>NC_073302.1:429906812-430206812 GCF_027595985.1 Sorex araneus
CTTGCTCCACCTCCTTCAAGACTCTGCTCTGCAGGTTTCTCTCAGTGGTTATCCTCTACTCTCTACCTCCCATAGATAGTCAGGCCCCTTTGCTTACATCCTGGCCACCAAACAAACGAGTCAAAACCTGAGAAAGAGAAAGAGATAATGCCCAGAACTCTGAGGATGTCTCAAGTTCATTCCCTCTTCCTCCCCACAGAGAATCTGCTCCTCCCTAATTTTCTCCAATGGGTATCTGCGTAACAGCAGGTCAGGCAATGAGCTGAATCTCTAATGCTACCTACTGTGGTCATTTATTGGTTTTGCCATGTGGCATCACTGTATCACTGTCATCCCGTTGTGCATCGATTTACTTGAGCAGGTTCCAGTAACGTCTCCATTCGTCCCAGCCCTGAGATTTTAGCAGCCTCTCCTTAATCGTCTTTCCCAACAACTGGAGGCTCTTTCAGGGTCAGGGGAATGAGACCTGTTATTACTATATTTTGCACATTGAATACGCTGCAGGGAGCTTGCCAGTTTCTTCTGTGAGGGCGGGATATTCTTGGTAGCTTGCCGGGCCCTCAAGAGGTATATACATGTATATATATATATACATATATATACACACATATATATACATACACACACATACACACACACACACACACACATATATATATATATATATATTTTCCCTTTATGATGATGTGTCATGAGGCTGCAAAGCGGCCGTGTAGTCCAGGAGTATGTTCGCTCATGCGTGAGGCTCAGCCTGAGTGTGTGGAAAGCAGCCTGGAGCATGGTGGCGGTTGGGTAGTGGAGGTCAGCTGCCATGGCTGGGTCCCTTGGGGCAGGAAGGGCTCTCACTCGCCCCCCTCTGGGGAGCCCTGAATGAAAATAGCCTGGCGCGGAGTCCTGTGGCATGGTTATAGGGGCCTCATTTTTATGCTCCCTTCCGAGAGAAGCAGCCATGAGTGGTAGGTACTTGAAATTATTTTATATTTTCAACATAATAGCTCACCCCAACCACCCTATGAGATGGTATGTTGTAAAAAATTACAAAGGCCCGTGCACGGGGGAGGGGGTGATGGTGTGTGTTGTGTTCTGTTGTTCTCGGCTCTCATGACAATTCTCTCTCACATGCGCCACTCGGGTTCGGTGCTCTCGAGCTGCTGTGTATGGACTGGATCGGGATGGCTCCTCCTTGTGCTCTGCTTCTGTGTGTGCCCCTATGCTCTCTTCTGTCTGTATCTCTGTCTCTGTCTCTGTAGTCTCTCCTCTGGTCTCTTCTGACCTCTTTCTGTCTCTGCTTCTGTGTCTTCTCTCTTTCTCTGTCTTCTCTGCTGTTTCTTCTCCTGTGTCTTCTCCTTGCTTCGGTCTTGCTTCTGTCCTCTCCTTGCTGTGTCTACTTCTGTCTGTGTCCTGCTGCCTCTTCTTCTGTCTCTGCTGTCTCCTCTTCTGTCTCTGCTGTCTCCTTCATTTCTGTGTCTTCCCCTTACTTCTGTTACAGTCTTAGTTTATATAGCAATCACATAGGGCAGTAACACAAAGGTGGGTTGAACATTAACAAATCAACAAAGAAGGGTAAGATCATTTCTCGAGGAGATTAACAGAATCTCATCTAAGGAGATTACTCCAGATTACTAGGAGATCTGCTCAAGGGTAGGGTCCAACAAGGTTGTGTCAGGGTGTGTCCCTTTCTTCCTTCCTCAGCTAGTAATCCACTTAAATAGTTGTAGCAAATCTACTTCAAATATTTCTAGCAATGTCATTCTGTATGAGCACAGTAAGTGATGTATTAGACTTAAAGTTTGGTTCTTTGAGGACATCTCACTATGTTTTCTAGACCACCGTCCTCAGATCAGGTTAGTCTTCGTAACCCCAGCAGGGTCCTAGTCTCGTCATTACTTTCGGATCATGACAGCTTTTGTCTACGACCATGCTCTCAACTTATAGTTCAGTATTGTGGCACTTTGGCCTGGTCCATTTCAATGCCAGGGTAGCTCACAGCTTGCCCTGGGTCCATTCGGTCCCTCATAGGGACCCTGCTTTTGGGGTGCTAGGAACTAAGGGCAACTGAGTTGAGAAAGCAGATGTCCAGGATAAATATTATTGGAGTCAATCAGCTCACAAGTTACAGAGCATAATATTAACTGTCTTCCTGTGTCCATACAGAAAGGACACTGCTTTAAGGTAAACTAAGTTCCCTGCAGCAAGGCTAAAAGGACAAACCCAATGTTATCCTACAGTATGTTATTTCCATTAGACTGTAGCATTGCACTATAACACTGTTGTCCTGTTGTTCATAGATTTGCTTGAGTGGGCACCAGTAATGTCTCCATTGTTACTGTTTTTGGCATATTGAGTATGCCACAGGTAGCTTGCCAGGCTTTGCCGTGCGGGTGGAATACTCTCGGTAGCTTGCTGGGCTCTCTGAGAGGGGCGGAGGAATCGAATCTGGGTTGGCCACATGCAAGGCAAATGCCCTACCTGCTGTACTATCGCTCCAGTCCTTCCATTAGATGGAGAAAAAGAACCCACAGATGAACCAAACCTATCTAAGACCACACAGAGCCTGGGTGGCAGAGTGTTAGCTGAGTCCTGTGCCTTGGCCTTCTTCCTCATCCTGACCGATCAGTGGCATTTACTGGCACCACCAGAAGACCATACCCATCCTCAAAACACTTAGTTGGGTGTCTGGACATTATTCATTGGCTGCTCCTTTTCAGATTTTTTGGCTCCCCCTCATATCCTTGACCATCTCCAACCAATCCAATCAGTCAAACCTCATTCTTGTTCTCTTTTTTCTCCATGCTCATTCCCTAGATTAACTCTTGAGGACCATGGCTGTTAGGACTGCATCCTCTTATTTCCTTTTTATCTTGATAGGGTCCAAAGACAGTTCTGTTCAGAGTCAACCAATTCTCACTGAGCTGAGCACCTTGGAGGGGGATCTGATAGGAAGGTGCTCTTTGGGCTGAAAGATGGTGTGGCCCTGCCCTGGGAACTGGTAGAATCTTCTAGAAGCAGGTTTGGATGAATCTTCTAAAGCATCACATTTTAGACTTGGTAAAGGAGACCTGGAAGAAAGCGGAAGTAACAGTGGTGGGTCTGATGTTGAGCTTCCTCACCTGTCCCTCCTCCGTGCCCCCTACCACTGCCATTGGCCTCTCCCCAAAAGGACCAGCCTTTCCTTCTCTGGAGGGAAGCTCTGGCAAAGCATTTGATGTGAACTCCAGGTGGAACTCAGCAGAGAAATGTGAGCCCAGAGCTCCTGGGATGCTGGTGGATGCAAAACCCCCTCTCTCCCCAGGGCCGTCCAGAGTTTCCCCAGGAGAGGCAGTTTAGCTGCACTCCCTTCGCTGATGATTCTCATCAGTTCAGCCTTTTTATTTGTTGTCTGGAGCTGCTGACTTACATTGTCTTTATCTGCTCTTCCCGCACGCTCTGACCAGCTCTCAAGTGGGAAAATGCCTGGCAAAACATCAATTTCCTCTGAACAGAGATGTGGAATTGTCCATGAAATGAAAGGATGTTCTCTGAAAGAGCTTTCCTAGAGCCAAGGCATGAAGGTGGCCACAGAGCCACGCGGGCCGTCGGTGGTACTGGGGACACTGTGTCCCTATTTGGCACAGGCTAAGCAGATCCACATGCCCTTGCGGCTACAAGCCCCTCCGAGCAGGCTGGAGGGCAGGGCTGGGACGGGTGTTGGGGAGGGGTCTTCAGGAGACAGCTGCTGCTTTCCTTTTCCCCACCTCGATGGAGCCCTTGATCAGGCTGAGACAGAGTGAGTCCCTGTCACTGTGGGGCCTCAGGACGTCTCTGCCCGGCTGCTCTGTGCACATCTGCGAACTGGGCCCCAGCCCTGAGAGCAACCGTATCAGTCAGGAGTCAAGACAGGAAGCAGGGAGTGCGTCAGGCTTTGGGGCTTTACAAGGCCAAGGAGCCAGACAAACAGATCCTGCTCACCATGTCAGGAGGCAATGCATTCTGCTTGCCTCTGCAGTCTGTCGATATCAAGTGCCGGGCATACCTGAACATGGCGATTACCTAACTCCCTCCCTCCCTCCCTCCCTCCCTCCCTCCCTCCCTCCCTCCCTCCCTCCCTCCCTCCTTCCCTCCCTCCCTCCCTCCTTCCCTCCCTCCCTCCCTCCCACCCTCCCTCCCTCCCTCCCTCCCTCCCTCCCTCCCTCACTCACTCCCTTCCCTCCCCCCTTCCCTACCACCCTCCTTCCCTCCCTTTCTCCTTTCCCCCTTAGTCCCTTCCCCTCCCCCTCCCCCTCTCTCCCTCCCTCCCTCCCTCCCTTTCTTTCTTCATTCTTCATTCCTTTCTCCTTTCTCCTTCCTCCCTCCCTCCCTGACTCCCCCCACTCCTTCCCTCCCTCCCAATTTACAGTCACTTGGGCTGCCCCCAAAGATGTGGTACTGCTTCTGTCCTTGGTGCCAGGAATTACCTGGATAACCCCAGAGGCCTCTGAGGCCAGTGCTCAGAAGTCTCCAGGGAAGCACTTGGTGATGCTTGGAGGACCATGTGATACTGGGGATTGAAGTGGGATTGGCAGCATTGCAAGTCATGTGACTTAACTCTTAGACTATCTTTTCGGCCTTGATGTCAGGTTTCTAAAGTCTTACTGGTATTGGAGCAGGGATGTGGCTCAGTGGCAGACCACTTGCTGTGCATGTGTGAGGTCCCTGAGTTTGGCTTCTGCATCACATGACATCCTGGAAGAAGCCGTTGAGCAATGCCAGGTGTGACTCCAAAATTAAAGGAAAGAAAAATTGAGACACAGGTCTTTCTTTTCAGGCCACTGTGCTGTGTATAAATGCCACTCGCAAGAACTAGGGCCCTTCACACCCAGGTGGTGGGTTTAGACTCCCCTTGAACTTGACTTCTGGGAGCTGGGAAGAGAGGACTGAGAGCAATACTCCACCATCTTTGTCCATCCTTTCTGAGGACTGAAAACAGAGACAGTAAGGACAGGGTAGCTCAGGAAACCACAGGGTCTTTCCTGTAGTCATGTCACTGCGTAGATGAGACAGATGGTCCCTGTGTCACTTGGGGAACCCAGTAGGATGTGGCTGGGAATGGACTCACAAATGCCAAGGGAGCCAGCCCCATTTCCTCTGGTCTTTCTCTCCCCCATCCTCCCAAACCAGCAACTTGGGATAATGAATAGAATGGGAGTCAGAGGCTAGTGATGGATGGGACTAGTGATGGATGACGCACAGGGTGGGAACAGATGAAAGAATGGGGTTTTGCAACGTCCCACAGCACCCCCCCTTGTTCTTCCCAGCTCATCTGATGGCAATAACTGCCTTGAGGACTTTGTTCAATGGGGGCTTCCAGAGAAAGGCCTGGGACACCAATTAGCTTTCAAGAGATGACTTCACTCAGAGGTAAGTGGTAAGAGGTAAGTGATGAAACACTTGAGGTTCTGGCTGGCACCCCATCTTGCCATAATGCTGGCCATGGCCCCATTGGAACTCTGGTGTGGCTTGCAGGGAACCCAGCTGGTGATCGGGACAATCTACCTGAGAAAGATGCAGAGCTCAACCCTTTTTTCAGGGGAGGAACTGTGTGGACTGTAGGTAGAGACCTCAGATCTTTCTGGATCTGAGCCCCCTAACATCAAGAATGAGCTGTGGGGCCAGACACAGCTGTGTTCAGGGCCTCCTCCTGGGTCTGCACTCAGGGGTCTCTCCTGGTGGGCTCGGGGGACCATCTAGGGTGCTGGGGATGAACATGGGTTGGCCATGTACAAGACAGATGCTCTATCTGCTGCACGATCGCTCCCACCCAGAATTATTTTTTTTGTGTGGTGCGGGGTTCCCAAGAAGCGCTTGTGGCAGGGAGGGTCTAGGAGCCACTCCCAGGAATACTTTGTCAGATGCCAGGGACTGTCAACATGTTGCAGCTCAGGTCCAAGGTGCTGGGGGCTGCCATGTCTGGGGTGTCAAGGAAGGCTGCGCAGGAATTGAATTTGGGTCCTCACTTATGGAAAGTGAGACATCTTTCCAGCCCTTCCAGGGGATGTTTGTGTTGGTTCTGACTCTTTTATCTCTAGACCAGCTGGTTCCTTCCTCCCCTGACCTATTTGGTGACAGTCCTGACTGCTGATCACCCTTTGCTCCAGCCTCGTGGGGTGCTAGGTCTCAATGCTGTCGTCCCCTCCCCCCAGCTGCCCCAGTGAAAGTGGTCCTGCTTCTCCTGCCCTTAGAACCCAGCAGCTCCATGGCCTTCACCACATTTTCTCAGGCAGGTGCAGGGGTGGGGCAGACAGGCCCCCCTCTGGCTGGTGGGAAAGAGCCCGGATGTGCGCAGAATGCAATCTCCCATGTTGTTATTCTGCAGGAAGAAAGACCAGAGTGAAAAGCAAAGGGAGAAGATATTGTTTGGGTACAATCTGTGTTTGCAATTTTCCACATCGGTTCTTTTTATGAACGCTCCAAAAACAAGACAACAGCCGCGGCTGATTCAATATGCGCCATGCAGGAAAACAATAAGGAAAAAAAAAAAGAAAGGTTTTTAATAAGCACTTGGAAAGGCTGTAATTAAATCTCGGGCTCTGTTTGGAAAACAAGAATCTCATTTAGTGCTTTTGCCCCGGCGCTCCCTAGCATCTGCACCCGTGTTTTCTGCTGGGCAATTACGGCATCCTCCGTGGCTTGATTAACAAATACAGGTGCAGGGAGGCCTCTGGAGGTGGAATCCCAGCATGCAGGGGGGCTGAGGGCACAGGAGAAGAAGGCTTGGCACTCACCCCAACAGGTGTCGGAGACCTGGCATGAGGGTGATGTCTAGCACAGAATCACAGGGTGGGAGCAAGCGGAAACCAAGTTAGGGGAATGAGGCTCCCATCAGCCTTTCTGCGGTCTTGGATCGAGTCTGAGCCCCCAGGAACCCTGCTGTGGCTTTTCTGCCAAGAATCAGGGACTTAAAGAAGAGTTTCACAGAGGAAGCACTGGGCAGTCCCGTACGAGAATGAGGGAGCTCTGGGTAGAGACTCTGTGCCCACAGACCTTTTACTTTTGGGAAATTTTGCCAAGTGGTGCACAGGATTGTCTTCTGTCCTGCCATAAGTTCCAAACTGAGACCTCGAACAACGGCCCCTTTGTAGACACGATCACTCCTGTACATGCTTCCAGCTTGACCCATCCCCACCCAGTTGCTCAGAGACAGGTGCTTGCAAAGAGCTGACTTCCGTTTTCCAGCCTGAGGTCTCAGCATGGATGGGACACCGGTGGTGCCTTCACCATCTTTGCTTTCTGGATGGGGAAGTTGAGGTCTGGAAGTTTAACCACATTTGTAAGAGGTAGGAGTTCAGGAACAGCTTTGGACTCCAGGCTGTCTAGCCCCAGCGATGGGAAAGGAGGTAGGTGTTAACAGGTTGGAGACCGTTTCATTTGCTCTTCCTGATCCTTGCTCCAGGAGAGGGGAGGGGGCACTTAAGGCAGGTTCTGGTTAAGGGACGGGCTTCTGGAGCTCTGAGTCCAGGAGTGTGATGTTGAGGTGGGGGCAGGTAGGGAGGATGAGCTTGATTCAAAGAGAGGCTGAACTTACCCTGATGGGAAATGCAAGCTTAAGTGGGGAGCAAGATTTGAATTGGGCACAGGAGGGGCTGGAGCGATAGCACAGTGGGTAGGACGTTTACCTTGCACGCGGCTGACCTGAGTTCGATTCCCAGCATTCCATATGATCTCTGAGCAGCGCCAGGGGTAATTCCTGAGTGCAGAACCAGGAGTAACCCTTGTGCATTGCCGGGTGTGACCCAAAAAGCAAAAAAAAAAAAAAAACTAAACAAAACAATGAATTGGGCACAGGAGTCCACGGTTGCCATTGTGGGCAAAGGGCTCAACACATAATGGTTATTCTAGAAGGTTTCCCCACATGTCAACACATGGCCCGAATGTGAGGAACGACGAGAACATGTAATATAATTGGGGGATGGTCCGGAAGTACAGCTCAGGTTGGCAGAGCGTAGAGAACTGAGACAATCTGTTTACTTTGGTGTCTTATGTTTTTCTGCCATTGGTGTCTATTTCCAGCTCTGAAGCAGAGCCCAGGCTCTTGGGGGAAAACTTCCCTTCCCATCACCATGTGACCTTCAGGAATGGGATCTCCTTCTCTAAGCTGCAAGGACAGATGCGCTTCCTTTCTTCAGACGGTGTCCAACTCCACGATGCTGCCTTATGGCTCCGAGATCCCCCGCTCTTGCTATGGCAGCAGTTCTTTAGCTCTAGCCAGAGGCTGCCTCTTTCCGTTCCCGTTCTTCCTCATTGGGCCCAGGGATGCAGCTCCGGTGCCAGCTGGAAGCCACCTTGTTGGTGTGTGTGCCCATGGCAACTCCTGTACCCAGGCTCCTGGAGGAGAAGACTGAGATGCTAGAGCAGCCGGCAACTCCCTGCACATAGCAGCACTCCTCTGAAAGCTGGAAGAGGAGGGAAGGGGAAGCTTCTGGCATTCTCCACCTGCACAGATTCTTCTGCATGTTGAGACTGCTATTGTCTGTGGTTGATGAGGCTGTTGAGTAACAGATATTGGGTATAGCAGTATGAAGTTCAAGGGGGGGGAATGAAAAGGGGGAGTGGAGGGAGGGAGAAATTGGGGATTGAGCAAGTGAGGTTATTAAACATGGGAGTTAATCTTTATCCTTGGGACCAACTGACTTAATGATATGCCCTGTCTTGAAGGAGCGGGAATGAGCAGTAAAATTCAGAGAAAGATGTGAAATAGTTTGGGGATGGTCCATCTCTTGAACCATCAATGGTCCACAGATGACCTCTCGAACATCAGGACCTTGTGCTTGATGTAATCTTGAAGGGAGAAAACTGTTAAACACTTCAATACAAGTTCCTACTTCAATACAAGTTCCAAACTTTAGAAAGTATGTCATGAATAACCCAGGGGGTGATTTTGCTCATGCCTCTCTGCCAAGATCCCCACCATTATTTCCCAATTCCACTTTCTTTTTCCAGATTCATGTAAAAGACCAAGAAGATCAGGGGCTGGAGCGATAGCACAGTGGGTAGGGCATTTGCCTTGCACGCGGCCGACCTGGGTTCAATTCCCAGCATCCCATATGGTCTCCTGAGCACCACCGGGATAATTCCTGAGTGCAGAGCCAGGAGTGACCCCTGTGCATTGCTGGGTGTGACCCAAAATAAAAAAAAAGACCAAGAAGATCATGGCTTATTAATGGCTTACTGAGGTCCCTTTCAGTCCAGCCACTGTTCCTTCATGGGAATTCCTTAATGCAACAGGAACGTAAATTTTACCCTCTCCGGAGGTCTTGTGTCATCAGGACTACTTAGCATACTCAACAGTTGGATTTTATTCTTGGTGGCTGCTAAAGTGTGGGTGTGGGTCTGCTGGCTAATGATGTTTGTATTGGTGGCCCAACACAAATAGAAAAATCTTAGGTGGCCAGTAGCTTTCCTCCTGGTATGATCTAAGCTACAGCGTATACTGGGTTTCCATCCCCTTGAGATGTTCGCATAGGATCTTCCCTGAGTATTTGTGAAAGAACTAGAGGTAGTCTACACATTAATGATCCTACTTTCTGTGCATGCAAGCTTTGGACCAAGTGCTCAGTGCAATATCAGATGAATTGGAAATCTAAGATTGAGGAGCTAGCTGGGTTTGGGTCTTGGATTATTCCCTCTCCATGTCCCTCTGACCACAAGCCTATGAGCTGTGACTTTTCGAGGTCACCAGGCTGCCCGAGGAGGTTCTAAGTGAACTGGAAACAGAAACAATGCTACTTATAGGATGAGAACCTCTGGGGAAGCAGAGTTTAAAATCAAGTTGGGAGGACAATAAGAATTATTTTGGGGTAACACAACACACTTCCAATGCATGTGGGTTTGACCTACTGCCTGTTATTTCCATCTTTCCTGTGGAAACAGGGGAAATTCTAGCAGGATTCAGGTCCGAGACATTGGATATACTGGATCCTCACTGAGGCTTTCACAGGCCCTAGAATTTATATCAGTAATCTTTTTTTGCCATTAAATACTAGAGACCAACACATACCTTTTGTGGATGATTCTAAGAAGACCTCATCCTTAGCACGAGAGGCAAAGATCATACAATATTAACAACAGGGCATTATTGGATGGGGACAGAGCTAGGTGACCTCTGAATTTCTAAACAGAGAGGGGAAAAAAAGAGACAAATAAGAGAGTGATCTATGAGGAGAGATCTGGGATTGCATCACAACCGACTTCCCAGACCTTCCTTCTGCTCTGCCCAGCTCTCCGGTCCCTGGGCACTGAGGTGAGTTCCATTCTGAGGCAAGAGCCACCACTTTCTAACTCTAGAGGCAGCTTGGCTGCAGGAAGCTCTTTTGCATTGCGCCAATCAAGGAGATCTCAGTGGCTATCTCCAGTCTTCCTGTGGGTCTGCTCTCTGCTATTTCATGGATACAAGATCACCCCTCACTCCTACACTACATATTCTGGGATGCTCAGCTGCAAACTCTGTGGTTGAAGAAGGTTTGCTGCCATGATTTATGTTGTTCTGCTTCACGGGACAAACCCTGAATGGAAATACATCCAAAATTCAGGTTGCTGTTTAAATGCACATTCACAGACCCCTTGAGAGTGCAAATCCTGGAGTCAAGTGTCTGTAATCCTGGTTCAACAAGCCAGAAGTGGGAGCCAAGGATTCTGCACTTTACAACTCTCCACTTGCTAATTGTTTCACAAAGCAGGGCTCTGTGTGGGGATGCTGGACCCTTGACTTTTGGGCAGAGGAAGGTCAAGATTCTCAACCAGGGGAGGGTTCTCCTTCATCCCTGACTTGAAGGATACAACTGTATTTCTAAATCAGTCTTCCTGGTCCTCATAGAATTCAATGTTTTACCAGCTAGACCCTTCCAAAGGTCTTTCTGTAGTAAAGCCAGGTCTTCTATTCTTCATAAATCTCCTCACTTGTTCTGTTTTTGTTTTTCTTTTGTTTGGGGGTCATACATGGTGGTGCTCAGGGCTTACACCTGGCTTGGAGGCCCATATGTGGTGCCAGAGGTTGAACCTGATTCAACCACCTACACAGAGTCTTCAACCTTCAATCAGAGCTTCCCATTGTATTATCACTCCAGCTCTTCCTCCCTTGTTTTATCCTAAGCCTCCCAGGAAAAAAAAGAACAAAATTTGATTTTTTTGGTGCCCCAGAACCCCCCTGTTTTACTAGGAAAATCACAGCACAAGGGGTTTTCAACTGATTCTGGTATCAGGCCTTTATGATTCTATGGGGATTGGGCTACTTCTCTCTCATCTTTGGCTCCAAGACAAGGACTTACATAAGTAGGTCAGGTTGAAGATTTGGTCATCTGGGAAGCATCCACCTTTTCTGGAGTCCTTGTGTCTTTAACATTGAGAACCAGCAGGACACAGAAAGGTTCATGGGAAAGGTGGAGACATTGTTGTATTTCTCAACTAAGATAGCCCCTGACTTAGAAGACCACTGGTGATGCAACTTTCTCAGTGCAGAACCCTGCCTGACTTTAGTCAAGCCCCCATGCCAGAGACAGGCCAGGGAATTGGGAATCTTATGCACCCCTTGTCCCCTGAACCTTTGAAGACTTAGATTTTTTTCTAGCCTTCATTAGCTTCCCAGTGTCCTGAACCGAACAGGATTTTCAGTGGGAAGGGAGAAGATAAAAAATCACACCTCAGCATCTTCCCATAAGTAAGAGGAAGTTTCTCTCAGACTGTCTTGAACATCACATTGATAGTTGGGATGTTTTAAAGAAATAGATCAAAGTTGTTTTCTATTCATTTTTTTTGTCCCCGTTCAACTTGCATTTTAGAGGAGGTCTACAGTCTTTTATTTTTTAGCTTCCAAGGTCGGACAATATCGAACATGTTCAGATTAGGGTTGCCATAGAATAGCATTTTAATTTGGGGGGGAGGGGACACACATGATGTTGATCATGGTTTAGTGTGTAGGAGACCCTATGGGGTGAAGGGTATTGAATCTGGGTTATTCTCATTCAAGGCAAACACTTGACCACTGTACTATCTCTCTGGCCCCGTACATTAATTTGTGCCTTAATTTTTTATCCTATATAAAATAACAATGGCCATCTCTGAGTAATCATCTTGATAGTATTGATAATGATAGTACACTCAGCACGCAGTTTTTAAGCATCCATGTCATGTCTAATACAGTTGAATGACTCTTAAGGACACAGAGGTGAACAAAATCTATGCTTTTTGGAAGCTTATACTCTACAATGGGAAAGAGAAAATTAAAGCATAAAGTAATATTTGTTATGCCACATTTTATGAAGGAAAATAAAGCAGGAGTGGATGTAGCAGAGAGACAAGTGCTATTTTATAGGGAGTGATCAGAAAAAGCCTAAATAACAACCTAAAGGAAATGAGAAAGCAAGCCCCGTGGACATTTTGGGAGGATTTTCAGCATAGGAAATAGCAAAGGCTTTGAGGCAGGAATCTGTTCAGCCAATAGCTCGGAGGTCAGAGTGGCCAGATAATGACAGTAGAAATAACAGGAACAGAACAATTCATTTGGTTCTTTCTACATTCCTGGAATTGTGCTAAGGGGTTTTCAGATATTTTATTTTTCAGTCTTCACTAGGCTGATGGGGTAGATCCTATTATCATCTTCATTTTACTGATGAGAGATCTGAAGTTCAGGAAGGTTATATAACTGGCCTAAGGTTATATACACTGTTACACTTTGGAGGAAGCTTCCTACAGAAGCTTGACTCCAGGATGTACTCTCTTAGCTGGCAAATGGCAGAGGACGGAGAAGATTTTGCACTTAACTGTCAAATGCAATCAGTTTCTTAGAGAAGGGGAGATTTCTTAGAGAGACTGGCTGTTTGTAGTGGAGGTATGGATTCATTAGTGAATCGTTCACTATAGCAGTCTTTATAGACATCTAGACACAGCGGTCCTGAGAGGAGCCTAGGCAAGAGGCACCAGAGACAAGACAGATCAGGGCCTCCGTGGCTGAAGGTCTAGGGAGAGATTAACATTTTCTGGCTGCACCTTCCTCTGCTGCCTCAGGCACTGGCCATGGTTCTGAATGCTGATGGGGTGAATACACAGCAATGTCACTGGCTGTTGATTTTAGCTAGTGCAAAACCATCAGCATAGGAGGTGTGTATGTGCCGAAGGTAGACAACTGGTGAGAGTCAGCTGCAAGGAGGCATGGAAGGAGTCAGGGTTGGCTAGGCTCATCTCTCATCTAAGATGGGTCCATGATGGTCTTAGTGGTTCCATCCTGGGACTACACTTACGAGGTAGCTGGACATGCCCATAAATCTCCTACTGTGCAGGAATGATTACTGTTCACGTCAACAAGAATGCACTTTTTGTGGTCCTGGAGAATGTACGTTTTCACCTGTGTGCTTTAATTGCTTTGTTTCTTCGTCTAGGGATGTTTAAAATCTGACTTAAACAGCCATTGACTTCCTGCATCCGAAATGAATATTATAAGGTCTTAACTGCTTCCCTTTTGAACTGCAATTATAATTGTAGTTTATTCCACACTCTCTAACACTCATCTGTTCTAATTTCGTTGTCTAACCCACATTTTCTTGGGGACCATAGAAATTATTCTTTGTTCTTTCATATTCTCAATGCACATTCTGGGTACATGATAGATCCCCCCAAATCAGATCATTTTTAGGATCTTGGTCATTTTTGAAAGTTTCTGGTATCTTTCCTGGGTGTCTTTTGCCCAAGAATCATGCTAGGCTCTGTAGGGTTAAAATTAAATCTGTTAAGTCAGTTGAATCTTATTAATTCATTAATTTGTTAATTTTTGCTATTTGGGTCACAGCTGGCAGTACTCAGGCAGGGCTTACTCTTGGCTCTGTGCTCAGAGATTATTACTGGTGGGCTATAGGGACCTTATGGGGTGCCAGTGATTGAACTGGGGTCTGTCTCTTGAAAGGCAAATGCCCTGCCTATTGCATCATCACTATGCCCCATGACAGCTAATTTTTTTTAAATAATAAATTTATTTATTTTTAATTAATGAATAACCATGAGGGTACAGTTATGGATTTATACACATCTGTGCTTATGCTTCCCCCATACAAAGTTCGGGAACCCATCCCTTCACCAGTGCCCATACTCCACCACCAGTAAACCCAGCATCCCTCCCATCCTCCCCAATCCCATCTCCCCCCACCCCACCCTGTCACTGTGGCAGGGCATTCCCTTCTGTTCTCTCCCTCTAATTAGCTGTTGTGGTTTGCAATAAAGGTGTTGAGTGGCCACTGTGCTCAGTCTCTAGCCCTCATTCAGCCCACAACTCCCTTCTCCCACATGGCCTTTGACTACATTATAGTTGGTGATCCCTTCTCTGAGTTGCCCTTTCCCCAGAATGTGAGGCCAGCCTCCTAGCCATGGAGTCAACCTCCTGGTAGTTGTTTCTAAAATTCTTGGGTGTTAGTCTCCCACTCTGTTATTCTATATGTCATAGATGAGTGCAATCTTTCTATGTCTGTCTCTCTCTTTCTGACTCATTTCACTTAGCATGAAACTTTTCATGCCGATCCACTTAAATAAAAAATTTGTGACCTCCTTTTTTCTAACAGCTGCATAGTATTCCATTGTATAGATGTACCAAAGTTTCCTCAACCAGTCATCTGTTCTAGGACATTCGGGTTTTTTCCAGATTCTGGCTATTGTAAACAGTGCTGCGATGAACATACATGTGCTTATGCCATTTCGATTATACTTTTTTGCCTCTCTGGGATATATTCCCAGCAGTGGTATTGCTGGGTCAAATAGGAGACAGCTAATTTTTTAAAAAATCAAATAGCCAGGTATATTTTGGGTAATGTTGAGGATGGGGAGAGAAATTTGGCTGAATGATGAGAAGTCAATAGTAGATATAACAAAAGGGATAGTGTTTGTCTTTTAACAGATGAAAAGCCTGTGCTATATTTTATGTGGTTAATTATGAAAATGATGGAATACTTTGGCTTGTCTTAAACTGTTGTCCCAGATAGTAGCCTGCCAGGTTATTGTCCTTCTATGGGACATAGACTGAAGCCTTGGATTATTGGCATTTAGCCATTTCTTTTTTTTTTCTTTTTGGATCACACCCGGCAATGTACAAGGGTCACTCCTGGCTCTGTACTCAGGAACTACCCTTGGTTGTGCTCAGGGGACCATATGGGATGCTGGGAATCAAACATGGGTTGGCTACGTGCAAGGCAAACACCCTACCAGCTGTGCTATTGCTCCAGCCCCTAACCATCTCTTTTAAACAAGCATCTATCAAACAATTGTTCTAGATCTTTGGCTTGGGCATTTATTACTCTTTTTATTTATTTTTATTGAATTACCATGAGCTATTTACAAAGCTTTCATGTTTGAGTTTCAGTCATGCAATGATCAAACACCCAACCCTCCACCAGTGCACATTCTTCACCACCAATGTCCACAGTATACCCCCGCCTTTCCAACCTTCCCCCTGCCTCCATGGCTGACAATTTCCCCCATCTCTATCTCTACTTTGGGGCATTATGGTTTGCAATACAGATACTGAGATTTATCACATTTGGTCCTTAATCTACTTTCAGCACATTTCTCCCATCCCGAATGATTCCTCCAACCATTATTGTCTTAATGATCCTTCTCTATTCCGGTTGCCTTCTCTCACAGCTCATGAGGCATGGCCTGGGTATTTGAATAGAGCTTGTAAGCATTATCTGCCTTGTAGGAATATGGGTTCATACTCTCCTTGAGCCACTGAGAAGGAGAAAATGTAGAAGAACCACTGCTCTGAGAGCAACATCCTCCCCCCTCCCCCATTTATGCTATATGGTGGTGATTCAGGTAAATACTGTCAATATCTTCCCCACCATCTTTCTCAGGCACTTGGCAACTGCTTTGAAACCTGAACAGCAATGACATCCCAAGTAACAGAACTTTTTCTCAGCTCTGGGAGAAACTTGCAGATGTTTGATGACTGTGAGGATATCACAGAAAAAGCATTAAACTTTCCAATATGGCTGGGCCAAATATTAATCATCTGTCAGCCAGAAATCTCAGTGAGCAGGAAAGAGAGAATGAGTGGGGAGGGCGGGGTGAGAGGCTGAAAGATAGCATTTCGGAAGCTATGGAGAATGAGGAATGGGAGGGCAGGGAGTGGGGGAGGAGGAAGGAATGATGACAAGATAGCCAAGTGGGAAGGAAAGCAGATGACTTGGGGAGGAAAATGAAAGAAATGAAAGAAGAGTTATGAAGAAAATTAAGGGAGAGGGGAGAGGATGTGAGATAGATGTGAAAATTCTTTGATTAGATGAAGGTTATGGCCATGTGCAATGTCATTCCAGGTAGGCATATGGGAGAGGAAAAAGGAGGAAGAAGAAAAATGGGGACGGACATGAAAATAGATGGAGAACAGACAGGCAGAGGCAAACACACACCAATCAAAAGGAAATGAATATTCCAGGGCCATAAGAAAGCAGGGACGACAGATACCGTGACATTAACAGAAGGCAGAGGCTGCAAGACAAAAGACAACTCAAGCCATTTTTCTGGTCTGTTAAGTCACCTCTAGCAGCACGATGTGCTGGGAAATGATGTCTGTCTGTGATCATTGTTTACTTAGAAAGCCAGCTGACATGAGATGAAATTAACACAATAGGACAGAAAATTGCTAATAAAACAAAAATCCCCGCCGTTAGATTTTCATAGCCTAATTATTCAGCATGTTACTCACTAATGGCACGAGACATTACCATGTTTATGTGCAGACTGCATATGTCAGAGGAGGCAGTGTTGGAGGGACTTCCATCCTCTGCAAATGGAGAAATTCTCTGTTCCCAGATGGAAGATGGTTCGGCAGAGAGGGCTACTGGTAGGTGGGAAGGGTGGTGGCTCTGAGCATTTCCAAACCTGAGCAGAATGAGAACCTTAGGACTCCCTGGAAGCACCAGGGTCCTTCCAATCCAAGCTGCTCTCCGCATGGACCATGTGTCCTCATTGGAGGATCACGTTACTGAGGATGAATAAGATTCAAACACAAACTACAAGAAATAAAAGCTGTTTCCAAGTGAACTTGGTAACTGTGGAGACCTAACTTTGTTCTCAGTTATTTGTGCATTCTTGTATCAAGGTCAGGTTGAAATCCTATAAGCTTAATTTACACTTGCTGCTGCTCTTGTTTGTAAAAATGCTGTTGGGTGAAAGGGTATTTTAACTGTCCTTGACAAACCAAAAAAATGCTAGAGGCAGGAATCATGCTTTCTTGGAAATGCTTTTTCCGTCTATTCATGGATCATTAGATCCAGGAATTCGTTTAACACTGGTTGAGGTTGAGACTGTATCTGAACCATAATAGGGAATGCAAAGAAAAAACACGGACAAGCATTTCCCCTCTGATCCTTATGGGATCCTGGTCAGGTGGAGAGTGTGTATTCAACCAAGAAGAGGATAAAATAGTTGCATAGTGCTAAAAGTAGACTAGAGACTGAACAGGATGGCCACTCAATACCCATATTGCAAACCACAACACCCAAAAGGAAAGAGAGATATCAAATTGGAATGCCCCGCCACAGAGGCGGGGTGGGGTGGGAGGGATGGGATTGGGGGGGTGGCTGGAGGGATACTGGGTTCATAGGTGGTGGAGAATGGACACTGGTGGAGGGATGGGCTCTCAGAACATTGCATGAGGGAAAAACAAGCACAAAAATGTGTGAATCTGTAACTGTACCCTCACTGTGACTCACTAATTAAAAAATAAATAAATTTAAAATAAATAAATAAAAAATAGAAAAAAAAGAGTTGCATAGCAAGGCCCTGCATGGAGAACAGGAAAGAGCTACAGTTCCAGGAGAGTAATTCTATCTCCTTCAATTTAGGTAACTGGCGTCTCAGAACCCATTGTGGGGGGTTGCAGTGGGGTTTATTTGGGGCTTTGTTTCGGGGAGATCTACAAGGGCCATATGTAGTGCGAAGATTGAGCCCAGGGTTGACTGCATGCAAGGCAAGTACATTGCACACTGTATCATCTCTCAAGCTAGTACCCCTCACCTCCCAACAAGCCCCCTTTTTTGCCACACCCTGCTGTGTTCAGGGCTTACTCCTGGCTCTACATTCAGGGATCACTCCTGGAGTACTCTGGGGACCTTATGGGCTAGTTAGGCTCAAACTCTGCTCAATCGCCTGCAAGGCAAGCACCCTATCCACTGTACTATCATGCTAACCCCAACCAGGAACCGTTTTTAAGATGAGCAGTTTGAGAATCGAAAGGCTAGATGAATGTGCATGTGTGTGTACTTGTGGGGTGTGTGTGTGTGTGTGTGTGTGTGTGTGTGTGTGTGTTTAGTTTAGTTTATCTCTCCACTGCGGCTAAACCTCCTTCTGGCCTATAAAAACAGAAACCATTTTCCAAGAAGCCTGTTGCATATTGAGCCAATGATCAGAAAACAGGGACCATGACGATTGGCTTAAGGATGGCTATGTATCTTTCTTTGTGGTAATTTTGCTGTAATCAGAGATAGAAAGATCCTGCCTCTGTCTTTTCTCCTGAAAGCATGTAAAATCTGGGGTTGATTTAACGTGCTAAGTTTAGAGGCTCAGGTGGCTGGTTTTGTAGCATGTTGGGTATGGAAATGGCCTGAGTATAAATATATATATAGAGAGAGAGCGAGAGAGAGAGAGAAAGAGAGAGAGAGAGAGTGGAGAGAGAGAATCTGATAACAAAATTAATCCAGGTCAGACTTTTGAACTTTCTGATACCATATAGACCAGCAGTACATTCTCTTTTTTGTTTAAACTGGTTAAGTTTTTGCTCTATGCACATCAAGTACTTCCCAGCAATGCTTTTTCTTTCACTTAACTGAGCTTTAGAATGCTAAAGGCATTCTTGGCCACCGTGAGCAGAACAAGACTTTATAATTCCTTACAACTAAGGTGTCCTTTTGTAGCCTGCCATCTGCTTCAGTGGGGGCAGGTGAAGAGACCGGTCATGCAGCTTGCTGAGTGATCCTCCACGGAGTCAAATCTGGAATAGAGGTCCTTGATCTTCTTACCTACAAAGACTTTTTGGAACACACACTTTTCTCAGCCCTCCTCCTGCCTCTCTTGGACCTTTCTCCTCTTGTAAACGGATATGGGGGCCAGGAAACTGAGGGAGTACTACATAAAGGAGTGAAGCGGGTGGTTTTTTTTTTTTTCAGGAGGAATTCAGAGAGAAGAAACAATGAAGAAGGCGGAGCTTGCTTAAAGAAGACCCAAGTGACTAGCAGGGATTGGGGGCTGGGGTGGGGTGGGGGATGGTACAGTCCTCTGTACATTCCTGTCTTGTCCTGTCTCCTTGGAATGGGGTTCGGCCAGATGGAAGAAATTTGGGAGCTGTAAGAGTAGTTAGTGGTTAGGATTTTATATAGGAACTGTACTCAGTGGTGTTGCCAGCAGTGCTGGATTTAAGGGAACAAAGCTTATATACCTAGCAGTGTTTGGGGGAGGAGCACGTGGGGCAGGGATGACACTTGGGGCTTTGCACACGCACATATCCCTACCTCTGATTTGTCTCTTTACGACATGTTGCGATAATGTTGCAGTAAGGTTTAGCTAGACAGTCTGAGGTGTTTAAGATATGCACGCAAAAGAAATACATGTTTTTTGGGAGGATCACATAACTGTCTCTGGAGTTTTTTGTGTTGTGGCCTGCCCGAGAGCAGCCTGTTCAGCCCCCTTTTATTAACTAGGTTGATGTACTAACCACTAGGCAGAATATGCAAATTAACTTAGTCAATTGAAACAGTATCAAAGTCAGTTACACACCTGGAAGTATAGTCAGTTAAAGTAACAGTAACAGAAAAATGATGTTGACATCCAAGCCTAGCTAGACCTGAGATTATGGGATGTTGTATACCAACATGACACATGTTAAAAATTCTTTCACCAGCCCCCAGAAGTAGCTCTGATTGAATGGCTTCATTCAGTAAAA
Organism: Sorex araneus; assembly: GCF_027595985.1. Classification (NCBI taxonomy): domain Eukaryota; kingdom Metazoa; phylum Chordata; class Mammalia; order Eulipotyphla; family Soricidae; genus Sorex; species Sorex araneus. The sequence continues at coordinate 429,926,740 of NC_073302.1, forward strand.
GGCCACTGGAAATGAAGTGTCTGTTTTTGCAGCAAGTTTTAAGAGCCATTCCAGAATTTTTTTTTACCTAATTTCTGTATGGTGTCTGATCTTCAATTTGGGAGTCTCTCAACTGGGATGTCAAGTGAAGAAATGACAGCCAGCTTGCAATGATACAAAGTGACCAGATAAATATAATCAGAGCTATTCAAGCCACTAAGATATTAAAAATTATTTTACAACAGTTTCTGATGTTTAGAATTGAGTAGATAGCTCAGAGAGAATGCCTATTTGCCTCGCATCCCACCAACAGTTTCCTCTATTACTAACTCCATGCACTAGTGTGGCAGGTTTCTTCCAATGAATGAAACAGTATTGATTCCTTATTATTTGCTAATAATAATAATAATAATAATAATAAGCTTAAGTCCACAGCTGACATAAAAATTTTCTCTTTGACACATGACTGGATAAAGAAACTATGGCATACCTACATAATGGAATACTACACAGCCACCAGGAAAATGTAAAGTCATGAAATTCACTTATAAATGGATGTACATGAAGAGTACCATGCTGAGTGAAATGAGTCAGAGAGAGAGGAGGGACATACATAGAATGTTTGTATGTAGGATATAAAAAAACACAATATGAGACTAACCACGGCAGAGCCTGTCAAGCTCCCCATGGCGTATTTGATATGCCAAAAACAGTAACAATAACAGGTCTCATTCCCCTGACTCTGAAAGAAGCCTCCAATCGTTGGGAAAGACAAGTAAGAAGAGGCTTCTAAAATCTCGGGGCTGGGATGAATGGAGACGTTACTGGTGCCCTCTCGAGTAAGTTGATGAACAACGGGATAACAGTAATACAGTGATGATACTAACACCCAAGGTCAGTAGAAACAAGGGCCAGGAGCAATGGGGCATGGTTGGATGCGTACCACAGTGGTGTGGGCAGAGGGAAGTTAGGATAAAGAAGGGACCATTACAACAAAGATGGTTGGAAATGATCACTCTAGACAAGAACTGAGAGCTGAAAGTAGGTAAAGGGACAAACTTAGTAACCTTTCAGTACCTATAGTGCAAATGATAATGCCAAAGGGAGAGAGAGAAGGAGGGGAAGGGAAGTGAAAGAGGGAGGGGGGAGAAAGAGAGAGATAGAGAGAGAGAAAAGAGAAAGAGACTGAGACAGAGAGAAGAAAAGTGCCTGCCATAGAGGCAAGCTGGGGGTGTGTGGGGGTAAAACTGGGGATAGTGGTGGTGGGAAATGTACACAGTGAAGGGATGGGTGTCAGAACATTGTATGACTGAAACCCAATCATGAAAAACTTTTTTTTTTTGGGTCATAGCCGGCGATGCACAGGGGTTTCTCCTGGTTCATGCACTCAGGAATTATTCCTCGCGGTGCTCGGGGGACCATATGGGATGCTGGGAATCGAACCCGAGTTTGCCGAGTGCAAGGCAAATGCCCTACCCGCTGTGTTATCACTCCAGCCCCAAATCATGAAAAACTTTGTGACTATATATCTCATGATGATTCAATTAAAAAAGAACTTAGCTTTGAGGGGGGTCACACTTGGCAATGCTCAAGGGTTACTCCTGGCTCTGAACTCAGGAATTACTCCTGAGCTCAGGGGATCATATGACATGCCAGAGATCGAAGCCAGGTCAGCCATGTGCAAGACAAGCGCCTTACCCACTGTACTATCACTCTGGTCGTCCAAAGGAAGTTTACTTTTACCATTTTCTCTTTGCATTGCACAGTTTGATGGACACAAGCATGTCTTGTCCATCACTGCACCATCATAGAACAGTTTTGTTGTCCCCCCACCCCAACCCAAACTCCTCTGTTTCCACACTTATCTCTCTTTGCTTGCCCTGACCCACAGGAGTAGTCGCTATTTAAATATCTCTCTAGTCTTTTATTTTCCAGAATGTCATCTTGTTGGAATCATAACCTTTTCAGACTAGCTTCTCTCACTTAGCAATACGCATTTAAGTTGCTTCCATGTCTCCATAGTTCACGTAGTTTTAAAAAAATCACTAAGTAAAATTCCATTCAAGACAATGCAGTTTATTTACTGTTCACCCATTGAAGGGCATATTGATTGCTTCAGATTTGGGGCAATTGTCAACAAAGCAGCCATAAACATTCTTGTGCAAGTTTCGTGTGGACAAGTTCTCAGTCAATTGAGTAAATACCTCGAGTGCTGTTGCTGGATTGTTTGGACCAACCAGGTTTAAATTGAGAGGAATCTGTCCTGCAAAGTGTCTGTGTAATTCTGCATTCCCACCAGCAAGGAGGCAGAGCCTTATTCTAACTGCTCTGCATCGTTTCCTCACTTGGTATTGTCAGGTTTCTGTTTGAACTTAGCTGATCTAGGAGGGATGTGTGGGATCTCATTTTTGTTTTCACTCGCAATTCCCTATGATGTGTAGCGAGATGTCTTTTGCCCATTTTTAGATCAGGTTGCTTGTTTACTTATTGGAGAGTTGTAAGAATTCCTTTTGAAAAATAAAATTTGTTATTTAGGCACTGTTATTTGCCAAGTTGTGCAAAGTAGAAACTTAGGCATACAGTGTTACAACACAAATCCAACCACTAGCGTTAACTTCCCTCCACCAATGTCCCTAGGTTCCTTCTCACCCTCACCTTCTTTCTTAACTCTTTATTTTGGGGATACAAAGCAGTTATCAGGTATTTGCACAAATGTAAAAAAATGTTTGTATGTAGTCTGTCTTTTTTAAATATGATTGATTTCAGATCAGGAGTTTTAATTTTGGCACCATAATTTACAATAGTGTTAATATTTATGATTCAGGAGTACAATGTTACTGCACCATGCTCATCACTTGAGTGCTGGTATCCCTCCCCCACTGCTGTCCCTAAATCCCTTCTCATTGCAGTGACCCCCTCTACACACGTTAACCCACATGCCACCATCACCACTTAGCGAACTTAGTTCTATAGACAGAGTCTCAGGGTAGATCAAAAGTTTTTAATTTTACTAAAGTTCAAGTGTGCATTTTAAATTTGCTGCATTTGTACCTTCGGTCCAGCTGAAAACTCACCTTCAAATCCAAGGGCACCTGGATAGCTTTCTATATGGTCATCTATACTTTTTAACTTTTATACTTAGAATTATGATCTATTTTTGAGTTAATTTTTGTGGAGGATAGGCCTATACCTGGGTTGGATTAAATTATTTTTTTGGGGGGGTCACACCTGACAGTACTCAGGGCTCCTCGCTCTGTGTTCAGGGGTCATACCTGGTGGGGCTCATGGGACAATGTGGGGTGCCTGGGATAAACTCTGAGTCAGCCATGTACAAGGCAAGTGCTATAACCATTATATTATGGCTCCAGCCTCTTCTTTAATTTCTTGAGGTGGAATTTTGGTGATTGATTTTAGTTCTTTCTATTATATACATTTAATGTTATAAATTCCTTCTAAGGCCTGTTTTTTCTATATCTCACACATTTGACTAAATTAATATATTCTTGTTTAGTTTAAAACATGCTAAAAGCTCTCTTGAGATAACACAGCCAATCTGAAATACACACACAAAAAAATCATAAGCAATGTAGACACCATTACTGTTCTCTTGTTCAAACCACAGAGATCAAATTTGGCTCATTTAAGAAGAAAGACTATTTAAAAGAGCAACTTTGGGAAGTTCAAAATAATTTCAGGAGGTCTGGATAACTATATTGTAGGAGGTATGGCTGGGAACAGTGTTCTTCTTGTTTGTTTTGTTTTGCTTTTAGATCACACCCAGTGGCATTTCTGGCTCTGTGCTCAGGGATCACTCGTGGTGGGGCGGGGGACCACACGTAGTGTTAGGGATGAAGCAGGGTTGGTGCAATACAAGGAAAGCACCTTAGCTCTGTCCTCACCCTCAGTACTCTCCGTCACGCAGCCAACCCAAGGCAGCAAAAGGCCTATGTTGAGACCATGGAGCATCTCACTACAGGAGCCTCCATGGGACGCTGCCTTGGGAAACTGGAGGAAGCTGAACAGATTTGCTCTGTGCCCAACTCCTCACTGTCTTTGTTTCTGAAGCTCTGGGAGAGTTCCTGTGGAGTACGTCAGCAGGATAACCAGATCCTGCTGCACTTAGAAACAAGGCATGTACCTGGAGGGTATTAGGTCTGGGAGATAAATCCCTTTGAGTTAGATCCTCAGGAGATAGATCTGAGCTGGCCAGTTTACCACTGGGAACTTGTAGGGTGGTGTGAGTACTGTGGGGGTGCCACAGCTTTCTCTAAAGGCATATTGCCATGTGTTTGCATGCCCAGTTATTCTAAGGACAGAGCTCAGAGACTAATTTGGCTCTGGGCATGGGCAGGTCAGGATCTAAACTTTTCCCAGCTTGGCCTCTTAAGACTTGTCTTCCTGTCTTTCTCTTCCCACCAGTTAGTTTTGTTCAATGACAGAGCCTCAGCAATTAGTACCAAGCCAATATGTGTGTGTGTGTGTTGAATAAATAGGTTTTGACTTTTATTTCTCTTTTTGGGTTACACCTGGCAATGTACAGGGGTTACTCCTGGCTCATACTCAGGAATTACCCCTGGTGGTGCTCGGGGGACCATATGGGATGCTGGGAATCGAACCCGGGTTGGCCATGTGCAAGGCAAACGCCCTACTGGCTGTGCTATTGCTCCAGCCCCTGAATAAATAGGTTTTGAATGAGGGAATAAGCCAGTGAATGACTGAATGACCCTAATGTATCATCTGGGAGCAGGAATTTGAAAGCTGAGCTCCTGACTTCTATGTCCACCCAAGGAGTTTCTTCCTGACTTCATTCCAACTTGTCCAATTTTAATTATGCACTTCATCTAAAGATCTTAGTGCCTAAGCCCAGCTTTGGTCATAGCTTCTCTTAACATGTCTTTTTTCAGGTCTGATGATAAATAACGAAAGTCTGCCTTGGAAGGAAGCGGCTTCACTCTCCACAATACTCCTATTAGTCTACTGTGCAATCAATTATTTCTTCAATCTCCACCATACATTTCTCTTCCTAGTCTTGGGTATGTTTTTCCTATTGATCAGCTGAGTCCTAGCTGAACGAGTCTAACTGTATCCCTAGTCTAACAATGATAGCAATCAGTCAACCAAAGAACTATCATTGACTGGTCCCAGTGTCATACACAAAAGTTATAAAGGATCTAGTGATATAGACTATTGCAGTCAGAAGGGACTTTAGACACCATCTGAGCTTCTTTAGGAGATCCTTAGCATTTTCTGTTTCCTCTGTCTCCAAAGCAATTGCCTTTAATCTTCCTAGATTCCTACTATCTCTGGAGATGTCAGCATAAATATCAGCTCCTTTCTTGTGTTTTCCTGAGTTCTCAAATTACCATGGCCAGCAAGTGCATTTTAATTATCTACTATTATAAAGCACCACTCCATTCACATACTAATTAATTTATTGCTGTGTGAGTCTGGAAATAATGCTTGGCCAGGATCTCAGTAACAACTGCAGAGTGAATTGTTGAACTGTCAACCCCCTCCCCCTTCCTCCCTCCTCCGCCCTCCTGCCTAGAAACTGAAGCCCAGGGTAGTAAGGTGACTCTCTAGATGTCATATAATTCATTAATGGATGGGCATAGACTAGATCTCATGGCTCTTGATGTGTGTGTGTGTGTGTATTTGGGTCACACCTAATAGTATCTAGGGATTACTTCTCTTTCTGTGCTCAGGGCTCACTCCTGGTGAGGCTTATGAGATCATACGTGGTGCTGGAGATTAAACCGGGGTTGACTGCATGCAGACAAGCACTTTACCTCTCTACTATCTCTCTGGCCCCGTTGGCTTCTTTTGACCTACACCTTTTATGGTGTATCTTCATAACAATTAAGGTGAAAAGAACAAACTTTTTCAGACCCCACCACATGCCAATTTCCATCCTCATCAGAATACTGAATGAGTCCATCCTTAGGGCAACCTTATGTGACTGATAGAATTGCCCTTCTCATAAGTATACAGAGACCTTAGAATTCTAAATAATTTTCCTGGTATGTCAGGATACAGAGAATGAGAGAGAGAGAGAGAGAGAGAGAGAGAGAGAGAGAGAGAGAGAGAGAGAGAGAGAGAGAGCGCTGGATACTCAGCTTGCTTTAGTTCTCCATTTTTTTTTTTTGGTTCAATCTAAGCTACAAAATTCTTTTTGCATTTTCTTGATATTCCTGTACAGTACATCTAGGTGGTGAATACAGGGAGATTTCAGGCAAGATGGCTTTGCTGCAGCTCCCGACAGAAGGCAGAAGGCCTGGGGTAGGGCAGCTGTGCTGCATTCCCTTTGCCCTGCAGATCACACTGTAGATGTGACATGTGGCTCCTTTTCTCCAGCGAGGCCCCCGTGCTCTCAAGTCCTAACTGCAGCCATCACTCTGCCTAAATAGCCTCAGAGGTGGTGGGATTTGCACTGAAGCTCCACCTGCCTTTGTTCTCTTTTCTCTTTGGGAAGACAGAGGAAGTTGCAATGGATGTTAACTGCTTCCAAGACGGATAGACATGGAATTCTCCTTTACAAATATACATATATACATATATATATAATTATCACTGTCACTGTATCACTGTCATCCCGTTGCTCATCGATTTGCTCCAGTGAGCGCCAGTAACATAACCATTGTGAGACTTGTTGTTACTATTTTTGGCATATCAAATACACCATAGGGAGCTTGCCAGGCTCTGCTGTGTGGGTGGGATACTCTCGGTAGCTTGCCCGGCTCTCCAAGAGGGACGGAGGAATCGAACCCAGGTCGGCCACGTGCAAGGCAAATGCACTATCCGCTATATATAGCTGTATAAAATTATATTATTATAATTTTTCCCAAACAGGAAAGTCTTGGATCAAGTGGGAATAAACAAGGTGAGCCCTGGCTTGACCCTGCTCCGTATGCACCCTGGATTCATGTCCCCCTGTGCTCCACCTGTTCCTTGACTCCTTGAGCCAGGGCTGCCCACAGGAGACTGACTTCTGCCCTTGGCCCAAACTCAGCTGTGCCTTTTCTCTTGCTCTTTCTGCAGGCAGCGGAGCATTTCCAGAGAAACCACGCAGCTCTGCTGACCTTCTGCTCACAGTCCCTGCTCTGCAGCCCCTGCAGTGCCTTTGACACCGCTCAGTGGTCCAGCTGGCCGTGGTCCCCTGCTCCTTCCTGTCCTCACGATTGCAGAAAATCCTTCTGCCATACAGTCAGTACCCCCGTGCCATTGCCTGCTTGGGGCCAGACATCACAGAAAGACCTGCAGTGCCAGGGGAAAGGTGGTCTCAGCTCCGGCATGGCTTCCCCAGGGATGCAGTGACGACGGATCCAGTGCTGGCAGCTCCTTGGGCATCTCAGAAAAAAACCCAACACGGACTGTGCCTCAGACTCTTGTTCCTATGCCCCTGCTAAGGGACCGGAAGACTCTTGTATTCAATTCTCCTGTCTTCCCTCCTACCCTCTCTGACCCTCCCCTCTGCCTTCTTTCTTTCAATGAAAAGCAAGCCCCCACTGTGTTCCAAGCACTGCTCTAGGCTATGGTGAGGGAAGGCTGAGTTTTTGACACCTTGGAACTTGCAAGCAACACTTGACTTGTGTGGGCTGAACTTCAGAGGGGCGGATTCTCCTGAGTACCTTCTGTCCTTGCGCCCAGCCGCCTCCTCTCCTTCAGGATTGTGTCTACCTGCTCATTAAACTGAGTGATATTCTTGCGCCGAAACACCTCTTGGGGCCCCGAGTCTCATTCACTCAATTTCTCTTTCTGAGACAGAGAAGAACAAAGGCGAAGGCAATAAGGATGCAAAGAGAGGATCCACCTGTTCAAGCCAGAGACCCTCAAAGCAGCTCTTGTAGCAAGCCAAACATTAAAAGTAATTTTGGTTGTGCTGAGCTCTCCCTGAACTCAAAAGCACAGGTGTAGGGAGATGAGAGGGAAGAATTATCTTGGAGATACGGTAATAAGCTAATACAGTGCGCCTGACAACTTAGGGACTGAGAATTCATAAATATATTCATGTTTTCTTCCCAGTAAGATTGATGAAATACCCAAGCACCAAGTGAGAGAAAAAGAGAGATTGAAAGAGCAAGAGAGAAAAAGGGGGAGTGAGTTACAGAAGTTCTGGCGAAACATATCAACTTCAGACAAAGAATACTTCATCAACACACATAAACAGCCTCTGCCTGATAAGTTAGAATCTGGAAGTATCATAAATTAACCTGCCAAGAAACTTTGCAAAAGGTCAGATTTAACATTAATCAGGCTCTCGGAAGCAATGTGTATTTTCAGGGCATGATGCAAGAAAAGACCGCTTTCTTTGCATTGCATTTTCAAAATCACTTCCAAATTATTCAGCAGGAGAGGGAAAAAAACTGACTTCCAGATTATTTGGGGACAGAGAATTGATTTCCTCAGCACCTGGACATCCCTTGAAAGTGGGTGTTGAGGCACATGGAAAGAAGGAGACATTGCCTGGACCGCTCTGTGCCTTTGCTTTCATAGCAAATCCTTTCTCTGCCTCTTCAAGAGCACGGAGGTCTTATTTTCAAAAGTGCCCACCCACAGGGCAAAGGGTCCTTGTGAAAGCCACACAGTAAGAGAGCAGCTTGGAAGGAGAGACACAGTCCACAGCAAGTTGTGGGTAGAAGGAAATGAACAATTGTCCATGTAGTGGCGGGGTTGGAAAGCACGCTGTCTTTGTTTTATTTTTATTTATTTATTTACATGGGACAGCCTTGCAAGCTTCCCGTGGTGTATTCATATGCTAAATCCAGTAACAAGCAGGATCTCATTCTCCTGACCCTGAAAGAGCCCCCAATGCGACATCCTTGGGAAGGCTGAGTAGAGATAAGACTTCTAAGATCTCAGGGAAAGGACGAAATGAGAAGTTGCTGAGCCCGCTCGAGAAATCGATGATTAACGAGATTTCGTGATCGTGATCATGATTTATTTATTTATTTATTTATTTATTTATTTATTTATTTATTTTGCTTTTTGGGTCACACCTGGCAATGCACAGGAATTACTCCTGGCTTTGCACTCAGGAATTTCTCCTGGCAGTGCTCAGGGGACCATATGGGATGCTGGGAATCGAACCTCGGTTGGCCGCGTGCAAGGCAAACACCCTACCCGCTGTGCTATCACTCCAGCCCCTGTCTTTGTTTTAGGCTGTGGGGCCTGGGGGCCCAAGGCTTGGTCCTGAGTCATTTTGTAGGAGTGTCTGAGATACTGGGTTCACCAGGCCTGGGAATTAATTTCTGTATCCACCAAATGGGTGGGATTGACACTTGTCTGTAGAACAGATGGAGACCCTGTCTGTCAGCTGGCCTGGGACAGACAGAGTGTGGACAAGGTCGTGAGTTTTCTGTGTCCTCTCACAGAGTGTCCCTTTTGCATGATCTAACTTTATCTGGAGGATTCTGTCTTTCTGACTCATTGCTTTATACTTTAAACCTTTGCCATCCACTGCATTTCCAAATGGACGATTCTAGTTGTCCAGTGACCACGGTACAGTACATTTGTTTATTCAACAAATAGCTATGAAGCGTGTCTAGCTTTGTTCTAAGAACTGAGGGTGGAACTGTGAACAACAATCTGGATCCCTGCCACACGTAACCCATAAATAAGATAAGAATCCTGAGCTAGGGAGAGAGCTCAATGGGCTGGAGCTTTGCTTGATGAAGGCAAACTTCATCCATCTCTGACACTCCATTTTTCTCTGGAGTACCACTGGGAATTCCCTTCAAGCACTGAGTTTGGAGTGGCCCATGAGCACTGCTAGGTGTACCTCCTCCAATAAAAAGACAAGAGTGAATTATGCGGCGATGGGACAAACATGCTAAATGAGTGTAATAGTCAGAAGGCATTGTATGCTATGAAAAGGCAGAGCTGGGTAACAGGTGTGGGAGGGTCACGGTGGTGACACTCTTTTTGTTTTTCTTTTTGGGTCACACTTGGCAATGCACAGGGGTTCCTCCTGGCTCTGCACTCAGGAATTATTCCTGGCAGTGCTCAGGGGACCATATGGGATGCTGGGAATTGAACCGGGGTCGGCCGCGCGCAAGGCAAACACCGTACCTGCTGGGCTATCTCTCCAGCCCCAAGGTGGTGACATGGTGACACTTTTAAGTGGAATGGTTGGTGTAAACGTTGATGTCGGAGGGTCCCACTGGTGACCTGGGTCTCAGGGTTCTTGTCTTGCCTCACAGAAAAGAATTTCAGGAGTAGACAAGCGGTGAAGTAAACAGATTTTATTTGCAGGTTTTGAAGAGGAGGAGGGGGAGAAAGTGGGAGAGGGTAGAGTAAAGACAGAGAAGCCTTGGATGGCCTTGAAGGTCAGTTTTTATATGCATATTCTCAGGTTTGCCTTGGTCTGGAGTTTTCTGCTGGAGGGGGGGATTTGATCAGATATTGCCACAAAGGGACAGCTTTGAAGTTTCTGGTGAATCTCCCTCAAGTCTTTGATTGCGGTTCTAGTCTCTGCTGAAGTCTGTCACCTCTGTAGGAGTTCAGCTTTCTCTGGGTCTGTTACTGGTTCCAGGTGAGCCAGGTGAAGCCTCAGTTCCTGTTTTCAGCAAAGTTGGCTTTTGCAACGTCAGGGCTATCAGATATTACTTCCCAGGAATTTTACTGCCATTGTCTTGGGAGGGGCCTTCCCTACATCAAATGTCATGGAGAAGATAGTAGATTTTCAGGAGAATCAGGATAGACCCCTTTGGAGGAAAAGAGTAATCTCCTGGCAGGAGACCAGGAAATGCAAAAGCCCTGTGGTAGAACTGGATTTGGCATATTTGAAGACTAACAAGGAGATGGTTGTAGTAGAAGTTAAAGGAACCATAGGAGGTTGGGAAGGGCAAGGGAAGCAAAGTGTTGCCCAGAAGAGATAGGCCAGAGGATCAACAGGTCCATGTGAAGACTTTGGTTTTGATGGTGACAGAAATGTAGTATTTTTCAAGGTGTTGGAGCAGAAGAGACACAATTGGAACTGCAAGTTGACTTACAAAGGTGTTACCTTAGTGCTGCTCAAATTGACTACAAGACAGAGAAAAGGGAATTCATCCCCTTAATTTTTAAAATTCATTTTATTTCTTATATTTGGCCATACTTTTCAGTGTTTAGGGGCTCTGGTGGTTCAAGACCAGCATCTTAAGCCTTGTGTTATCTCTCCAAACTGCAGGGATTCAACCAAAGGCAACTGTGGGCAATACCGGGCCCTCTGCTGCTGACTCTTCTACTCTACAGTCCTTATCAGCTCCTAGCTGCAAGGCGTGGGTCAGGCCTGTGTCTCTGGCCAGAATGGGTCCCTGGGAGCAACTGTAGACACCGTTGGGGAACTCAGACACCCTGGATGCTAAGTAGATGGAGGTGTGGCTTAGTCCATTGTCTCAGAGTGAAAGAGCAATATACACTCTTCCTTTCTTATAAACAAAACTCTGGCTTTATTAGAGGCTAATTAACTTGCCTTGGAGCCAAGGGTGTCCAGTTGTAAGCAAAATACACAGAGTGCACAAAAGACAAAGATTTCAGGAAATTTTTGGAAACGGACTTGACTCTACTAGAAGTGCCCAGTGACCCCTTCCTCAATCCATCTCCTCTGATGGCTGGAGCTGCAGCAGTTACTTTGTCACCTTGAGAACAAAATTCAAGTTCTTTTGATGGCAATAAAAATTAAGTATCTTGGCGCCATCCTCCCACTGCTGTGCTTTTTACATTGTGTGAGAGAATACACTCCTAATTTCTTTAAACCACTGTCAGTGAGTTAAATTCCTAACTGGCAAAGAAAGTGACTTTACCAGGAAAGATCTTTTGATCATCTAAAGAACACCGATCCTAGAAATGCAAAGGACGGAATGTGAGTTGAATTCTGGGTGCTTTAGGCCAAATGGCTTCACAACAGTGATCATTAATTTTGCTCTCTCTGCTTCCTTACCCTGTGTAAACCTATACGGAGCATCGTGCCAGGTCTATTTTTCTCACTTGCATTTTAAAGATGGGCAAAGAGCAGTTCCTGAAGACGAGGTCAGAGATGAAGGAGCAGGGCTAGGACGGCAAACACAGGCCCACAGATTCCAAGGCAGAGCTGGGGCTCACTAGGACCCCGCCTGCTTCAGGTATATGAAGCCCCGAATTTGATCCACATCATAAAAAACCAATAACACTGACAGAAAAATGCCAACTCCAAAGTCCTGTTCTGAATGACCGTGGAGTACTTATTTTCTTGGAACCCTCCAGGTCTTTAAGTGAGGAGTGACAGCCAGCTTGGGTGGGTGGGAGGTTCCTTCCAGCTTCAGCAGCGTCTCTGTCAGCAGGTGGCAGGAAGTCAACCTGCAGGTGAGCACATTTGGGGAAGGGGGGTGGGTCCCCCTGAGGCCACTGTGCTGAGGGGCTGAGGGTGGGGGGTGGGGGGAGACCAGCTGCCCCAGCCTGCTTCCCTCTGGCTGCAGAGCCTTCTGTCAGCCTGTGAATGATTTCTGGATGCACGGAGGCTCCTTCTCCAGGCTCAGGACATCTGTCTGGATGCAGGGAGGCTCCTTCTCCAGGCTCAGTACATCTGATGCAGGAGGAATGCAGTGAGCACAGCAGCTGGGAACCCTCCCAGGTGATAAAGCTTGCCGGGAGTGCTCCTGAGAGGTTGGCTGTGGTGGCTGCTGGGGGAGTCCAAAAACAAACACCAGGCTGTGTAAATACCAGGCAGGCTGGAGATGCAACCCGCTCCTCTGGGGCCCACCGCCAGGGCTGTGTGGCGGGAACTGTCTTCCCGGCAGCGATTGACAGCACCGGTGGGAAGGCTGAGGCGACTCTGACTTTTCTCCTTGTGGTGACGCATTTACTTATTGCGCAGAAGGAACAGGCCCGCGAAAGCTGTGGATCTGGGGACCACAGGTGGCCTCGCTGCCCATCACTCTGGTTCTTTGTGCAGCATGGAAAATTCCACCCTCTCCAAACTCCGCTTTTTGTTCCTGCAGGGAGATCCTTCCTGCGTCTTCCCAACAAGGCGGGACCCTCCCCATTCCTTTGGGACTGACGCTGTTGGGTCACCCCCTTCAGATTCTTTGGGGAGGTACTGGCGGTGGGGTGCGGGGGCACGGATGCGCCAAGAGGGGGCGGCAAGTGGGGGGGGCTACTCTCAAGGCTCTTAGCTCAGAAGCGGCCCCTCTGATTTAGAAGAGGGAGAATTTCGGGGTTTCTTCCGCATGCAGCTCCGCAGCCACGGCAGGTCCCCGCCGGAGAACCCCTGAGCCATGCGCACAGAGCTCGCGCCACCAAACGGCAATGCTGAAACCATTTGGATCCAGCACGTGTGTTGGGGGCGACAACCCCACAACCCTCACGCTCAGTTCCACCTGGAGACACTAGCGGACTCTGGTGTGTGTGGTGCTTTCAGCTCGGAGTAATATGTGTGTCCCTGAGTTTTCTCCCTGCCTCCTCTGGGGCTAAGTACGGTGATGGGCTGAGCCTGGCCCAAGTGACCTGGGTCAAGTCCTTTCCATGGGTGACCTGGACACACTCTTCCCAGGCTGGGCTCTGGGTAAGAGCCTGCTGACAGCAGCGGTCCTGTGTGTGTGTGTGTGTGTGTGTGTGTGTGTGTGTGTGTGTGTGTGTGTGTGTGTGTGTGTGTGTGTGTAAGCATCTAGGAGAAGACCTTGCCAGCAGGGTGTTGGGCTTGGATGTGCAATTACTCCATTCAAAAACTTTAAAAAAATGTAGACACCAGACATTGGGGTTTGGGGGCAATAGTGGTGTTGGAGCAGTAGTACAGCAGGTAGAGCATTTGCCTTGCACATGGCTGACCAGGGTTTGATCCCTGACATCCCACTAAGTCTCTCTAGCACGGCCAGGCATGACTCCCGAGTTTAAAGCTAGGAGTAATGCCTAAGCATCGCTGGGTGTGGCCCCAAAACAAAACCAAAAATCCTCCCATAAAAACATCAACCAGAAAACAAAAGAAAACAACAGTGTTGGGTATACAGTGTTCCCAGCTCCATCCCACCACCCCATGGGGGTCTGAGAGATAGCAAAGCAGATAGATTTGCAAATGATAGGTTCAGCACCCCACGAGTGATCCTTGAGCGCAGAACCAGGGGTAAACCCTGAGCACCGCCTGCCTGGTGTGGTCCCAAAACTGAAACCACCCCTCCATCCCGTGGTGTGGCGCCATCCCTTCACCACTGAGCCCAGGTCCCTTTCCACCCTACAGCATAACTCCTAGCCTGGAGCATTTGAAAGTCTAATCATTGTAGTTTGGGTGCTGTGAGTCAGCAGTGTGGGGTCTAGCAGTTTTGCAGTGGTGCATCCTACCTGGGAAGAATTCCTGTCTCAACTCAGATCCCTGGCTCCAGCATCTGAATCCTCCCTAGAGGAGCAGCTGCAATCTTTCCAGATGAGCTTGGAGACATGTTGTTCATCACCGGTCTACCCAGAAAGGTGGCGCCTGGCCCGCCAGCTGTTTCCACCTCAAATCTCAATAGCATGTCACTTTGGTCCCTAGTGGCAGAAGCCAGACAGCCAGGAGGCCCTGAGAGCTGGGGCAGTGACGGCTGCGGCCTGAGCCTCTTTAGTGCCAGCTTCCCAAGCCTTTGCTTTGGACCACCAGCTTCTCATGCAGCATTTAAGCCCCCCGGGAGAGTCTGAGCACAGCATTTCAGAATAAATGTGGCAGCCTGTTCTTTCCTATTAACTGGGACTGGAGGGACTTGGGAAAAAGGTGGGCTTGGGCCAGAGAGATGGTATAGGGGTTAAGGCACACGCTTTGAATGTGACCGAGCCCGGTTTGATCCCGGGCACTATGTGTCCTCTAAACACTGTCAGGTGGGGTTGGAGTGATAGCACATGGGGGTAGGGCATTTGTCTTGCATACGACCGATCTGGGTTCGATTCCCAGCATCCCATATGATCCCCTGAGCACTACCAGGAGGAATTCCTGAGTACATGAGCCAGGAGGAACCCCTGTGCAATGCCAGGTGTGACCCAAAAAGTAAGTAAATAAATAAATAAACACTGTCAGGTGTGGCTCCCTAGCACTGCCTAGTCCTAGAGGCAAGTTTTCTTGGAGCCATGTCAGCTGAAAGGGACACTGGTTGGGGACTCCCCCCAGCCCCATTTCCCTCATTCCTGTTTAACTGGGAACTATTCTAACGTACAGAGTTAACAGAGTTTATCTGGTCATCAGTCAATGGATATTTGAATGAACATATTTTGACTGTTACAAGTAAAACTGATAACGATATTAATGTAAAGTCTAAAGACAGATGCTTTCTTTTCTCTTGGGCAAATATCAAGGAGTAGAATTGCTGGATTATAAAGTAGGCATACAATTTCATTTTATTTTTAATTGAAATTTTCCTTAACGCTAGATTCACATACAGTTGTAAAACATAACACAGAGTCCCACATATGGGCTATATATTGAATAAGAATATATTGAATGTTTAATTTTTGAATAGTACATTTTTTGTTTCAGTGGAATGTATCATCATAACAGATGTCACCCGTGTGTTTTACTTGTCACACAAATGTGACAACTGGCCATTTTTGTCACTTTTGTTTTAGGGCCATAATCGGTGGTGCTCAGGGCTTACTCTGGATTCTGCTATCAGTGGTCACCCCTGGTAGGACTCAGAGGATGAAGATCAAACTCGGATGTCCCATGTGCATGGCAAATATCTCCTCTGCTGTAGGCATTTTAAGATAGCCTTCACCACTGGCTATTTTAACATGGCCTCTGTGAAAGGCATCTATGGGTTCCATTGTATTTAGCTTTCTGTGTGGGACTTCACATTGTGGGTGATGAATTCTTTACCATTGGTTGTATTCTGGGAAGCAAAATCCAAGAAACCTTGTGCTATTGAGGCTGCAACATAGCCAGACCCCAGGGCCTGAAGTTTCTCCTAAAACTCACCTCATCCACACTTGACTATACATCTACGGCTCATGTCCTACTATCTCAAGCACAGCCCACTATCCAATTCTTCCAAAGTGAGTGGTACTTAATGGAAAATACGTGCACCCCAAGGATCCCTCTGGAATCCTGTCTTTAATCCAGGGCGAGCTCTGCTTTTTAAACTAGGAACTTTGTTTTCCTGAGCTAGAGAAGTGCAATGATGCAACCCACATCTTCATGTTGTGGAGATAAATGAGAGGTTGCACAGGAATCTCTTAAACTGTAATAAGACTCACTGAGGCTATAGGTCATTTCTCCTCCATCCCCAGTTTAGAGGGTAGTTTTTCTCTACCACATGCAATATTGTGTTCAAAGGGCCAGAATCAAAATCTGAAACAATAACTTTGAGACAATTTCAGGGAAAAGAATTGCTTGCCACTTTCCACTTTCTGATTTCTTTGGAATCTGGGGGACAATCCTATGCCTTAGGTTCTTTCTCTGTGAAGAATATTAAGCCTGTTGAAGACAGACCCCTGCCATGCAGCCCAGCAAGAGTTAGAACTCAGATGCCAAAAAGTAGTACTCAGAGTGGGTGGGAGAAAAGAGCATTGTTTCAACTCCAGGTCATTGTCTTCCTGTGCTTAGTTTATTCATGGCTTGGGCTCAATCAGGCAAGAAGAAGGATCTGGAACCGGAATGGAGTTCAGTACAGCCTGTGATGTGGCTATAACCAATGGACCCGCCCAGGGAGAATGGAGTAATATCAGCATGCACCATGGGCTGACTCTGGGGATATTTGTGTGAAGAAGTGGAGCCCCAAGTCTGCTTTAGTTTTGTTGCCTAAAAACTTACAGCCTATGACTCTAGGATTCCCATGGTGGTGGTAGTGGTGCTGGTGGTGGTTAGCAGGAGGGCCTGAAGCCACTGAGTCAGTAAACGTGGAGGAAATGCACAACTATTCATACCAGCAAAGCCACGCTGGAATTCTGAGTGTGAAATTGTTGGATGGTGATAGGTGAGTCATCCAATCTCTCTGAGTCTGCTACTTACCTTTACAAAGAGATAATTTCATGCACCCTGTAGTTGGAAGAATAATGGGAAATGTGTGTGGAGGTGCTCAGGGAAGCTGTGCATTTTGGGCAGCCATGAATACCAATGATTACAGAGTTGGGTCTTTGTACATTATTGTGTGATCACACCTGATAGTGCTCAGGATGGAGACTGGGGCTACTCTACCAAGTCCATTCCTTGGGGGGGGGGTACTCAGGAGTTATGTTATTCTGGGAGGTCATGATGTGCTAGGCTTAGGGATTGAACCCAGAGTCTCATACAAGCAAGGTATGTGCCCGAATGCTAGAGCTTCATCCCGAGTCCTGGAACTGGACCTTTTAGTTCCATGCAATAACGGGAAGATATTTTCCTTCCTTGTTGTCAAGAAATTCTTTATCTATAAGAACCCTGAGCAGTAGCAAGTTTCGGAAGGAAAAAGGAAATGTCACAGGCCTGCTAGTTTATACCCTGCCCTTGACACTGTCCCTCTCATGGTCTGAATCATTAACACAGGGCTTGGAGGCAGAATCCTTTCCTTCCGAGAAGTCTGTAGGTAAAAATCAGTTTAAAAAACTATAAGAACAATTTGGGACTAATTTCAGTCCCTGCATGGTTTCCAGCAAATAAATGACTCACAATATGCCCTTGGCCAATCCGTGTATCCTCTGGGGGCACCTACTTCCTCTTTAATAAAATGGGATGAGTAATCCTTGCCTTGCCTTCATTTTACAAGCATGTAACAAGGATGAATCCAGTAATGGCTGCAGAATCCTTTGAGGTCCTTGGAGAAATAGTTGCTATATAAATGCAAAGCATGATGTCCATTCCTATTACATCGTGTTTCACAAATAAATATGTAAGTCTATATCACAGTCATGTCAAGTCTGTCCTGGCCAACTATTTGCCACATGCATTTTTTTCCCCCTTCAGTGAAATAATCTTCATGCATACTTTCCAAGGGGAAAGCATAAGCTCCCAATACACTATTGTGTGGTTATTGTGTGTGTGTGTGTGTGTGTGTGTGTGTGTGTGTGTGTGTTTTCCTTTCAGAAAAGCCTTTCTGTTCTGCCTCCTTTCAGCTTCTGGTGTTTCTGCCAGATCAGTTATGGGTGATCTGTGCCCAGTGGTGGTGGCAGAATGGGGGAAGTGCAGTGGGGGGGAATGTTTCAATACCTTTAAGAATCTGGATCTGGATCAATGAGGCTTTCACGCTCATTGTCTCTCTCATTCCCTTTCCTACACCTTCTTAATGGAGTTGTTCAGGAGCGAGGTCCTGTCATTCATCTGAAACGTGGCCTGCTTGTCATTCCCTAAACTCTCCTCGGGCTGCTCCCTGAATCAAGAGATAAGAGAGCAGGATGCGCCACACACTTTGATTCATGTAACGCTTTGGAGGCTGTCGGGTGTCATCGGTCATTCCAGTGAAAGTGACTCTGAGACAACCCCCTCATCTGCCCCCAGACGTGGAGGATGATAGCTCCTGAGCTGTGCTCTGGAGCTTTGGAGAATTCACTGTGGGTGAATCACAACTCCCAGGAATGAGATTTTCTCCATTTTTAATAAAAAGACTTAGAAATCGGGCCCACAGGGGGAGAAAGTGTGTATTGATCTTGAGTGGATGGGGAAGCATGCTGGTATTTAAACAAGTCTCCTGGGTCTTGTACTAAGATACAGGCTGCTGGGATCTGGGCTGGCGTCTCCTGGGATCACCTCTCTCCATCACCCCTTCTGCAAAAATCTCCACTTGACTCACACTCACAAGATCCCTGGGAGCTGAAGAATGGTAAACTTTTGGGACTCTATCTTTACGGCGCACAATAGGAAATTCTGGTTCAGAGTTCTCCCAAAAGGCTTAGACCCCAAGGGCCTCTGCCCAATCCACTGTCTGACCTTTGATTAGGTGAGGATAAGCCTCTGCTAGTCATAATTCAGTCTCCACCCTTGAAACCTCTTCCTTCACTCTCCTCACCCCCTTTATTTTTTATTTTTATTTATTTTTGCTTTTTGGGTCACACCTGGTGATGCACAGGGGTTACTCCTGGCTCTGCACTCAGGAATTACTCCTGATGGTGCTCGGGGGACCATATGGGATGCTGGGATTTGAACCTGGGTTGGCCACGTACAAGGCAAACACCCTACCCCCTGTGTTATTGCTCAAGCCCCCTCCACAAACCCCTTTTAAGTGTAGGTTCTGTTCTGAGTTTTCCTTCTTTCTCATTCGTATGTCTTCCTGTGATGTGCTACCACGCTCATCATTCTCATTTCCTTTCCTCTCCATAACCGAGACCTTGACTTCTCATGGCCCACTTTTGTACATCTCCTGTCTGCCCTTTTGAAAGGCACTTTAGACGGTACGTCTCAAACCCTCTTCCCTCCATATTGGTTTCACTCCCTCCCTTCTTTGCCTTGGTTAACAGCAATGAGAAAATGGACTAAAATAGAAATATGGGAGTCTTTTCTCTAAATGTTTTGTCTCCCATGTTGTGTCCCATTTTATTAGCTAATGGTATAATAGAATTTCAGGGGCATAGCACAACACTTTTATTTTGTCTAGGATTCATTGCACACACCATCAAAGTTCTAGTATCATTTCATCGCCTCTCATCGTGTTCCTTCCTACCCTCTCCCTCTTTCCCTATGGTCACAATCAGTTTTAACAGACTCTAGGAATAAGTTTTGTTGCTTTTCTTCACCATTTTGCTTTAAGTTATTCCCATTTCCTGTATGAGAAAAACCATTTGGTAATTTACTTTCATTTCCTTTCTTATTTTACTTAGCAGTATCACTTCATGTTCCATCCATTTTGTCTGAAATGGTACAATTTAATCTTTTTTATTGGCTGAGTATTCATACCATTTAATTGGTATAGAGTTGTACCGTTGAGTATTTATATCATCACTTCTCTATTCAGTCATCTGTTGATGAGCATTTAGGTTGGTTCCATGTTTTGGTTCTTGTGAATAATGCTGCTTATGGACACATATTTTTGAATTAGTGTGTTTATAGCCTTTAGATAAAAATCTAGAAGTGGTGTTGCTGGTTCATATGGTATTCCTATTTTTATTTTTTTAAAGCAACTTCCATGACATAGGGATTGTACCAACTTATATTCAATGTAGTAAGGAATCTTCTGAGCAATTGTGCTTTATTTCTCTATTTCATTTGATTATTATGGCATTATGTCAGCTTACTGTGAACCCTCTTTTTATCGGGCTCATCTCCACTGCTCTTGGAAGAGTTCAGATTCATGGCAATCCTACCTCCCCTTCGCATTTAAGATCGTTGGTCTGCCTGTTTTGCACGTGCTGTTTGTTTAATCCTTGGCAGTGCCCTACATCTCCAAGTGCCATTCCTGGCACTGGCACTGTGAGCCCCCCTAATGTACCACAGTCCAGTGAAAAACCAACAGATATCTCTGTCACCGTCACTGTCATCCCACTGCTCATCGATTTGCTTGAGCGGGCACCAGTAACATCTCCATTGTGAGACTTGTTATTACTGTTTCTGGCATATTGAATACGCCACGGGTAGCTTGCCAGGCTCAGCCGTCTGGGCAAGATACTCTTGGTCACTTGCCTGGCTCTCCAAGAGGAGCAGAGGAATCAAACCTGGGTCTGCCGAGTGCAAGGCAAATGCACAGACATCATAGTAATGATAAAAACAACGAAGAGAATCCAAGGGAAAATGAAAAACAATTTTTCTCAAGACCAACTAACATTTTAGTCTTTAGGGCAGTTTTCTGATCATCGCAGACTCTGCATATCGTTTCACCAGCTTGGCCTTAAGATCCATGGGGACAGAGACCCTGTGTAATACTTCCTGTGTAACTCAGATTTCAGTCCTGTGAAAATGAAAATTAGTTAATATTCCAAAGTTAGCACTGCAGAGGCTCGGCGGCTGCTGTCCATGGTGCTTCTTCCCTGCCTCTTTCACCTTTACCTTGGCCTCTCTGTCAGGTGCAGAATTTTATTTTTTTTTAAATTTATTTTATTTTTAATTTTTAAAAATTTTATAAGTTAATTCATGGTATTTGATTACATTCAATATTCAAACACAAATCCCACCGCCATTACACCTTCTCACCACCAAATTCGGGATGTTTCCATCCCAAACCCCAATCCCTGTCCCAAAACACAACTGAAATAATATATTTCATATTGTCTGTTATGAAGAACTGCTGACCATGCTTACATAAAAGTGTTCATACAGGGAACAGTGTGAAGATTGTTCTATTTTGGCAGGAGCTATTAAGACATTCTATAGGCTATCACTAACATGTTGTTAAAGTTTGGGTGATGTGAGCTTTGGTGTATATATCTGAAAATATCTATGCATGTGTCTATATATATATATATTCCCCTCTATGACTTGGTGCCTACTATCTGAAACCCCTCAATTGTGTTGTGGCAATTATGGAGAATGGGTAGGGAGTGTCTTGTGATTTATCGCATGGCTGAGGTCCAGGAATATGTTTACTCACATGTGAGACTCAGCCCGAGAGTGTGGGAGTAGCCTTGTGCATGGCGGCAGTTGGGTTGTGGAAGTTTTTGACTGTCGGAGCTGGGTCCCTTGGTGGGGAGGGCTCTCACCCTCCCACTTCTGGGTGCCCCATGTGAAACAACCTAGCGTGGAGTCTGGTGGCATGGTTATGGGATCCTCATGTTATGCTCCCTTTCGGGAGAAGCAGCAGTGTGATCTGGATGGTGGCCAATGGCAAGATTATCTGGCGCCAGCAGGAGGTGGCTTATGGGCATGGCCCCTGGGTTGCTGGGAGACTAGGGAAAGCAGGCAGAGGATCTCCACTCCTTGTCCCATTGAGCCTAGAGTCCAAGGTCACAAAGTTCTGCATTGCCTGGGTTCTGTAGGACTTCACTCCTGCATGAGGCTTGGCCCGAACGTGTACGGAGTAGCCTTGAGCATGGCGGCAGTTGGGCTGTGGAGGTTTTTGGCTGCCAGAGCTGGGCCCTTGGGGCCAGGAGGACCTCACCTGCCTGCCTCTGGAAACCATCTGGCACATGGTCAGGACATTCTGTGGCACCCTCGTCTGGGAGTTTTAGTTTATAGTCCCTGGATCTTGGCTGTTGATGAGATTACGTGGCACCGGGGGTCAGTTTGTGGGTGTGACTGCCAAGCTACTAGAAAACTGGGGACCTGGGAGAAGGAGGCCCAGTCCCAATCCAAGCGGGCCTGGAGTTCTCAGTCATGGGTTCCCATCTACCTCTGTGCTACAGGCCCTAACTGCATCTTTTGATCTCTTTTGGATTTATGGGTCTCTGAAATAAGGCAAATAAATGAGCTTATATAGCTAAGCCGGAGGTGGTCTACATGTGTGTCTCCAACTTACCTAACTTTTGGCCTTTTAATTCTTGGTAAACTTGCCCCAAGTTATTGGGGTCTGGCTAAAGGCACAGCAGCAATTTTGGGGTATCTGCAGTCTGAAGGCACCATCAGGCTGCTGATGCACTTGCCCCACAGATACAGGTTGACCTGTTGGCAGCATCATACCCCCATAGGTGCAGAGTTTTATTCGATTTACATGTCAGGCATCTAACTCGGCATAGTGAAAATCCTATACTATCTAGTCTGATCTTCACTTCATCAAATCTTTGAAGTCTTCTGGTGAAAGAAGCTGTAAGTTCTATCTATTGCATCAAAGGACAATCAAAAGAGTGAAAAGTGAATATGCAAATCATGTTACTAATTGGAAGTTAGTACCCAAAATATATAAAGAATTCCTACAACTCAACAACATCAAAAATAACTCAACTGAATTCTAAATTAAGGAAATAAATAGACATTTCTTTAAAGAGAGCATATTAAGCATAAGAAAACCATATTGAATACCATACATCATTAGATGCAAATCAAAATCACAAATACCACCTTGCATACACTGGGATTGATGCTATTAAAAACAAAACAAAATAATGTGTTGGTTAGATTGAAGATATTTGTACTGTTGGTTGAAATGTAAAATACTAGCTACTATAGAAAATGATGTAGAGGTTGTTCAAAAAGTTAAAAATAGAATTGCCATATGATCTAGAAGTTTTTACCTGGGTATATTTTAAAACAATTAAATGCAGGGGCTTAAATAGATTTGTATATTCATATTTGTAGACGTATTATTCACAATAGGCAAAGGTAGAAGCAACCCAAGGGTTCATAAATGGATGAATAGACAAAAAAATGTGGTATATATAGACTATGGAATATTATCCAATTTTAACAGAAGAAAATGCTGACATATGCCAAAGTTCCCACAAACCTGAAGAATATTATGCTAAGTGAAACAAGCCAGTCATGATAAGAAAAACAGATGATTCCATTTATAGCTAAAACCCAGTGTAGTGAAATGCATAGAGGCAGAAAGTGAAATTGTGGTTGACAGGGAATGAGAGTGGGAGGAATGGGGAGTTACTATTTAGTGGGTATAGCCTTTCAGTCCTGCAAGAAGAAAAATTCCTAGATATGGGTAATGGCGATGATTGTCCAAGATTGCTGCAGGAAAATAATTAAAGGTTGGAACAGTAGATTTTACATTGTGTGTTATCATCCCACAAATTTTTTGGGGGGTCCCTCCCAAGCAGAACTCAGGGTCCAGGGGGCCACTCCAAGCAATGTGGGTCTGATAGGTCAATTCTTGGGGACTGAGGGTGTGGTCCTGCTTGGGCCCTCTGGTCATAACTGGTAGTGCAGGGGCTACACCTGGCAGTGCTCGGTTGTGGGGGAGTCTGGGGGGCATGCATGCTGATTCTGGGTCCTGTGCACGCCTCATAGCATGCAATCTAACCCCCGTGCCAGCTCCATGGTGCCAAGACACATTTTATAAAGCCCATAAAGAAAATACAGCTGTGTTGTCTGGACACTTTGGGTGCTGCATTATGAATCAATGAAGGCTGCTACAAATCATCTGGAAAATGTTCATTAAAAAATACCAGGCGATTAATCTGGCTGCGAGTTCCACGCCGCCCTTTGAAGGAGGCAATTCTAATGTCAGTTCAGTTTAGAAAACCTTCTCTTGCTGCTCCAGGTCTGTTTCACACACATGTTGCTCCAGAGACACAGGGTCACACACAGAACTAGGGTTATCCTTTTCCCAATTGCATCTTCTCTGAAAGAACATCACTCTCATTGATTCCCAGAGACCCCATTCCAGGGGGGATCATGATGCTTCTGTTTCCCTGTGAATTTGATCTCCTGCAGTGCCAACTCATAGTTCCCAGGACTCACTTGACCTTTGGATGTTCTGAGAGTGAGAGAAACACAATGAGGATTTAGACATCCCCAACCGCATCCCACCCAGTCTATGAACAAACCCCTTTTTCTTGGTACATCTTGCTAGAAATGCTAGAATTCTTTTTGTTTTGTTATGTTTGGGACCACACCCCGTGGTGCTCCAGGGTTCCTCCAGCTCTGTGGTCGGGAGTGGCCTTCAGAGGTGCTTTGGGGACCCTGTGCATGCGGGGTTTGTGCTCCAGCCTTATTCAAGGATCTCCCTGCTTCTTTCTGCTTATTTTTAAACCAGGCTATTTTGCTGCTGTGTTTTGTGGGTTCTTTATATGTTAGAGACTGAGCCCTACCAGACTGTTGATGTGCAAGTAGCTTCTCTTGTTCAGTAGGATTTTGATGTATTTTATTTTTCCTGGTGCAGGAGCATTTTAGTCTGTTGTAGTCCTGTTGCTTATTCTCACCCATTTTCCTTCGTCCATGGGATGAAGTCCTCAATTACAATCTCCCAGCTGAAGTCAAGGAGTCTATTCCCTGTGATTCCTCCAATGCACTTTTCTGCTTCAGTCTTTTATGTCAAAATATTTTCACTTATCTTAAATTAATTTGTGTGTCTATGTGGTGTTAGGGAGTCTAGTTTCATTTATTTTATTTTGCATGTGGCTCTCTAGTTTCCCAAGACCATCGATTGAAGAGACTTTCTTTACTCTATTATAAGCTTTTGGCTCTTTGGCCATAAATTAGTTATCCATATAGTGTGTAGCTTTATTTCTGAATTCTCACTTCTGTCCTATTTCCTGTGTGTCTGTTTTTATTAGAACATCGTGCTATTTTACAATCTGTTTGCAGTATAGTTTGCATTCATGAAGGGGGATGCCTTCAGTTTTGTTCTTTTTCCTCAGGAGCATTTTTCTCTCTTTGATGGTTCCAAATAAATATCATGGTTTTCTTTTTTTGCTTTTGTAAGGAAGGCCACTGGGACTTTAATAAGAAATCAGGGCTGGGGGAGATAGTCCTTGGGTGGGGGCACTTGCCTTGTATACACCTGACCTGAGTTTGATTCCTGGCACTGCAACACATCTTGAGCAACACTGGAGGCCCATGACCACTTGGGGTATCCCTAGTGGTCCCCAGCACCACCCAGCCTGAGCTGTATCACATCCTTATATCCTTACCGCTGGACTGTTGGGTGAGTATTGCTGGGAATGGTCCCTGGGCCCCTGAGTTCAGCTTGGGAGGCAAAGTAAAAATGAAAAGAAGAAAGGAATTGGCATGAATCATGAATCATGAATCTGTAGGTTGTTTTAGGTAACATAGCTATTTTTTGCTAAAATTCTTTTGCGAATTCTTCCAGCCAGCGTGCATGCAATATTATCTTCTCATTTCTTTATAATTCCAGTGTGTAGGCCTTTCACTTCTTTGGCTAAATTTACTTCAAAATATTAATTTTATTCCTTGGAATGGCAACTGACCTACACGAGGCAGTGTTCAGGGACTATTCTTGACTGTGTACTCAGAAATAGTCCCCAGGAGTGCTCAGGGGGCCATATGTGGTGTTGGGTACTAAACTAGGGTTGGATACATTGCAAGGCAAGCACCTGAACTCCTGAGCCATCTCTAGGGCCCCATTAGGTTCTTTTGGATATGGTTTTAAATGAGATTGTATTGCTGATTTATTTATCTGTGAGCTTGTTATTTGCATCTAGAAATACAATGGTTAAAAAAATATATGTATATGTTGTTTTGTAGGACCAGACATCGAACCCAAGGCCTCACACATGCATGGCTATTGCTTTCTCGTGCAGTTACATCCCTGATCCTTTGCAACCTGTTTTTACAATATTTTATGAGCCTGATCCTTTACTGCATTTGTTTATTATTTCTCGTAGCTTCTTATTGGAGTTCTCGAGATTTTCTATGTGTAATATCATGTCACTGGCAAATAATGATAGTTTCACTTATATCTAATTTGTGTATTTTTAATATCCTTTTCTTGTCAAAATATTCTGGCTAGAACCTCTAACACTATATATGCCTTAGCTGTGAGTGTGGACACATTTGTCTTGTTTCTGAGCTTAGAGGAAATGCTCTGAGGTGCTCTGCTTGGTTGGTTTGTCATTGAGTGGGTTTGGGGAAAGTTCCAAAGCTGTGCTGGGCCAGCAGTTCAATACAGGAACTCCTGGTGACAACTGGGCCAGCAGTTCAATACAAGGTCTGTGGATGGAGAGCTTCTTGGACCCATGGTGTCAGGGACTTCCAGGGCCACCCCAGCAGTGCGTGGGGGCCCCTAGGGCTAGAATCAGTGACATTTGGGGAGCATGTGGTACAGTGGATGGAACCCAGGTAGGGTGTATGCATGTTCACTAATCCCTATACTATTTCCCTGGACCTTATCAATAATTTTTAGTATTTTCAGTGGGACAGTTAACCACAATATTAAGATGGCCATATAGTAAAAAATAGGAGTCTCAGATAGTCTCTTCTGGGGGAGGGAGGTGATGGGGGCAGAGATGATCAAAGTGCCCTACAACCACAAATTATAACATGGAGTTTGCCACAGTTGGGAAAATCTCAGGGCTCAAAAGTACAATGGGTAAGACTCACCCTGGAAAAAACTTCTTTGTGATCTTGATATCTCCCTGCCAGAGAAGTCTTCTTGTTGTCTTCTTTAAATATGAGCATTAGGAGCTGGAGAGATAGTACAGTGGGTAGAGTGCTTGCTTTGCCCACGGCTGACCTGGGTTCAATCTCTGCCATGCTATATGGTCCCCTAAGCCTGCTAAGGGCTAGAGCAATAGCACAGCAGGTAGGGCGTTTGCCTTGCATGTGGCTGACCTGGGTTCAATTCCTCTGTCCCTCTCGGAGAGCCTGGCAAGCTACCCAGAGTATCCTGCCTGCACGGCAGGGCCTGGCAAGCTACCCATGGCGTATTTGATATGCCAGAAACAGTAACAACAAGTCTCACAGTGGAGACGTTACTGGTGCCTGCTCGAGCAAATTGATGAATAGGACGACAGTGCTATCCAAGCCTGCTAAGAATGATTCCTGACCACAGCCAGCGGCACCACTTCCAAATAATTAAATGCAAATATTAAAATTCTATATGTATTATTTTGAAATTCATGTTTTAAAACAGTTGGGTTTTGTTGTTGTTGTTGTTGTTTATTTCTTTGGGCTACTCCAAGTTTGATGGTGAGGGATTGCTCCTGGCAGTGCTCCAGGGACAATGTGGTCCTGGGGATCAAACTCAGGGCCTTATACATGCCTGGAGCACCACCGAACTGCAACCTTGGCCAGACATTTATAGAGAGAGAAAGAAAGAGGGACAGTGCCAGTCATAGAGACAGGATGTCCAGGTGGTGGGAGGGAAACTGGGGACATTGGTGGTGGGAAATGTACAGTGGTGGAGGGGTGGGTGTTGGAACATTATATGAATGGAACCCAACCATGAACAGCTTTGTAACTGTGTATCTTACAATGATTCAATGAAAAATAAATCATTATACTTTTTAGAGGAGAACCACCTTGATAATAGAGCTCTGATGCATTTGTGTGCCTAAGTGTTTCTGGAGATTGAGCCCACGTGAAGGGCTTTGTCCATATTCTCTACCACTGCGCTCCATCCCGGGTCCCCAATTTATTATTCTTAATTGCCATTTAGTAGAGACTACTGAATGATACATCCTCTTTTATTCGGTCATTCGTTAATGAATATTTAGGTTGCTCCTCAATTCTAAAATTTTATTAGCATAAGCAGTGCTGTAACAAGCATCTTTGAATAGCGTCTTTTCGTGACATATTTCTTTAGGGTAAATATCAAGGGGAGTTGTTGATTATGTACATGTTATAGTCGGAATAGATATTGCCAAATTGCTCTTTGGAGTAATTATGTCCATTTATGCGCTCAGCATCTTTATTTATTAATTCCAGTTCCTAAGACTTGGAGTTTTGCTAAACCTCCTGTGACTTCAGGGACAGAGGAGGTTCCATGGAGGGTCTCTTCTCTGTCTTGGAGCGCCAGAGCCCGGTGTATTCTGGTGTGTGCTAATTCTTTGGTTCTGGGTGTTCCTTAAAAGACTCAGAGACCCAGAAATTCCCAGATTCATATCTTAGCTGTTCCTTCATCCCTCCCTCACCCCACGAGACTAGAGAATCTCCCCATGCTGCCTGGAAGCATGCATGAGTTCTGAGCAGCTGTTACCATGAGGGCCTTACCCCCAAAGGCCCTACTCTGCTTTCCTTTTGCCTACAGGGATTCATCAGCCCAGGGCCTCAGCATGCCTGTCCTGCCTGCGGATAGTAGCCTAACACAGGGAATCCTTGCTGACCAGGTGTGACTCCCTGGGGGTTGCATTACCTGGCAGTAAACCAAGGGAGGAAGGTGCTCTGGCAGGTAGGTTTGTCATCACACCTCGAGGGCTCATGGTCTTCCTTTGGCCACTGGGCCATCCATTCTTCATCGTCCCTGGAGTATTGGCTCTCCATATTGGATGCTCAATGGGGGTCTTTGTGGGAATCCTGAGGAACATTCAGATGATATTTACGGGATTAGGATTCACAAGTCTGCATTAAAAGTTATTGAATCTGTTGGCATATAGTTTCCATACTACAGAACATACCCTGTTAAGTATGGTATATTTGGCACTTTTGGACAATTATATACACCAGTGAAATCATTGCCACCCTAGCAAAATGGCAAGATAAAACATGTCTGCTACCCTAGAAAACTTCCTCATGCCTCTTTCCAGGTGACTCCCTTCTCTCTCCCCCGGGACATCACAGATCTGCTTTCTGTCCTTTAGATTAGTTTTGTCATTGCAAGAATTCCATAGGATAGAAATCTCACTTTGATTTTTTTTATCATGTCACAGAAAAGTGGTGATGATGACATACTTTAAATGTGTCAGTGATGGCATGGGGGTCACACACACTCTTGGTTGTGGTACTGGTTACCCTCTTGGTGGGGTGCTCATGTGCATGCTTGCTGTGACTGGCATTCCTTTAGTTGTGATGCAAGCCACATTCTATGGCAGTGCTCACTGCTGATCACTGTGGTGCTCCCATGAGAGCTGGGAGCACGGGTCACACTCCTGGATACAGTGTTTGTACAGTGTTTGGGTGTAGTGCTTCCCAGGGGTCACACCCTGCAGCACTACACCTTGTGGTCCCTAGCCCTCTCACCCCAACCCCTACCCTCCTATACACACCTTGGCAGAGAACCAAAGAAAAAGGGCACACTTGTGTTTGAGCTGCTGGGAAGTGCTCGGTACCTGTGGGCAGCACCGGGGATTGAACTCTGAGTCTCACACTTGCAAGGCAAGTGCTCTGCCACTGATCCACCCCCTCCCACGCCACACAGTTCTGAGCTATTACAAGATTGCTCCTCTTAACATTGGTGTATCCCTCGTGAGAACATAAGTCTTCATTGTCCTGAGGTGAAGAGGGAAAGGAATCGATTGATCTTACAGCAAAAGTGTGCTCTTGACTTGAGGAAGAAAAGCCAAAATGCTTTCCAGAGTGGGTTCATTCATTTACACACTCACCAGCTAATCGCTGAAGAACTGTATTTCTTGACAACAGTTTATATTTTCCAAAATTTAAATTTCAGAACCAATTAGTTGATTGTGTGTAGGAGTATTTCAGTTTTATTTTGATTTCTATTTCTCTGATAGCTACTAATATCAGCATCTTTAAATTTGCATTGCTGACTCATTTATCTTCTTCTGTAGCATGTTTTTATTTAATTGATTTGTTTTATTATTATGAGTTCTTAGAATTCTACACATAATCTTGATAAGATTTCACCTAGTGAAATGATAAAATTCATATTAACATATGCCCACCTATGCATTAGCGATTTCTCCTTTTCTTTTCATCTTCTGAACAATGTCTTTCAAAGAGTGGAAGTTTCAAAAATCTTGATGGGGTTAAATTTATGAGTTCTTTTTTTTTGGAAGTCATTCTTTCTGTGTTCTAAGAAATTTTATCCTATTCCAAAGCACAGAGGTTTTATCCTATGTTTCTTTCTAGATATTTTCAAGGTTATCTTTTATGTTTACATCTGTGACCAATTTCAAGTCAATGTTTGTATATGGTGTGAGGGATAGGTCAGGTTTATTTATTTTTAAATATGGACATCCTATTGTCCCAACCATGTATGAAAAATATTATCCTATTCTCTTTTGTATTGCTGTTACCTTTTAAAAAAATCAATTGTCCAAATATATACATATATATATATTTTGTGTATGTTTATTCAGGTCTATTTTTGTTCTTATTATTCTGGCCTATTGATCTATATATCCATCCTTACACTAATAAACAAATACTGCCTTTAATGTAGCCTTTTGGGAAATTTGAGAACAGTCAGCATAAATCCTCTCAGTCTATTTTCCTTTTACAGAATTGTTTTGGTCTCTTAGATCCTTTGCATTTCCATATAAATTCTAGAATTAAGTTGACAATTTCCACAAAATAACCCGCTGAGATTTTGATTGAGATTTCATTGATGCTATAGATTACTTTGGGGAGAAGTGATGTCTTAACAACATTTGAGTATCTAAACTGAGCCTGGGTCATCTCCATTTATTCAGGTTTATTTAATTTATTCAGCAATATTTTGTAATGTAGATTGGAGTCTTAGACAATTTTTATAAGATTTATTTCTGATATTTTATGTTCTGGGTAATGAATGGTTTGTGGAATTATTTTGAAAATTCATTGTTCAGTGCATTACTATTAATATAAAACAATACAGTGACTTTTGCCTATGAACATGGACTTTTGACCTGGCTAAATTTATGTATTCTATTAGTTGATGTGTACTGTTTCTACATTTCTTATAGCAGGATTCATAGTTTTCACATGTAAACCTTGCACCTATTTTAAACTTATCTTTAAGTATTTTTGTTTGATGATGTGTTTGTTAATTATATTTTAAAATCATTTGCTTTTTTTCCCCATTTTTTCTTCTTTTGCTGTGATCTGAGTGTGTTAAGTGCTTCTTTTGTGATTTGGTGGTGTACCTGATGCTTAAACTCATTGACTTGAAGCTTCCAATCATGAAGTCTAGAGGAGATGAACCTGCTAATGGTATTTGCCTTTCTTCCTTCAAGATGCATGGGGATGACCCAGACCACCGAGTCCATGAAGAATTGTTTGTACAGTGGCACAGTGATACCCTTGTGATACCTCTTAAGCGAACATGCGATTGGGCTGTTAAAGGTAATAGGCTCCTCCAAGGAACTTAATGGATTTTGAAGTACGTTACAGATCTGTGAGAATCTGATTGTGCTGATGGGCCGGATTTGAACTTCAGCTACTTCAGACTGGCTGTGTGTTGGGCACTATAATAGGTGGGCAAACTTTTAAGCTCTGTGAGCCACTAACTTCCCCTGGGGTTACCTCTATTAGAGGAGGTGGGGATGGGTTGGGGGAGACAAGTGGGAGTTGTTTTTATAGTCCTCTTCTTCCTCTCCACCCTCTCACACCCTTTGGCCTTTTTCTTTTTTGGGGGGAAGTGGAGGTTAGGCTCCACCTAGCAGTGCTCAGGGTTTATTCCTGGTTCTGCACTCAGTTATCACTCCTGGATAATCATCAAGGGACCACATAGGGTGCTGGGGATCAAACCTAGGTTGGATGTGTAAAGCAAGCACCCTACCCACTGCACTATCTCTCCAGCCCTATAGCCTTTTCTTAATTAGGAACAAAAAAGATGGGAGCTGAAACGAGAGTCTGCAAGCATTTCTCATTCCCCGTGTGCTCCAGGTAAGGTATTTAACAGACAGATCCATCATTCATCTTCCAGAGCCCTGGCACAAGGAAGCTATGCAGGCTGCTGTCACAAGAGATATTAAAGGCTATAGAAAACCCTTCCGTCCCTCCTCCTCCTCCCTCTTGCTTTGTAACCTCTTTCCCAGGGAAATTGGTGCCTTGCTTTGCAGACTCTCCATCAACTGAAAGTCTGAGGCCTCGTGGGCATTTTAGTGAGGCTCAGATTGGCTTTACCAACTCATTCTTCTTCCTTTGATCACCATCTCTGCCTGGGATGGCAACGCCAAGGGAAGATTTGTCTTTCAGCTTTATCCTACTGATTTTTAAAAGAGCTGGTTGATGTGCCAGTGGGCGCCAGCAAGCAAACCCGTCCCTCAGGACCGGGAGCAGTTGATGGTGCTTTGAACCACAGTGCCCTGCTGTTTCTGAGCCGGGTAGAGAGAAGCGAGCACACCTTGCCTTTCCCCATTCTTTGGCTTGAGCCTTGGCAACTGCACATGACCTCATGTCCCCGGGCACCAGTGCCCATAGGGGGACTGGATGGAGTGAGCAATACCTACCCCAGATCATCAGATTATCCCAAGGGAGAGAGCCATTTAAACTAAGGATTTTCTCCCTTGGATGCTTCTCTTTGTTCTTTCATTTTCTCAGTTGTCCTTGTGCCCTCACCTCTATCCATATCCCTCCTCTCCCATTTCTTTTTTTCCCCACTCTCAGTAAAGAAGTGTGAGTGGAAAATCTATCATTTTGATGATAGATTCTGACAAGGCCAAGCTTTCAAGCCATGCTGGCATGTGTGCCTCGAAGAATGCTGAGGCATCAGCCAGCCTGGGAGGCATGTGGCGGGGTAGGACACTGAAGACAAAGAACCCAGGTGTGAATTGGCATGCAGGGAGAATGGCAGGTGTCTAGTTCAAAGGGAAGGCAGCATAGCATGGGTTGAAGGTGGGGTCCGTGAGGACTA
The DNA here is from genome assembly GCF_027595985.1 of Sorex araneus. Lineage (NCBI taxonomy): Eukaryota > Metazoa > Chordata > Mammalia > Eulipotyphla > Soricidae > Sorex > Sorex araneus. Next base: position 429,959,607 of record NC_073302.1, read on the forward strand.
ACTGAGCTTGACATGAGACTGGGAAGATAAGCTGGGAGTCTTTGCACGTGACAGACAATGGGGCACTGCCAAAGTCTATCAGCAGAGCTGGACTCCGGGAATCTATGTCTAACAGGAGCGTAGAGGGTATATAGGAGATGGAAGAGACCAGAGGGAGAGCAAAGAGGCGTAGGGGGTGAGGGATCCTGGGGACATTGGTGGTGGGAAATGTACACTGGTGGAGGGATGGGTGTTCGATGATTGTATGACTGAAACTCAAACACGAAAGCTTTGTAAGTGTAACTCACAGTGATTCAATTAAAAAAAAAAAGAGGAGACTTCCTAAACATACATATTGACTGTGGGAAAGGAATTGACTGACATGAGAAAGGTTTTGGGGGCTGGGGCTGGAGGTGGAGAGTCAGGCAGGACCCAAGGGATGCAGAGAGGAAATCAAATGGCAAACGATGAAGTTAAAAAGGAAAAGGGTAAAGCCAAGAGTAAATCTAGAGAGAGGACACTGAAGAGGACTAGGGTTGACTTGGGGAGGGTTACAGCCTTCTGATAAGAAACAGAAACTATCAAGCTAGTAGGGGAAAAAGAGGGAAGCTTAAAGAAGAGTAGGAATCCTTTATTTATGTATTTAAAATATGATAACGTGTTTTATTTTTGTCATTAAAGATGGTCGTTATTTATCACTATCATTAAAGAGAATTAATTTGCTATGATAGCTTGGATAACATGGTTACAATTGTGTGAACATTTATGGTTTTGATGTACAAAGTTCCTGTACCCCACCATCACAAAAGTGCCCAAGGCCCTCCACCACTGTCCCTGTGTCACCTTTAGTCTAACTTCAGTCCCCTCTTCCTCCCGTTGCTGGCTAATCTAAATTTTGTCAGCCAAAGCCAAAGGCTTGTCACCTCTCCATACTCCAGACTCTATGAGCAAGAGTTCTTTGTTTTTATTTTATTTTATTTTATTTTGCTTTTTGGTCACACCTGGCAATGCACAGAGGTTACTCCTGGCTCATGCACTCAGAAATTACTCCTGGGTGCTCCATATGGTGCTTGGAGGACCATATGGGATGCTGGGAATCGAACCCGGGTTGGCCGCGTGCAAGGCAAACTCTTTACCCGCTATGCTATCACTCCAGTCCCCTCTATGAGCAAGAGTTCTTTAAATCTGAGAAAGAACAGAGTAATTAAGCAGACAAGCTAGGGAAGGTTAGAGCACTTTGGGGAAAGCAATATTGGTTCTTTCTTTGGTGGCACTGACTTCAATGCCTCAACACCCTCAGTGCAAACTTACATTCACAAGGGAGAGTGTCTGGCTCAGCTTGGTGATGCCTCCTTGGGGTTTGTCAACTAATACATGCATTTGGGACCTGTGTGAAGGTCAGTGGCAGACAGATCTGGGGCCTACAGTTAGATTTGTGGCATGCAGACTTGCTTTTGCCACCTTTGGATATTAGACTTATTCCTGGAAAGGGGAAATCGGCCTGTGTGGCACACATGATTAGTGAGGAGAGAGAGGTGGAGAGGATGACTGGTTTGGGCTGAGTTGTGGGGTGAGGGGAGGGCTTCAATGCCAGTCTTGGGGGTGAGGTTAGAGAAATGCAGATGAAGAGAGTAGGAAAGCTTGGAAAGAGGGAAATAGAAGGCAAGAGGGAAAGAGAACAGGAGGAGTGGGAAAACTTTAGCTCTCCCCTGGTGCAATGCTTTCATTTCCTTGAGTTCCCATGTCTCAATAATTACTGAGGGAGATTATTCTTATGGGAAATGGTTCTCTCTGTTTTTTTTTTAATTTTTTATTAGTGAATCACCATGAGATACAGTTACAGACTTACAAACTTTCGTGCTTGCATTTCAGTCATACAATGGTTGAGTACCCATCCCTCCACTAGTGCCCATTTTCTACCACCAATGGTCCCAGTATCCCTCCCACCACCCCTACTCTGTCCTTCCCCCACCCCCCTCCACCCCGCCTCTGTGGCAGGGCATTCCCTTTTGCTCTCTCTCCTTTTGGGTGTTGTGCTTTGCAGTAGAGGTATTAAGTGGCCATCACGTTTGGTCTATAGTCGACTTTCAGCCCGCATCTCCCATCCTGAACGGGCCATCCTAGCACCTTTTACTTGATGGTCCCTTCTCTATCTGAGCTTCCTTTTCCTCCATCATGTGAGACCGGCTTCTAAGCTGTGGAGGAATCCTCCTGGTACTTATCTCTACTACTCTTGGGTGTTAGTCTCCCATCCTGTTACTTTATATTCCACAGATGAGTGCAATCTTTCTATGTCTGTCCCTCTCTTTCTGACTCATTTCACTTAACATGATACTCTCCATGTTGATCCACCTATATCTTCTTCCACTCCCTGTCTTGTCTTTTCTTTTCATTGTATTTTTTGGTGAGCACTGTTCTTACTTTCCATGATCATTGTTTGTTTTATGGTTGGTACTTTCCCTGCCCTATGTAGGTTCTATTTGTCTGGCATAAATTTCTACCCTAAGTTTTTAGATTAGAAAAATAGGATCCAGGGGGCTGGAGTGATAGCACAGCGGGTAGGGCGTTTGCCTTGCACGCGGCCAACCTGGGTTCGAATCCCAGCATCCCATATGGTCCCCTGAGCACCGCCAGGGGTAATTCCTGAGTGCAGAGTCAGGAGTAACCCCTGTGCATCACCACGTGTGACCCAAAAAGCAAAAAAAAAAAAGAAAAAAAAAAGAAAAATAGGATCCAAAGAGGAGAAGTGCGGCAGTTTCTATAGCATCTGACAGGTGACACAACCAAGATAGAACCCAGGACCTCTTTAACCCATGTTTCATTCAGAGTTCTTCCTGTCACTGGTGGAAATAAAAAACACCACTCTCTTTTGTTCCCTGTGACTTCCTACCTACTCCAGCTAAAAGGATTCAGCTTTAAGATGACGAGATTCCAAATGTATTGAGTACCTCAAAATTGTCCCACTCTTTCTCTAGGGCTCTAAAATACAAGACAAAATTTCATGCATACAGAAGTTGATTGCAGTGCTGTTTTCAATGGCAGAAGAAGAGGAAGCAATCGAAGTATTCAGTTGTAATGGACAGGCCGTTTAGTCGCAACACATATAACACGTTGGCCAGAATAACTGCGGTCTGTTCATGCTCAGGTGCTTTTTAAAAGTATTTGGTGGACCATAAAAATGGACATGGGGAGATGCAGGCTGAAAGTAGACCCTAGTCCGAATACGATGGCCACTTAATACCTCTATTACAACCACAACACCCAAAAGGAGAGAGAGAGCAAAAGGGAATGCCCTGCCACAGAGGCGGAGTGGGGGGGGATGGGGTAGGAGGGAAGTTGAGACCATTGATGGTGGAGAATGGGCACTGGTGGAGGGATGGGTACTTGACCGTTGTATGACTGAAATGCAAGCATGAAAGTTTGTAAGTCTGTAACTGTACCTCACGGAGGTTCACTAATACAAAATTTTTAAAAAATGGAAATGATATAAGTACTTTTTCATTTAATTATTCAACGTGAGTGAGGTATAATTTACACACGAAAATGTGCTCAATTTAATGTATAGTTTGAAGAATTATTTTTTTAAATAAAGACATAATTTTATTGAGCTGTAATTTGTATACAATAAAAAACAATTTCAAATGTATATTGAGTTTGAGAGATTATGTACGGTCTTCAAAATCAAGTAACCACTCACTCATGAGGCCATCTCTATCATGCTCCCAGATTCCCTCTTGGCCTTTGTCCTCCATTCCTTTCCCCACTCTCAGGCTTGCCAACCCATTTTCTGCCTCAAGTTCTGATCCTTTTTCTGTATCACTATAGAACGTGATTTCCCTTATTTAGGATTTTCTATAAATAAAACAAGTAAAGTATTTTTTCTTTTGTGTAGTCCTTTTTTCATTCTGTTTAGTAGTTCTGAGGTTTATCTCTGTTGTTACTTCTATGTCACTCTTTAGTATTGCTGCATACTATTCCATTGAAGAAATTAAGTTACTTCAAATTAATTATCTTTTATTCATTTTCCTGTTGGTTGACATTTGTGTTATCCCTAGCTTTGTGTATATGACTAAGAGATGCTGCAAATATCAGTGATTTTGTAGTTTTGTTTGTTTGTTTAGACACATTTTAATTTCTCTTGGGTATCTAAGCATAGGAATATAATCAGTTCACATGGTAAGTGTGTATTTAACTTTGTAAGAAATGGCAAAACTTTTCTTAAAGTGGTAGCAGCATTTTATATAACTACCAAAATTTTACTTACTCCACAATCTTACTAGTATTTGGAATTGTTAGGTTTTTTAGAAAAACCTGTTATTTTTGGTTGGTTTTTAATTTTAGTTATTCTGGCAAGTATGTCACCACAGTGCTTTAAAAACAGTTTTATTGACCTACAATTCAGATGGATCTTGAGAGCTTGTTAGGAGGTTCTAGCAGGGGAGCGCAGCTACTCTCATACCCTCGACCGAAGACTGGTCCATTTCTATTCGGGGAAGGCCGTCCTCTTTGACCCAGCGCGCAGCTTCTGGGAGGATACACATGGAGCAGTAAGGGAGGAAGAGGACACCCACCTAGCCAGCCAGATCAGCCAAATAAACCCTGGCGATCAATGGGGTGACAGATGTCGCAGCTAGATCGCCCTCACATCCCTGGACTGGAGCGATAGCACAGCGGGTACAGTGTTTGCCTTGCATGTGGCCAACCCAGTTTGATTTCTCCATTCCTTGGTGGAGAGCCTGGCAAGCTACTGAGAGTATCCCAGCTGCACGGCAGAGCCTGTCACGCTACCTGTGGTGTATTCTATATGCCAAAAACCGTAACAAGTCTCACAATGAAGACATTACTGGTGCCCACTTGAGCAAATCGGTGAACAATGGGATGACAGTGCTACAGTACTACAATTCAGATATCAGAAAACTCACCTATGTAAAGTGTATAGTTCAATTTTTTAAATTTATTTAGATTTGTGCAATAATCTAATCTTAGATTTTTTAAATTTCACCAAAACAAATCTTGTCCATGTGGCCCATGTAATATATTATATAGCACTGTAGTACTGTTGTCCCATTGTTCATCGATTTGCTTGAGTGGGCACCAGTAATGTCTCCATTGCAAGACTTGTTATTACTGTTTTTGGCATATTGAATACGCCGTGGGTAGCTTGCCAGGCCAAAACTATATATATATATACACATATATGTATATATATGTATGTATACATATATATATACACATAGTGTATATCACTGTATTACTGTCATCCCATTGTTCATTGACTTGTTCAATTAGGTGCCAGTAACATCTACACTAGTCCCTGTCGCATGCAAGTGTAGCCCGATGGCGTATTGGGGGCTCTTTCAGGATAAGGAGAATGAGGACTGTTGTTGTTACTGTTTTTTACATAGTGAGTATGCCACGGGTAGCTTGCCAGGCTCTGCCGTGCCTGTGGGATACTCTCAGTAGCTTGCTGGGCTCTCTGAGAGGGAGAGTACACACACACACACACACACACACACACACACAGAATGCCTATATACAATTTTATAGAGATATGGGTAAAGGCCTAGAAGGAAATATATCAAACACTAAACTTGGCTGTCTCTTGGTGGTAGCATTTATAAGTAGCTTGACTTCACCTCTCTGTACTTTAGGGATTGTCTAATTTCCTGCAGTGAGCACCTATTACCTCTCTAATAAAAAAAAAGATCATGTGTGTGTGAAAGCAGGACATTTCTCCAGGCTGCTTCTGTGGGGGAGCACCACATTCTAAGCTCCCGTCCCCCCATGCTTTCAGTTTGATTTCCTTCGGGAAGAGAACTTGTAAAATCTTACTCTTCTGGGTTTCAGCAGCAAGTTGGCAGTATAAACTTGCTGTTTGCAATATTGATATGAACTGCCTGGGGGAGTCCTGTACACGTCTCTGTGAGTGGGTTTCTCTATTGACAGATTCTTGGATGCTTTGAGAATGTGCTCTGGCAAGCAAATCCCTATGGGAGGTGACTCCAGGGGTATCTTTCATCTTGTGACATCTCAACAGCAGTGAAGAGATGTTACTGTTTACTTGGAACCTCATTTTTTTAAGTTGGTGGAATGTGTTGGTGGTCACATATGTGTGTATGAGTGGATGCCCATAGTTGTGTGAACTTGTAACACATATTTTTACATTGCAGTTTGCTGTATGTTTAGAGGACGAAGCATAGTGTCCTTCTAGTTCTACTTTATGCATTGATTTGTTTTGGGGCCACTCCTGGGGGTGCTCAGGGCTTACTCTTGGCTCTGTGCTCAAGGATCACTCCTGATGGTGCTCAGGGTACATGGGGATCAGATGCATGCAGGGCAAACATCTTATCTACTGTGCTATCACTCTGGCCTCATGACCACTACACAGTTTGACTTAAGGAAAGTCAAACACTCATTCTTTTAATTACGTTTTGCCCTTGATTCATGGAGACAACAATAATCCCCATCTCAATACAAGCCTATGAAAATGAATCACATGAGGGCTCTGAACAAAAATGTGCTTTGCTAGCACACTCTCAAAGGTCACCGTGGGGGTCAAGCTGAACTGATATTAACCATTTTCCAGAATAAAAAACAGATGGGGTGGGAAAGGACTTGAGCAAGTAAGAGACTAATGGCAAAGAAACAAAACCTTTGCAGGCTATCTCAAAGTATGGAAAGACACACTGCAAAGGCTGAATAAATAGGAAAAATAAACACAATCAATAGCCAGCTAAAGCATGACTTTGCTTAGTTCCACATGTTTTTACCTGAAACTTCATTTTTAAAATTGGTGGAGTGTGTTAGTGGTCATGTATATATGTATGAGTGAATGTCCATACATTGTGTGAATTTATAACACATTTTTACACGTCTGATTTCTCCCTTGACCGTTCCGGGTAGTCTTTTCCAACAGGTCCTTAAGAACATCATTTTATTCAACGTGGTTTCTTCAGAATGTTGGTGAGAAATGAGAGACCTTGTTGACCCTGAATGAAATGATGTCCTCCCTTGACTTTGGTTTCAGGATCTGTCACTCACTGCACTTACATCACAGCTTCCAAGAACCTATTAGTGGCATTACGGGAGGACTTACTCTACATCTAAATGGCTCTTCCTGTGGAGCGCAATCCCCTTGGTCCAGCTTTCGTCAAATGTCCAAGCGAACTGGGTACAATGGGTGGTCATATGTAAATAATGGCTGCCTGAACCCACCTACCTCTTCAGCACAGCTTAATTGTACTGTCAGGAAAAATGAACTGTAATAACTTATTGGTTTTCCTGCCAATTTCCGTTATGGATATACATGAATGAGGAAGGTAAAATGTAAAGTAGTCTAGGGCTGGAGAGATAGCACAGGGGGTAGGGCGTTTGCCTTGCACTCGGCCGACCCGGGTTCGATTCCTCTGTCCCTCTTGGAGAGCCTACCAAGCTACCAAGAGTATCCCGGCCGCATAGCACAGCCTGGCAAGCTACCCGTGGCGTATTTGAAATGACAAACACAGTAATTAACAACAAGTCTTACGATGAGACATTACTGGTGTCCGCTCGAGCAAATTGATGAGCAACGGGATGACAGTGCTACAGTGCTACAGTCTGTGGTAGGCAGCCTCATGGTCTGTCTTGTGCTGCACAATCCCCTCCCCTTGAGGGTAGGTGGGACTCAGAATCACTGAAGTGAGTCCTGCCAACAAGCACACAAGTCCTGTTTGTTCTGAGTTGATTGGAGCCAGTTGGTAATGATCCTATGCAATATCTTAAGGCAGGAACACCCAGCTCAGCCACTTCTGGACTGTGGACCCACAGAAACTTGAGATACTGTTTTCAACCACTGAAACTGGAGGTGATTTGTTAGTTAGCAAGATATCAAATACACGGTCTTCTTAGAAATATGGTGTCTTTGAAGCACATGGCCCAGGCTGACCTCAAAACAAATTGTAAGCAGTACTGCTCTCCAAAGAGCATTTTTGGAGGTCTTTAAGCCCAAGGACCAGTTTCTACTATCATGGAAGGAAAACTCAAGTGCAAACGTGCTCTATGTTTCAGGTGACCCACTGGGCAGGAGAAGGTAAGTTTTAGTGATAGTAACGTGGTATAAAATACAAGCAAGAACAATTTCATTTTAGAGAACTTTAGCTAAGTGTTTCAACCTGTGCTAGAACAGATCAGATGTGGAGACACCAACTTCAGAATTCTTTCCAGTTCCAGAAGACAACAATGTTGAGTATGTGTTCACGGATACTATGCCTGGGTCAGTCCCTATGGCTGGTGGTTGGGATGGTTCCCAGACGAGAGAGAAAGAGAGACAGAGACAGACAGACAGACAGACAGACAGAGACACAGAGAGAGACAGAGACAGACAGAGACACAGAGAGAGACAGAGACAGACAGACAGACAGACAGAGACACAGAGAGAGAAAGAGACCTTAGTCTTCTGGAATGTTCCTGAGATCAAAGGTCCAGACATGGAAGACTGACCTCTCAGAGTTTCTCAACATACATGACTGGGTTTGGAGGTCATGGGAAAACAGTCAAGTGGCCCCGCTACTCCCCCAAACTATTTCATAGGGAGCCGTTTCAGGGGCTCTGTGTGAACCAAGAGTCCTCAAAATCCTGGCTTTCCTAGTTTCGTAGATCTAGCAGCTTCTTCTTTGGCTGGGATGTTACTCCACAGAAAGTACTCAGATACCAAGAATAGGCACTGGATGCTCCTGCCCCAGGGCACTTTTCTTTGCATTACTACTTTTGAGTAACAAGAAACTACTTCCCTCTGGACTCGTCCATCCCCCTCCACAGAAGAATTTTGGTCTCAGCTCTAGGTATTCCTTCCACCCCTTGCTGTCCGACATCCTCCTGTGCTCGCGCCAGCTGTTTCCCTGTACTGCTCTGCACACAACCTAGTAGGTCAACTTATTTCCCAGCAACAGTTTAGGCTTGAAACAATGAAGCGCAACTTTACTGACACAAACATCCTGTGCCCAGGAAAGGATTGAGAAGATCTGACACAGCACAGCCTGGTTCTTCTCCTTTGTTCTTGCAAAAGCAGATTCCCCTAAAGCCTTTCGCCAGGGAGGCTGATGCTTGTGGAGGAGGAATCTTCCCGTCTCTCTGCCACAGCCGCCGGCCTCCTCCTGCTCCAAGTCAGCTGCATCCCGGGCAGGCAGAAAGCCGGGTGGGGGCTGAGCTGGCAGCGGGGGGTGGAGCCCAGCCCAGCCCTCAGGCCCCTGTGACTACTCAGTATGCACAAGAAGCCTGATGAGTCTCTTCCCAGCAGAAAGGCTGTTCTCACGGAAGTGTGCTTTCCGAGGGCTGGGCTGGGAGGGAGGAAAGAACAGAGAAACTCGATAGCTCTTGTGTCTGATTTTCAAGGTTACCTGGTGAGACAGGGTTTTGGCTCCCTTATGGCCTGGAAAAGCAATTCGGTTCTGAGACTTTTATAACGAAGAAGAAAGCCCCATTGTTAATGATACCGTGTATTTATCTCGTGTCTTTCTCCGGAGAGAATGTGAGTGCTCCAGAGATGTTATTTTGATAAAAGGGGCGATGAGTAGCTGTGAAGACCTTCTGGTGAACTCACCTCCCCCCCCCGCCCCTCCCCTCCAGTCCAATCACTGCGCCTCAGTCCACTTGCTTTGTTCTGGTTATGATGGTGGACAGGACGGGGCAGAGATGCCCCCTGCTGAGGGTGTACTATACCAGGTACAGACCAGGCTGCTGCCGCATAGATCTGGGCTCACAAGTTCCCTCCCGAAACCCCCTCCAGCAACGCCCCCCAGCAGTCTTAAACCAAGGGGGAATCCAAGGAATTCAAAATTCAAGGAATTCAAGAATGTTTTAAAAATGTAAGACCCCCATCCAAAGAGATGAGTGTCCAGGTTCTTAAAGGTCTAGGACTGCAAAGCCAATATTTTCTCCGGCCATCTGATTTAAGGGGCACACAATTTCTTGGGATTGCCTGACTCTGGGATATTTCCTTCTACTGTCTCTCAGTAGATGTCCGTTCCTCTTCTTGCATCTCTGGATCCGTTGCCCCCCGAGGGCAGCCTTGAGGCTTTGTTTGATTATCTTAGAAGCAGAAATCAACCCCACTGACTTTGAGTTTAGACTGGACTCCTCCTTCGGCCTCGTTGTTTTCTGGTGGTTGAAGGGATTCCTCACCCACAATGTAGCTGAATTTATGCCTTGATTTTCTGCTTAGTTCTTTCCTTTTGCTTGAGATAATCTTGACCATCTCTGAGAGTCAAACCCAGGCCTTCCTCCCCTCTCCAAACTCTGCTGCTCTCACAGTCTGTTATTCCCTCTCCTCCTCCGTCATCTTATCAGCATTCGCCCATTGAGTCTCTGACCATAAGTTCCTAGCACAGGAGTTAGATCAAGTTCTCTCTCTCTCTCTCTCTCTCTCTCTCTCTCTCTCTCTCTCTCTCTCTCTCCCTCCCTCCCTCCCCCCCCCTCTCTCTCTCTCTCTCTCTCACACACACACACACACACACACACACACACTCCATGAAAGCTACTATTTAGCAAATGTCTATTGAATGAATGCATAAAACCCAACACATCTTATCAAGGGCTTTGCCCTATTTTGTATCACTATTTTGGGGGGAGGGGTAACACATTGGGGTAAATCTGGCTATGCTCAGTGTTTTCTCCTGGAGGTGCTCAGGGGCCATATGTGGTGTCAGGCTTGGACCTGGATTGGTCACATGCAAGGCAAATGTCTTACCCACTTCACTCTCTTCAGCCCTTACTGCATTTTCTGTTGTTCAGAAATAACAGGAGAAATAAATACAGCGGTAAGGCACTTGCCTTGCAGGCAGTCCACCCTGGCTCGATTCCTGGCACTATAAGTTCCTCTAAGCACCATCAGGAGTGACTCTTGAGCACAGAGCCAGGAGTAGTTGCTGAGCACTTCTGGGTGTGGCCCCACCTGATCACCCACCCCTAGACCTGCAAGAAATCAAAGAACCCTCTTACCCTGACTGAATTCTCAGAATTGAAGGTATCCTTGTAACACTTCCACTTTGGGGAATGAAAGGCTGCAGCCACAGTGGCTCTGGGTGTGGTTCTGGAATGTTCTTACCCCATCTCTTACATGCAGTATTCCAGCTGATGAACTCACATACCATCTTTCCTTTTATTTCCTGATCATGTATACCTAGATTAGGGATAATGTTAGGTAGATTAATATGGATTTGTGACCATTGACTCACAATTTGATATTCTTTTTTAACAGTTCTGTGTGTAAATTTGTACCAATTAAGAAGCCATAGTGGATCATCAAATGAGAGTCAGTCAGGTGGGCAAGGGCTGGGTGTAGGAAGGGAAGAGGTGTTCCCTGAGGATCACCTGAAGATTTTTCCAAGTAGCCTTTCCTTCACCTTCACGAAATGCTCCCTCCTGTCTTGGACTCCAGGTGGATTTGCTGCTGCTCTGTCCTTTGAGCAGGGGCAATTCTTTGTGCCTCGTTCTGGTATGACAGAGAGAAAAAGGTGAGGGGAAGAGAGGGCGGATGAACTCTATTTCCCTCTCTTATTGTTTCTTGCACGTTTCCAAATACCGCAGCCTCCCTGGGCTGGGAGCACCCTCCCCTGAGCTCCCAGTCTCAGTGATCTCCGCTAGCAAATCCCAGATCATTGCCGGGGTGTGGCAGCTGAGAAGCCCACATCAAGGTGTTTGGACACAAACACCTTCCCAGCCATGATTAAGTCCTTCAGTTTGTGTTCTCCTAGCATCAACTACCACGAACTCTTCCCATACTGATGTCAGCTTAATGTGCCGCTTTCCCAGGAAAGGCCTGGTAATTTAGCGTTAATTAATGATGACTTATTGCAAATTATGTTCCTGACTTCCTGACGCTCCTGGGTGACACATGCATCTTCTAGATGAAACCATAACATTATTACTTAGCAGTCGCATAGCACTTTACACGCGCTGAACCCTTGGTAATTGAGTTACTGCACTGTCACTGTTCTTCATGCTGACAGCATCATCCAGGTTAGCAGAGGTGTGCGTTTCTCATTACGGGGAAACTCCAAATGCTGAGTTTTAAACTTGCCAAGTTGCTCATGTGGAAAAATTGCTTGGGATTTCCTTGGAGTCTAAGATTTAAGGCACTAAGGTGGGCTAGGCTGTCGAGGATGGAGATCCACAAAGCCTAAAGCTTCAATTTAGCTCCTTCATGCACTTATTTTTTTTAGTTGATTAAAAAGATTAAAAGTTGATTTATCATGGTTTATATATCATGAAGCTTCAGGGATTTAGCTCCACATCTACATGTGTATTTTTCACTTTTTCCACCACCAAGGATCTAGTGCCATTGTTATACCCATAAGACACCTAAGATCATACACATAAGATATCTCTCCCCATCCAGGTATTTTCCTGGCATGTGTCTTGACCCCACCTTTCCCTATGGGAACCACTAAGTTATAATTCCCCTCTGTGTATCCCCTGCTCTAGTAGTGAGTTTTGTTAAAAAGTAGGTGGTGCTTCAGGTGGTTCATATTTCACCTATGAGGTGGTTCATATTTCACCTATAAGGATGGGATCACCTATAGGTGGTTCATTTTCCACCTATGAGGGAAACAACTAGCATTTGTCTATCACTTACTTATTTAAATGAGGAACTTCACCACAAGTATCATCACTTAGTCCCAAATAGTATGATGCAATCTTTTTTAATTGGACAAGTAGTATCCTACCGAGCATATAACTTCTTCTGCAACTTCTGTCGTCCTGTTGTTCATCTATTTGCTCAAGCAAACACCAGTAATGTCTCCATTGTAAGACTTGTTGTTACTGTTTTTGTCATATCAAATATGCCATGGGTAGCTTGCCAGGCTCTGCCGTGAAGGTGGGATGCTCTCAGTAGCTTGCCAGGATCTCTGAGAGGAATGGAGGAATCAAACCCAGATCAGCCACATGCAAGGCAAACGCCCTACCCGCTGTACTATCGTTTCAGCCATAAACTATTAGTTTATCCAGTTGTCTGAATATGTTTGTTTAGGTGGAGCCCATGGTTTGTCTAGTGTGAATAATGCTGCTATAAACACAGGAGTGCACAAGGAATGTTTGCTGTGTCTTCTGAAAAACGCATTGAACACTCTAAAAACGTTAGAGGACACAAAGTGGAGGCAGGGGAAAAGCTGAGTTTTTATATTACCCAAATCATCGGGTAAAGGAAATTTACTTTATACCAAAGATGTTGAAATCAGTGTTGCTGGATCACATTCTAGGGTGGTAGAGGAGGGGAGAGAAACACTGTTTTTTTTTTTTTCTCTTTTTTTTTCAAGAATGAAGAGAAGGCCAACAAGTCAAGCTGCCCAGAACAAGGAGCATATGTCAGAGAGAGAAAGGGATCATATGATTAAAGGTCCTTTTTATGGGGAGAGAGGGGTCCCAGGCAATGTGCATGGTGCCGGAAGGACACTTCTGGAGATGTCGAATCAATCAGGCCAGGTCAAGGCTCAGTCTGGTGATGCCATGATTCTCTGGACCAGTGGTGCTGGGGGCCTCCAGGACCACACTTGGCAGGTTTGGGGGCCCGACCTCAGGCCTTCATGCATGCCAGACCTGTATCCCTGAGTTGTGAGCCACCCACAGCCCTGCTCAGGATCCTTCTTCATCTCCTCTCTAACCTCTGTCCTCTGCCTACCCAGGTTGGCCCTTTTGTGCTGGACACATTATAGAGCCTGAAATATTAAACACAGTCGTTTGAAACAATATTTTGATTTCTAATAAATGATAAGGAAAGGGGAAATGAGATTCCCCTCTGGCCAGAAAAAGGGCCATTTTGACTCTCCAGGGAAGAAAGATAAGCTTGGACGATTTGTGGAGATGGTGTCAAAATTAAATTATTTCTCAAAAAAAAAGTTAACACCCACACATACACACACACACACACACACACACATACACACACATATACGTAAATCCAACTTTTCAACTTGTCTTTGTTGCAAGAAATGCTATTACCATCTTTCCTTTGTCCGTCTTCAGCAGCCAACACCTGAACCTTAATTAATCCCAGCTCCTGATTATATTCCTTCCTTTCTGACTTGTTCTTGTCTTGCTTGCCAACTGCCTCTTGAAATATAGAAATTGGCTTCCACAACAGACAACGGAGAATTCATTTCAAGCTCAACTATGAGTGGAGCTCATGTCAGAAACTTTTCTCTATTATTTCTCGACCCTTGTTTCAAAACCTTGTGGTGAAGCCTGAGCAAACCAGTGACACATGGAGATCAGATTAGCAATTTGCACCTTCATGAAGGGCGAAGCAGAGCAGCTTTGGTCTATTGTCTCAAAAATAAATCCATTTGTATCTGTCAGGAAATATAACCTTATTTGCATCTGGGGCTCTGTCCCTAGGCCAGTAATGAAGATAAATCAACTGTAGTCTCAAGGAGGCTGAGGATGCTCCAAATATTAGGCTCACCTGGAAGGGGATCTATGTCTTTGGGGAAATCTCTGTCCGACTCCCCCCCCCCCCCCGCTCCAGCCCCCCCACAGCCACCCACTCTGTGGAAGATTCTAGGTGAAGAAGGTGCAGAACCACCAGGGTGCAGAGACAGTGTGGTGAGAGTTGCAGAGGCAACTGCAGAGACCAAAGGTCTGAGATGAAAATGATGATGCGTTCTCTTGAGCATGCCACTTGAATTGTTTGCACCTCGGTTTTCTCTACGGAAATGGAAAATAGCGCCAACCCTATAAGGATATAAGGATTGTTGTGAATATGAAAGGAGATAATGGTTTGGTTGGAGATTGGGTCATACCTGGTGGTGATCAGGAGCTATTCCTGACCCCTGCCTGTGCTTAAAAGACTGCGTGTGGTGACACAGCTGCTCAGCCTTACTCCTGCCCTATCTCTCCAGCCAGGGAGGAGGCGACGCTCATAACACACTTGGCACACAGTGAGCGCTTTGTGCAGGTTTGGTTTGCTTCTTTTTTGTGATATGCAGAGCTAAAATATCATGAGAGAAGCACAGGTGACTGTACAAACAGGCTGAGAGTGGTAGAGGAACAAACTTGTCACTTTGCTTGTTTGGGGGTTTGGGCCACACCCGGTGGTTGTCAGTGCTTACTCCTAGCTCTGTGCCCAGGGATCACTCTGGGGACCATATAGGATGCCGGGCATCAAGCCTGGGTCAAGATGCATGGCAGGAAAACACCCTCTCTGCTGTACTGTTTCTCAGGCCCTCAGACTCTGCCTACATGTGTCATGTCCCCAATACTACGTGTCCCCGAGCACTGCTGGGTGTCCCCTGAGCACCACCGGCCTGGGCACCCTGGGCCTCACCTGACGGAGCTCTCTCTGCGGGGAGTGGAGCCCCTTCACGCTGCTGGATGTGGCCTCTGTGGAAGAAACCAACCAATCAGCAGAGGACACAGACTATTTGTGGACCACAGATGTGGAGAAAGACATGGCTGCTTAGAGCCACATGCATTAAATCTCAGCGCTAGCCCCATGGGCTCGGGTCACCCACAGAGCAATGAGGCTCTTCTTCAGCACATTCCTGGGGCCAGGAAACTGTGGGGTGGGGAACTTGGGGCTGGGCACTGGAGCAGATAAGACCCAACCTTGCAACGTGGTCCTGAAATGAGGTCCCGCGGGAGGGCAAAGTTGGCAAGAACAGGTGTCTGGCCTTGAGCCTCCCTCAACCTCCTAATCACATGCGCCCAAGACACAGAAACTGTCAGGGACGCTTAGCAAGTCATCCTTACCACAGCATCTAGCCTTGGTTGGGATTGGACCGGGAAAAAGCAGAGTAGGAAAGGTAATAGGCCAGTAATGCTAAACTCTACGTGATTGGACCTTCCTGTAAGCCATGATTCTCTATAAAATATGTGTGTATTTGGCAAGAAAGTGAACAGCCATCAACTGCACCCAGAGGGTGTTTCTTCTCGTGCCCGTCATCCTTTGCCCCACATCTGCCGGGACCCGGTGAGCAACGTGTCTGGGCACCTTGGGGAAAAACTGTTTCTCAACAGTAGGGGAGCTTCCCCAGGTGACCAGCTACCGATGGGTGGAGGACAGGAAGGGCCTCCGGACTGAACTGCAGACAGTGGGTCTCAATCTGCTCAGCATGGGGGCAGCCTGTCAAAGGACTAGATGCCCACTAGCACCCTCTTGCCCCAGAGCCTTGGGGTTGGGGTGCAGGAGCTTCCAGAGTTCCTGGGTGCTGTAGGCTGAGCAGCGCCGCTGAGTCTGAAATGGTGGTCTTCAAAGGGAAGCCCCAGAAAATCTTGGGAGAAATGTCCAGGCTCCTGTACATTCTTTCCAGGGGATTCTGGATCCTTCTCCTTGGAGAACTCCAGAGCTGTGTCCCTCCCAGGCTGGGGTGTCCGTGAATCACCTGGGCTTCTTGTTAACAGGTAGATTCAGCCTCCCGAGATTCCTGGCTGGGGTCAGTGCTCCTGAATTGATGTTGCAAACGTCGTTCGCTCGTGGGTTGTATTGGAGGAGCCGGGGAGCTCTGCGTCGCTCACCAGCTGCCCGTGGAGTCCCCCTCCCCGCTCCCCGCCCGGGGCTCCCTGCTAGGAAATCGCTGGGGCTGTGGGTTGACAGGCAGACTCCTGGGCCAGACTCCAGAGCCCCCAGTTTCTGCTCAGCTGGGATGGAAACTGGTCTTGCATGGTGGCACAAACACCAAGGACGGGCTTGCAAATATCGATGAGGGTGTCCCTTGGGGCCTGATCATGATGCTACCTGATCTCCCTGCAGCTAGTGCCCCTTTCCATCCAGGAGACCGTTCTGCCTGGTGGGCAGGATTTAGACATGTGCCTTCGGTGCTACAGCAAGCAAACGCAAAAAGAATCTGGCAGCAGCGCATGCCCTCAGGCAGCTGTCAACTCCTGTGCAGCTAAGAACCACATCTCTCTGTGTCCGCTGGCTGTGGAGTGGGGCTGGGTTCCTTTTCTGGCCTCTAGTCTGTTGCAACACACCTTAGGTCCGGAGGCTAGAGATAGGTAGATTCAGACTTCAAGGTTCTGGGCAGGGGCTGAGACCTCCGAACTGATGATGCAGATGTGGTCTGCACGTGCATTGTCTTGGCACTCTTCTGGACTTTTAGAGAAGGGCTGGCTGTTCCGTCCCAGCCACCAACAGCCTTGCATTAGCCCAGGGCCCAGTAAGTCAGATGCTGGAGCCACCTTTCCTTGGATGGCTTATTCACTGGTGGGGCCAACCCACCATCTCAGCTTAGTGAGCACAGCTCGGTGAGCTGCACTGAGTGCAGCATAAGAAATGTAGCATTTGTGGAGGGTGTTAGCAGTCCTCAGGATTTAGGCAGGATCCCCACAGGACACACAAGTGACCCTGAACACACATTCCCACCAGCCAGTGCTTGTAATGCTGTTAGCCTATGAGTGAGCAGGGTGGTAAGGCTAGCAGGAGGGGTGCAGGAACCAACCCATTCCCCACACCCCACCCAGCTCTCCTTGTGGAGGTGTAGCAGCCTTACAGGAAGCTGGGAATTCTCCTCCAGGCTACTTTTCTCTTTCAATGTCATGGGCTTGTGGGCAAGTGAATCCTGTATAAGGACGGGAAAGCTCGCTGTGCACTCAGCAATGGGCAGCTAACCCAGTTCAGACACGGGTGAATGCCAAGTAATCAAGAGGGGGCAACCCCATTCCGGGCCTGGTTCCAGGTCACAGCCATTGAGCCCGAAGCACAGTCCAGCAAGTCGTGGGGAGTCTTGAGTTTTCCCCCATGCTTGGAAAAATTCTGTTTACATGACACTGTGGTCCATTAGGTGGGTGCGAGTGTTCTGTCTGAAAAGCAGCCTGTGTGGGCTGGCAAAGTTGATGCAGAGACACACAGTAACTCTCACGGTTGGGAAAGTGGTGACCATCATCAACAAGCTCACCGTAGGGGAGCTCCAAACCCTGCTTGTAAAAGAGCATGTTTTGTGCAGAGCACCCTGAAGTGGAGTATAGTCAAACAAGAGGCGTCTGTATTGGAGGAGCAAAGCAGCACTCAAAAGCCTGGTGCGTAGCAAAGGTTATGGGAGGGCTGTTGCTATGTAAGACACAACTTCTGCACTTTTCTGTGTGTGTGTGTGTTGGGGGGCGGGGATAAGTATTTCCTGTTTTTTCCTTCTAGATTCTTGCTAACCATCCACCAGAGCAGGTAGGGCCCCAGTGCCTAGGTATGTCTGCATGGAGGCAGTGCTTCCTCTTCTGCCCCCACCTGAAATGCAGAAGGCCCCCCCCCCCGTCTCCCCCAGACAAATTTCTGGCCCTTTCAGAGTCAGCCCGCTTTGCTCCCATGGCTTCCAGTCTGCCCTCGGGTGCCCCTCCAATCAGCTTCAGAGCTACTGGTGTGGGTGGCTGAAAACTCCCTAGTTGTGGGTGTGAGTTCAGGGCTGGATGTGTCACATGTGCATTCAGTGGATGAGAGCCACCTCCCCAGTAGAAGAACAAAGAGGCAGTGACCACAGACTGATGGCCAAAATGTTCCATTTAATGCAGAGCTGCTAGCATTCTTGTAGAACATCTGAGGGGGTTCGAGGTATAGGACCGCACGTTGGTGTGATCAATCGTTTAGAGGTAAGGCCTATGGATGACAGAGGCAATTCTTTTGGGGGGATTAACTCAAGGAGACACTGTCTCCCTGGGGCTATATGGAGAGATTTGCCCAGTGGCCGACACACATTATATTGCGTTTCTCTTTCACTAGCTACTTATGAATATTAAATAATTAAGTTTACTTCTTATTAACACTTGCAGTTACTTGGATAAACACAGTAAGATCATTGTATCACTGTCATCCGTTGCTCATCAATTTGCTCGAGTGGGTACCATTGTGAGACTTGTTATTGTTTTGGGCATATCGAATACATCACGGGTAGCTTGCCAGGCTCTGCCATGCGGGCAAGATACTCTTGGTAGTTTGCTGGGCTCTCTGAGAGGGGCAGAAGAATCGAACCCAGGTCAGCTGCATGCAAGGCAAATGTCCTACCCGCTGTGATTCCAAAATCTGTTTCTCTAGGCTCCAAGGGCAAGCAAGGCGTTTACCATAAATCCCAGACTAAGTCCTCAAGCCAGTTCAGCTTATTCTTTCCCATGGGGGTCCTGTCTTTTAAGTCAGAATGGCTTGCGTTAAGACCGTGCTTTTATGCTTTCTAGACTGTCCCAGTTCAATGCCGGGGTAACTTTGCCACTTTGTTCATCCAGGTCCTGCAGTGGGACCCCCCAACTGCTTTTGTGATGTTAGAAACTACGACAACCAAAGCCTGAGTGAAGTAATTATGATGGATGCCCAGGAGTAGATATATTTCAGAGTCAATCAATTTCCAAATATTAGAAGAATGGCACTGATGGTCTTTCTAAAGAACATTAAGTACAGAACATTACTCTTAAGTAAAATATGAAAAGGCTACAAGGGATATAGAAAAGTAAGTTATTCACTCTAAATACAAAGCTCAGAGTTAGCAGAAAGTCTGACTTGTAAGTAACTGATCCAGACTTGGGTAATTGTGACAACGAGAGGTAAAGCACCGAGGAAAGGTTAAAGATAAACTCAGGGGACTGGGGTGCTTGTAAGAGCACTGTATGCGGAAAGGGGCAATTCACCAAGGAAGCCTAAAGTACTTAGGATTAATATCGGACAGTGGGCAACACAGAAAACAGAGGGATGCCGGCAGACACTGCAGCCAGCAGGCGGCTCTGGGTTGGGAGCTCGGCGAGCTGGGGTGGGGGTGGGGGTGTTGGGAGACAGCCCTGTGTGAATGCAGCTCCCAAGCATGCATCGGAAACACAGTGTTTGTTCGCATTTCCAGGCTCACGCATTCTTGCTTTCTTGTTGCTGTCATAGTTTTACTTGGTTCTTTCCACCCCCTCTCCCTCCGCTCTGCCCTCCATGGGGCACGAACCCTGATCTGAGCTGCTCTGGGATCCTGCTTTGGATGGGAGGGAAATGAAAGGAAAATGGGGCTCAGAAATAAGTAATGGCTGGTTCTCACTTGGCCTTTCCAGAAACCTTGACAGAGACCTCTGATTTCATGGAACCCATTGTTTACTCTGTTTAATTTGGAGAAACTCAGGACCAAGAGGTAATGGTAGTAGCTTCCACAAAGTTACTCGTTGGGTCCTGGCTGATAGAGTGCATTACTAAAATGGTACCGGAATACTTAGTGCTTCCTGGAACCTCGGTCCTGTCTACACAAGCTCAGTGGCAAGACCTCATGGATGGACATCTTACTGATTTGGTGTAATAAATGGTTGAGTGGGAGAGAAGACTGTGACCTCAAGGAGAAATTGGAAAACTCAAGGTTCTGTTTATGTTTCTCTTCGAAGGCAGACTCAGGAGAAGGCTTAGAAGAATGGAATCTCATGGAAACCACATTCCTCCTTCATTCTCTAGGGGACTCCCTCCTTGCCTGTTTTCATCTCAAGTTCATGATTTCTGCTTAGGGTTCAGGGCAGGTGAGGGATATGAACAAGAGAGAGTTAAGAGTGGGAGAGATGGAAGGAAAGATCCCTTCCTGCCCCAGAGGGGCATACAGTTAGATACTAAAATTGTGATTATTAATACAATGTTGGGGGGTTGGAGCGATAGCACAGAGGGTAGGGTGTTTGCCTTGCAAGTGGATGACCCGGGTTCGATTCCTCTGCCCTCTTGGAGAGCCCGGCAAGCTACCAAGGGTATCTCGCCCGCACGGCAGAGCCTGCAAACTACCCGTGGCGTATTCGATATGCCAAAAAACAGTAACAAGTCTACAATGAAGATGTTACTGGTGCCCGCTCGAGCAAATGGATGAACAACGGGGTGACAGTGATGCAGTGATAATACAATGTTAGATTTCCTACCTGCCACCTCCTACCATTAAATAGCTATGGGGGAAATGACCCAGTTAGACTCCTGGAGCCCTACACTATCACCTTGTATCAGCAATGGTAACTCAGGTTATCTTAGAACTATCTGCTTAGAAGAGCAAATCTCTCTCACCAGTTTTCAGAGACACACACTTTTCTACTGTTCTAGAAGAATCTGTTTGCCTTCTTCACTATTTCCCTTCTAATCTCATCTTGCTGCATGGGATCTCCAGCGTCATAACTAGCGTGTGCCATGTCTGGTGCTCACAACCAACTGAGTAAACCCCACCCCCGTGAGTACTGCAAACAAGTATGTAACCCCCAATTTCAGAATCAGCAATAATAAAAGGGAAGGGGGAAACTTATTCGTGCTTTTAACTATTTTCCATTGTAATGTCAGTCCCCTGAAGTCAGTCCTCATTGTTATATGACCATCTACCTACTGTCTTCCTCTTGCTGGATTGAGAGTTTGTGCACATTAGGAATCCTTGCTTCTTCCCAGGAGCCCCGGCTGCACCATTCTGCTTTCTGTTTTTATGAACATAACGACGCTAGAGACTTTCTATTTGTTGAGTCATCCAGGATGTGTTTTTCTGTGTCTGACTCATTTTACTTACAGAATGTCCTCAGGGTTCCTCTTTCATCTATGTTAGAGCAGGTATATCGGAATCCTTTCTTTCTCTTTTCATACTTTTTTGTTTTGTTTTGGGGCTGTACCAGTGGCGCTAAATGTTTGCTCCTGGTTCTGAGCCCAGGGGTAGCTCCTGATGATGCTCAGGGGACCTTGTGTGGTGCTGGGAACCCAACTAGGGTTGGCTGTGTGCAAAAAAAGCTTCTTACCTGCTGTACTAGCTCTTCACCCTGAATTTCCTTTCGATTAAAGGTAAAAGAAAATCCCAAGGGCATGGACCTTTTTCATGGGTGTTTGGGGGTGTTCACAAGTGGTGCTCAAAGGCCTGGGGCCGCTCCTGACAATTCTTGGCCAGCTGAGCCAGTGGTTCAATGCCAGACATAGTGCTGCTCTGGTCCTATGGTGCCAGGTTTGCCTGGGTCGCTGTGATAGTGCTTGAGGGTATCTGGAGTTGTACCTGGTGATGACCAGGGGATCCCGACCTCTGGGCTCAGAGTAACCTGCCCTCCCTGTGCCTGATTCTGCAGCTCTGCACTGAGCATTCTGGAATGACAGCCTCTGGGTCAGGAGCGCTGCAGTCACCTGAACCTTAGGGTCCAGCACCATGGTTCTTCAACACATCTCCCTTGTAGGGGCAGAGGTAGGGGTGCAGTGGGAGAGAAGGTGAGCCAAGCGCCCTATCTGAGTCATGGCTGAAGCTGAGGGCAGATGCTGTGATAACACATTCCTCTCCAGCAAGCATTTGAGAAAAGTGGAGGAGGAGAAGGAATCCCCCTTCCCCTCTAGGTTATGTTTGGGTTGGTTCAACCATTGAAGTGAACAGACCGAACAGGAAATGGCAGAACATGATTAATTGATTTATATAGATGTATATTCTTTTTTTTAAACAACAAAACAAGAGAGTAAAAAATTTCACTCTCTTCTGGATACTATCTTTAACTTTTACATTTTTTTTAAATTATCTATTTTATTGAATCACCATATGGAATGTTACAAAGTTCTCAGGCTTATGTCTCAGTTATACAATGCTCAAACACCCGTCCCTTCACCAGTGCCCATATTCTACCACCAAAAACCCCAGTGTACCTCCCACCCCCCCCACCCCCGCCTGAGTAACTGATAAACTTCACCCTATTTCCTCTTTACCTTAATTACATTCGATATTTCAACACAAAACTCACTATTGTTGTTGGAGTTGCCCCCCCCCCAAAAA
The DNA here is from genome assembly GCF_027595985.1 of Sorex araneus. Classification (NCBI taxonomy): domain Eukaryota; kingdom Metazoa; phylum Chordata; class Mammalia; order Eulipotyphla; family Soricidae; genus Sorex; species Sorex araneus. The sequence goes on from NC_073302.1 coordinate 429,982,247, forward strand.
AAAACAGCCCTACTGACAAGGAAGCATTTGATAATTAGTTTTCCATTGCTGAGAATGAAGAGATAAGAAGATATGGCTGCAAGCAGTTTGTGGGACCAAAAGTAGTCTAGCTGGCCTCCAGATCATGGTGAATCAGCAGCACCAAAGTGTGGCTGCCCGGGTCGAGTCTTGGCGGAGCATGCACCAGTATTGGCCCTGGCCTGAGACCACCCAAATGTCCCGCAGTTCCAAGTACGTAACTCTTTTTTTTCCCCTCCTTCACGCACCACCAAGTTTGTACCTGCTTATAGTCTTCATAATATGGCGGATGCCACACCGCTTCTCCCCAAAAAGGGGGAAAAAAACAGGAAAGAAGGATATTCCCCCTCCTCGGCCAGCATGGGGCAATGGCTTAGTTCACAGTCTAGAGACATGGCTGCAAGCACTTGCGGGGACCAAAAGTAGTCTAGCTGGCCTCCGGATCTTGGTCGATCAGCAGCAAAGCGGCCGCACCAAAGTGTGGCCGCCTGGGTCGAGTCTCGGCAGAGCGCGAATAGATGTATATTCTAAAGTGAGGAGGACAGCATGAGGTTGTCTGTTCCAGGGAGTGTAGAGGGAAGAGGTCTGGGGCTTTCGGGAGAGAAGACGAGGCTCCTGGTGAGGAGGGTTTGCCCCATGGAACAGACACCAGAGATGCTGTAGCATTTGCCCTGCCATATAGCTGTTTTATCTGGCAGGCAGGCATTTCTGAAGGGAAACCCAAACCTGGGTGGTATCTTAAGTTCTGATTTTTTGTGGTAGTAAGAAAGTGGTAAAAAAGGTTTTTCTGTGTGGGAAATAAGAAAAGAAAATCTATTTAGGAAATAATATGTGAGACAGGGAAAGAGATACAGAGGAAGAGAAGAGAGGAAGAGGAGAGAAAGAGGGAGGGAGGGAGGCAGAGAAAAATAGAGTGAGAGAGAGAAAATATCCCATGAAGTAAAGAAGGAATTACACTTCCCAATTTGGGATGTTGACAATTCCAGAGTGGGATTCCTATTCTTTTTCGCCCTCCTTCTTCCCCCTTTAATCTGCAAGGTTCTGTTGACTTCTGTTAGAAGCAATCCACAGGGCAATGTAGAATGTTTTAGGAGGGACTGTTTAGGTTATTGTGAGGAATTATTCTTATGAACAATGAGAATTGCTAGTAGGTTGTATGCATTTAGAGTAGAAGGCAGAATGCATTTAGAACAATGACCTTGGAGTCTGTGGATTGTACCAGCCCTGTGGCCAGCTGTGCCCAGCCACCTCCCAGTCCCCAAGGAGTGGAGAGTGTGTTTCTAAATCCTGCTGCTTTCCAGCTCAGTAAACCAGCGTCTAGAGCAGACCTGTCCATATGGTGGGCTCGTCTCTGTCCCTAGTGCCTCTGTTCCTGGAGGAAGAGTTGGGTGGCTTCCCTGCCTCATGATGGACCAGTGCAGAACCCTAAAGAAAGGAGAACATGCCCATACTCTGATTCCAGTTGTGAGTAAGCACCTGTTGTGTGTCCCTACAGCTTCAATGGGCTCATCCTCTGAGTTGTGCTGCTGGTGACACAGACATACACCCCTGTCCTCATGCATTCTTCCTTATGCTGACAACCCCCCTGAGACAGGCATTTGGAACCATCAGTGGCTGGGGAAGGTGATTGTGGTGGACCTAGGTGATTCGATTTGCTTATTTGTTTTGGTGAAAACCATGGGAGCTGATGCAAGCGACCCACTGACCTTGTCTATTTGGTATTTATTGTATGATTTTTCTAATCCGTTGTAATTTATTCATGGAGATAAAAGAATGATTGTGTTGCCTCTTCCCTGCTCTGAATCTCCAGGAGCTATGAAATCATAAAGTAATATGAGTCACAGATAGAAGAGGGGAGAAGGGAGCAGAGATCAAACAAGCATTCTGTTGGAGGCTGTATTCTTAGTGGTCATGACTGCCTGGTTGGTGGTTTGGGATGGGGGAAGAAGAGATATCACCTTCCTTGAACCTTCAAATAGGGTTTCTTGGACCTTCACATAGGATTTTAGTGTATTCTGACTGTGAAACCAAGCATTGGGAGAAGGAATGCCTAACATTCACTTTAACAAAAATGTGAGACAAAAATGTGTCTGTCTGAGGCCTGAGCTGGGATCTAGAAGTTAGAAAGCCAACCGTGGAATGAATGCTGCTGGTAGAGCTAGATTGAAGGGATGAACTTGTAACTTGGTTGCCAATAGTCACCTCTATGATGGACAGAGAATTAAACCTAAGGATGCCCGGGAGTCAGTATATTCCTGTCTCATTTGGTGTAAGCTTTAATACAGTACACTTATGTCAGGGTGGTAAAGGTTAGCTCTGAGAAGAAATGGAAAGAAGTCCTAACTAAAGTCATTTAAGCTAATGAATCCTCCTTGACTTTGGCCCTTTTCCTCCCCTCCTTCCCTATACCTGTGACCCAAAGTCCATTTAGCTGGTGCTGACGCAGCCTTGGACAGACACTTGAGCAATGGCCTAAGAAGACCTGGAAGCTGGTCTCAGTCAAGATGAATCCATATCAAAAAGAGAACTAGGGATATGAATAAATGATGATGAGTTTTATTTCTTAAGATTGGCAATAATATCTGTGACTTGTACCTTGGTATCATGTTTATTTAAACTGTGCTCTTCCATTATGAGATGACTGCTCATTAATTATGCAGGGAGGAAGTAATATCTTAATAAAAAATGAATAGAATGAACATTGATTATAAACCTTGACTTCATCTTTCTCATTAATGGTTGTGCTATAATAAGAACTATGTATTTGCTCTTTGCCCTTAACCCTGGGCAAAGAGACCCTTGGAATTTTCTGAGTGATAGGGGCAGCTTGTCTTATTCATGATGACCCCTTTCAATCAGATTCTACGCATGCAAATTGTGTGACTCTTGAGATGACTTTAGGATGGCAGGAGGATATGCAGAGAACCCACCATGTGACTGGGGGGTTGGGCTGTTCTGCCCCTTCCTCAACCCTCTAAGTGGGTTGGAGATTTGCAATCATAAGTCATCAATGAATCAATCATGCATAAATTACCCTTAAATGCTGAAGCTGTGGGGTGTCTGGGTTGGTGAATGCACTGAAGTTTGGAGGATGACATGCCAGGAAGGGCTAGATAGGTCCCCTATCTCCTGCCATGTGGAGTCTTGGTGTCACTTTCTTTGGGCTCTTTCTGAGTTTTATTGTTTATAATAAATTGGTCACAACATTTTTTTCTTTTTGCTTTTTTTGCCCTGTGTTTCTTGTTCTTTTTCTTTTTTAGGTAATTGGTGAACTTATGGGAACCCTGCAGTTGTCAGCCTATATTTATTATACACACAGAGAATATGTGTGTGTCCTGGGTCCCCTATTTATGACTGGTATCTAACTCGGGGGGCTGCCTTGTTCGAGAGTCCCCCAACCTCTGGACTCAGATGTTTTCTGAGGGTGCTTAATGTCAGAACTGAATTAAATTGGAGGCTCTCTAGTGATACTGAGGAATCAGAACTAGTTGGTGTGGGGAATAAAACCCCATAATGGTCCAATCCTTGAACCCTGAAGGAGAGATCTGTCCAAGATCTATCACTTTGGCATGTGAATTATTTCAAACTGAGGTCAATGGGGTTCCTCAAGAAAGGTAACATCTACCATAGCTACCCAAAGTAATGGTAATTGGGGATGTTATCCAGAATTTGGATTTTATCAGGAATAAACTTTCTATTGCAAAAACCTATCAGTATGGCTGGTCAACTTGTAATTATAAAATTTTAGAACTTCTTCATATGAGTCACTTTCTTTTATGCTTGAAACCTAGGACTGCATCTCGTTTTCTTTTTTATGAGAAGGGATACACTGAACAGGGCTAGGGGACTATTGTCCTGGCATGGTACTCTGGGTTACTCCCAGTAATGCTCATGGGACAATGCAGAGCTGGGGTTTGAACCCAGGGCTCCAGCATGCAATACATGAAGTCTTTCTTTTGAGCGACACCCTCAGCCTACTATGCTCTTCTTATCTCAGGATATATGCCCTCAGTAGGCACCCATCTGCTTAATAATCTATACCCAAGTAAATGATACATTTATGGGTATTTAAATGCGTCCTTTCCTCCTCTTAATCTGACATGAATTTGCTTCATCAACCCTAGAGGAACCCAGAGAGAGAGGAGGATATATACTCCACAACTTCCATACTATAAAAAGAGCCCCTTCTAGAAATTATTAGGATGATAAGCTTTATGCCCAAGATAAACCCAGGAAGTTGTCTGGACTCTAACTTGGTCAAAACATGCCTTAGAATGACACCAAGAGTGACAGATGACGAGGCAGGCATGGCTCAAGGTGCAGAGAACTCAGTATCAGAACAGAGCTAAAAAAAAAGTCCTAACTGGAGCAGATATTTGCCTATAGGTAATTATTAAAAGACAGATATATAGAATATATAGACCATGCAAATCAATAAGGGTTGGATAAACAAATCACTAAAAATGGCCAAAGGGTAAAAGTAAAGCAATTCACAGATGAGGAATCTTGAATTGCCAAGAAATAGAGGAAAAAGGTTCAAACTTAGCAGAATCAGAAAACCCAATGACATGCCATTTTATTAGTTTGGCACACATTTAAAAAATTTGATTACTCCTAAATACCAGAGGGAAAAAATCTAGCAAGTATGGCTGATTTGGCAGTGTTTTGTAACATTTAAGATTACTATAGAGAGTACTTGTGCTTCTAGGTGTATCTGAGAGACTATCTCCTCTAGATAAGGAAATATACACAAGTGTGTCTGTTGCAGCTTGGTTCACAATGAGCTCCTAAGGAAGCAAGTTGTGAATTAGAATATTATATGTGCTAAGAAATTTTCTCTTTATATTTAAAATTATATTAAAGCAATACTTTCTATTTTTATGGGAATGTATGTAGTAAGATTCAAACACACAGATGAGCAGGAGAATTGTCTCATAGAAAATAGGGTAGGACAGAGGGAAGGACATCAACTATAGTTTCATGTTTTATTTTTCTTAAAAAAGCTTAAGCTATGAAGAGAAGCTTAGCAGTTATTTTCTGTAGTGAATACTTGTTGTCTTTGGTGCTATCTATACATTTAGAATAGTTTATAATCATCACTGTATCACTATATCACTGTCATCCCATTTCTCATCAATTTGCTCGAGCGGGCACCAGTAACATCTCCACTGTGAGACTTGTTACTTTTTTTGGCATATCAAATACGCCACAGGTAGCTTGCCAGGCCCTGCTGTGTGAGCGAGCTACTCTTGGTAGCTTGCTGGGCTCTCTGAGAGGGGCAGAGGAATTGAACCGGGGTCGGCCGCGTGCAAGGCAAACACCCTACCCGCTGTGCTATCACATATATATTTAATAGATGAAAAAAAGATAGCAAAAACCTTCTTACCTGGGAATAAAGTAAATGGCATTTGGTAAATACCCGACTTTCCTCTTTTGGCCTATATGTATGTATTTCTTTCCAAAATACATGACCAAGGAAGTTTATGTTGCATGGGGCAAAAATGAGGGCATGACCTTAAAGCCACGGACACCACTAACCACAAGGGAAAGTGGAAACTTACCCGGTCTTGTCTACACAGCACCTAGGAAGTGGACACCTCAGCTAGGAGGACTCTAGTGTCAGGAAAGTCAAGCACCAGCCCTACTTCACTCTGGCTGTTCTGATGCTGGTGGGTTTGAGGCTGGAGAGCTGTGACGGTTCCCTCTATCTCCTCACAGTAATAGCACAGACGCCTCTCATCCCTCCTCATGGGAAGCTCTCCAGATCCATCTTAAGATGCTCTGATATGTGGCTGTGTGGCCCCCAAAGATGAAGCTAGTGCTGTGGATGTGATCCAATTATCTGAGAGCACAGGGAGCGAGCCCATCATTCACAGGAACAGGTGATTGTACCTTAATAAGTTTGTATTAGCTTTAAGTGGCCGCATCGTCTTATTGCCTCCTACGAGGTGGGTGATCAATGGCCACCTAGCTGCTGCTCTCATGCCATGAAATTCTGGTTTCATAAATTGCTGCCAAACTGCTACTCCCTCGACAACCATTCTGCATGTGTGCAAGTGAATTTCAGAGATTGCTGCCGAGCCGTGCATTCACATTTGTTCAAGTTTATCTTCTTGGCTTCAGCTGGGCATTCTAGATTTTGATTATGCCGTCCATGGCATGTGCTCTCCCCACCAAGCCGGTGTCATCTGAATAATTGATTGACATCTTTTCAAAAGGACATAGACAAGGAAAGATTCTTGTAGGAAGGGAGTGAAGACTTTTCTGTGGGTTGACACAGAACTATAAATCAGCAATATTTGGTTATATTGGTTGGTTATCCATAGGTCTGCCTTAATTTATTGTCACCACATGCAGTGGGTCTGTAGGAGACAGAGTGGTTAAGAAGACTTTGAATTGTAAAGATGCCAATTGTCTCCAGATGAATCCATACATTAAATGCAAGATAGAAATACCCCAAACTTTTTTTCCCCCCCAGAGCACTTGCAAGCTGATTCTAAAATTTATTTGTGAGAGCAAGGACCAGGAATAGGAAAGATAATTTTGAGGGGAATGGATTAAGGAGAATCGATCTACTGACTACAACGATTAGGACAATTTAATACTAGCACAAAAGGAGTAAAAAGGATCAAATGAACATAAAAGAGATTCCAGAAATAAAATCTTGACTATATGAGAATTTGATCTATGACAGGTATATTGAAAATTTTAGGAACATGAAAGTTATTTTAAACATGGCACTGAGATACCTGATAATCCATAATGAAAAAAAATTCTATCTCTATTTCAAACTTGTACTAAAATAGATTCCAGGATGTTTAAAGGCCTAGATGTGAGAAGGGAATTTCAAAATATTGGAAGAAAGTGTAAGGAAATATCTTTATGACCTTGGAACTAAAATGTTTCTTTAAGCAAGAAGCCAAGGGCTAAAAATATAGTTCAACAGGCTGAGTGTATATTTTGCATGAGGTAGACTTGAGTTTTAGTTCAACTACTTCTAGAAGTGACCCTCAAGCACAGTAAGACTTGAACAGCATTGGGTGTGGTCCCCAAACAAACACAAAACAAAAAAAAAACCAAGAAGTCAAAAGCATAACCTAAATGAAAAGTCTGTTGACTAACTATATTAAGCATAACACACTAATCTATCAAAATACACAATAAAGTTAAACTATTAGGCCTGGAATATAAGTTTGTGGAATTTATACAAGAGAGCTAATTAGTAACCAAATATAAATGTATCTGGAAAATACTAATAATGTATTAGAGAAACTTATCTGTTTTGTCTAGGATACAGCCAGTACATTTTACTTAAGGGAAATCTAAATCATATTTCCCAACTTGGGGCCATATGGAACCCCTGTGGAGCCCCAGGATGTTCCAAGGAGGTCACAGGAGGAAAACATAAAACTGCAGGCTGTGGGGGTGGGGTGGGGTTATATCATGAGACTTGAGTTCCTAAGGGGTCACCATTGGAAAAATGTTGAGAAAATGCCTGACCTCATTAGTAAATAGGCACATTCAAGTTAAAGTCACAGATGTATTTTTGTTCTATCAGAATGAAAAAGTTTAGAAAGTCTGACCACAGAAAGTATCGGTCAGAACATGAAATGATGGAACCCTGATGCGCTGATGGAGGAGGGCTTAACAGGTACAGTCTCCAGAGAAAGTTCAGGAACAGCTAGTAAAGCTTAAGATGCACACACCTGACTCTTTTGTCAGCAGAGGAGTGGTGTCAACCCGGCAATGCGGTTACTCCTCGTTTTGCCCTCAGGAATTAATCCTGGCAGTGTTTGGGGAACCATATGGGATACCTGGGATTGAACTTGGGTTGGCTGTGTGCAAGGCAAATGACTTCACCATTGTATTATTGCTCTGGCCCAAACACACACCTTATTCTTGTAGTACTTTTGTTACCAGCTTCAAGGTCCAAAGAAATTCACGTTTCATCTATGTATTAAGAGACAGTTACATGAGTGTGGAAAATAACAACTGCTTACGATTATGATATAATTTAAAAAACCAGGTGACCATTAGCAGAGAATAAGCAAAACAATTGTGAAATAATAATTTAAAGCTCTACTTTCTATTGCTGGAAATGGTTGAACTGAACTGACATGTAGAACAGGGATATATCTCAAAAACATGTCAAATGAAGAAAGCAAGTAGAAGAAGGATACACAAAGTGAAACAGCATTTACATAAAGTCAAAAGCATAGGATCCTATGATAAATGATACTGTGATATGACAAATATGACCCTGTGAGCCATTATTTTTGTATGTAAAGTTTTATTAAAGCTCTTCACTGGGGGAAACTTAGATAGGTGCAGGCTGAGTTTCCCTCCCCGCCCCAAGCAGCACCCCAACAGCTGAAAATCTCCAGAACCCAACCACCACCATGCTCAAGGCCACTCTCCACATGCTCGGATGACCCTCTCCTAAAAGGGAACTGGCAGGAAAACCCAGGTATGCAGGAACCTGTGACTGAGATCTCCAAGCCCGCTCAGATCAGGACTGAGCCTCCTCCCCCCAGGTCCCCAGTTTTCCTGTGGCTTGGCAGTCACACCCACAAACTGCCCCTGGCGCCATGTAATCTCATCAATGGCCAAGACCCAGAGACTATAAACTAAAGCTTCTGGAAGAGAGCACTGCAGAATGTCCTGACCCCACGCCAGGCTGTCTTCACTGGGGCACCCCAGGGGTGGGGGTGTTGAGTTTCCCTCCCTGCCCCAAGCAGAACCCCGGCAGCCAAAAATCTCTAGAACCCAACTGCCACCATGCCCAAGGCCACTCTCCATACACTCAGACCACCCTCACTCAAGAGGAAACTGGCAGAAAAACCCAGGTATGTGGGAAACAGTGCCTGAGATCTCCAACTCTCAAGGCCATGCTCTCCCTTGAACAATATCTTGCTTGCTTGTATCTTTGCTTTTCTTTTTTCACTCTGGAGAAGCCCTCTGTATTCTCCTGAACACAAATTTCTCCCTTTCTCTCCTATCACGTCTAAGAAAATTTCATTCAACAAAAAGCATCTTGCTTTCACTAAAAAAAAGTAAATAAATAAATAAAGTTTTATTAGACCATAGGCACATGGTCTAATTCATCTTGGGCTGCTTTTGTGCTGCAAAAACAGACATGGATAGTTGCCACAGAGTGGGGCTTATGAAGACTGAAATGTTTATGGTCTGGTTCTCTGCAGAAAAAGTTTTCTGTAACCAGAACATATGTGCATTATGTAGGCTAATAGGAAATATGAGTAGCTTCTGTAATAGGATAGACTGCCCGTTTGTAAGACTAGATAAGTCTTTCAGGGCTTCTGGGTTAGCTCATCAGTCATCAGAAACCCACGATCCTTCTAGAATGTGTGCTCTGCCTCCTCAACCGGCCAAGTCCAGCTCCTGGTCCAAGATGACACCCAGCTCTCGCCCTAACCCTCCCTCCCTACTTCCGTCTCCTGGGAGGGGAGTAAGAAATGTTACTCAGGTACCTTTGTTTTAAACATGTGACCTAGGAGCCATGATAAGCATTTTTCTACACCAAATTCCAAGAAAGCTAAGAAATATAGACTTCACATGGATTATCACATACTAGCTAAGACTCTACCTAGCACAATGAGAAGAATAGCTACAGGGGACAAGCAGAAGTTTCTGCATTAACCCATTTGTCATAAAGATATGAAAACTAGTGGACAGTGCTGACTCATTCTGAGCTTTTGAGAGAATGTTGGTCTCTGATATATGGGAGAGAATGCAATCCGAGAGAGGTCTCACAAAAAAGATGTGAAGAAAAAGAACAGCGTGTCCTGGGGATTACAGGTTCAAGACTGAGCCTTAAGGTCTTGGCTGCAAAAGTCAAGTCAAATTTGCATACATTTAAATTATTTGCATATATAAGTGGATGATTATCATATTATTACTATATTATACTACAGTACCACATGTAAATCATGTATTAAGACACATACTACATCTTTTTAGTTAGAAGAGGGTAGACTAATAAAAAGTATAAAGGATAGAATGGGAAGAACATGAGAAAACAACTCATTGTAAGAAGGACACCAGTAAGGCTGGGAGGTTGTGGAAGGGTTTGAGTGCCAGGTTGGCATGTGGGATTCCCAGTTCTGCTGGGAGTGTGGCCCCAAACATCACCAGACATGGTAAAAAAAGGGGAAAAAAGGACAAGATATGCCAAGTAAATTGTCAATGTATCAAGCAATAAAGTATCTTGCATCCACAGAGAGTCCTGCTGAGCTAACAAAGCTACTTGGTAACAGATGTCCACTGATGACAACAATCAGAATCAACAGGGCATGGTGGAGGGGCGGGGAAGGTGGGCCAGATATATATATATTTTTTTCTTTTTGGGTCACACCTGGCGATGCACAGGGGTTACTCCTGGCTCTGCACTCAGGAATCACCCCTGGCCGTGCTCAGGGGACCATATGGGATGCTGGGATTCGAACCCGGGTTGGCCACGTGCAAGGCAAACGCCCTACCCGCTGTGCTATCGCTCCAGCCCTGGGCCAGATATTTTTTGAGCAGATAATTAATGGAAAAGTTAAGAGAAATGGAGATTTAAGGAAATGACACAGCAACATTTGTACAATGGGAAAAGACATGCACCCCTCCCAAACATACCTTCATTTATTTTGTGCTTTATAATCCTGACTTCAAAGAGGAGACATTTAGGTGAGAGTTAGAAGAATTTCACAGATGTGACCAAACATGCATTGTCTCTTAGAATACTTCGGTGGTCTCCTGAGGGTCGGAGCCATAGTACAGAGGGTTGGGCATTTGCCTTGTACACGGCTGACCCAGGTTCAATCCCTGGCATCCCATATATATGGTCTCCCAAACACTGCCAGGATTAATTCCTGAGTGCAGAGCCAGGAGTAACCTCTGAGCATTGGCCCTACCCCCCACCCCAAATACTTAGATGGTCTCCTGGGGGGGAAGAGGTTGAGGACAAAGCTCACTTGTGGCTTCTCTTTGACTAATGTAGATATGAGTTGAGCAGGACAAAGCCCCAGGCCTTCAGGAGAGGACCCTCAGCTGTAGGAAATGCGGTGACCACAGAATCACCAGGGGTATAGATGGCACACCTTCTGCAGAGTCATATCACACCATTTAATTAAACTAAAGTACTCTTTTCATGTGATCCAGCAACTCCACTTCTGAGTACACAACCCAAAGAAATGAATTCATTTGTCCATGGTGATACACAGGAGGGTGCCCAGACTCCCAAGTGTCTGTGGGGGTTTGGAGATCATCTGGATTCCTATCCCCAGGGGAGTGCAAAGTCCCAAGTGTCAGGTGCTCAGTAGTGAGAAATGGAACCTGGTATATACACATCGGCCTGGGAGGATCTCAACAAAGCACTGAAAGGAAAGCTAAGAGGAAAGAAGATCTAAGACATGGCACAACCACATTTGTATAAGGGGAAAGTATCTGCATCTAACAGGATGACCTGCTCCTTTCAGGACGGGGTATAAGTGAAAAGAGGGATATCAGCACGCTAACGGGGCTGTGATAAGGTGATCGTGAATTGGTGCCTCCCTGGTTAGGCATTTGCCTGCCTTGTTTTCTATTCCATCTTCATACCTTGCTCTCCGTGCTGCCTGCCCTCCGTCCTGCTGAGTTCATCTTAGCTGCATTTGTTCTGTTCTCAGCCTAACCCCAGTCAAATCCTGGACTGAACTCTGCCGCAGTGACTTGGTTTTGGCATCTCGCTCCTTCTCTTGGAGTTTCTGACGGCGTTGCTTACCCTCTGGTCTCGCCTTCATTACTCCCTGCTCATTGCTGACAGCTTGTGTTGGTCTGGCTTCACTAGGTGGCCATACAGGTCAACTGGTGTGTGGAAGCAGGACCTGCTGGAAATGGTATGATGGGTCAGTGGTGGCCAAGTCAGGCCTGGCTGACATCAATCTGCTGTCTCCACCAACCATGTGTTCACTCCGGTTGCCCCCTGGGTGCGCTGCTCTTGCTCCGAGAATACAGAGACTGTGTCTCTTGCTCTCTCTCTCTTTTAAAAAAAAATAATTTTATTATATTGAATCACCATGAAAAAAATGCAAAGCTTTTAGGTATAAGTCTCAGTCATATAATGATTGAAACCCCATCCCTTCACCCGTGCACATGTTCTACTACCAAGAACCCCAATATACTCCCCTCCTACCCAGCCCCAACCTAAGGAGCTAATGATCTTCATTTTATTCTCTATACTTTGAATACATTCAATATTTCAATAGAGAACTCACCATTATTGTTTGGAATGTCTGTAATTCCCACACAAAGGGCTTTGTTCTTAGTCAATATTTTCACATGGACTGACATATATGTGGATATATACACATATGGATGTGTCTGTATAGGAGATACAGGGGGCTGTGCTGTAGAAATTGCTTTCTCTGGGTTATGTAAACACTCAGTCACTCTGTTGGACAGTGCCCAGGGCATATTCCTGGTTCTGTGCTCGGGAATCACTCCTGGTGATGCTCGAGGTATGATATGTGGTGCCAGGGACCCAACTTGGGTCAGCTGCATACAAGACAAGTGCCCTATCCACTGTACTATCTCTTTGGCCCCAGATTCCTTTGTTTCCACACACACTACTGCTCAGGGATTACTCTTAGCTCTGTTGTCAGGAATCACTCCTGGTGGACTGGGGGACCATGTGACATGCCAGGGACCAAACCCGTATTGGCCATATACAAGGCAAACACCCAACCTGCGTTCCTTATCTCTCCAACCCCTTTGTCTCCAATCTCAATGCAAATGTCCTTTTAATTCAAAAGCATGCAAATATTATTTATATCAGTGCATATCAAAATGATTTATATATGGATATTGATTGAAATACATGCGTTATTTCAATCCACGTGGAGACGGTTAAAAGAACTTGGCACTCCGGGCAGGACACTGGCCCCATGTCCCCCAGGAACCTGATGTTGATTTCATCCAATCAGGTGAGGCAATTTGCAGGAACCGGAGGCATCAGTTAAGGGCTCATTGGTCAGGAGGTCACCTGGAGGGTAGAGAGTGATGGCTGGGAGAAGATTACGGATCACTGCCTTCCACCTGTCTTCCACTGAGAAGCAATTGCTGAGAGCTGCTGGTCCCGATGGCTCCTGGCCAGGGATAGTTTCAGTTATTTGAACATGACACAGAGGAGACTCTGGATGGTTGACGGTGTGTGCAGGCGATGAACTCTAGGACCAACAGAATGCCTGGCACCGCTTCGGCTTCCAGTCTGTGTGGCCTGGCCAGCTTTATCCAGGGCTCTGTGCCACGGCACGGCAAGACAGCAGGGGGACTTGCTCCAGATCTTGAGGACAATCTGCTGCCTGTTCTCCGGGGGAGAACACCAGGCTGTGGGGAAACACCAGGGCTCCTTCAGAAGGCCACACAAAGTCCACACAACGGCTGGCAGCAGGTACTGGAGACGATGAGACTCAGTACCTGGGACTGGCCTCAGCTGCCACTGCTGACCATTACCCCACTCAGCGCAATGACTTTGCTCAGATGCATTTTCTCCTCAACCCAACAACGAGGGAGTTAAGTGAATGTCCAAATGGTGTGCCGTGACTGTGTTTTTCAGAACCCAAGGAAATTTGGGGTGCGGGTTCACACCCAGCAGTGCGCAGGGGTTACTTGAGCTTTGAGTTCAGAGATTAGTCATAAAGTTTTGAGAGGACCATTTGCACAACCAGAGAATAAATTGAGGGGGGGGGCATCTTCATGCAAGGCAAATGCCTTAACCCGGTACTTATCTCACTGGCCACAAATGGTGTGTGTGTGTGTGTGTGTGTGTGTGTGTGTGTGTGTTTGTATGTATGTGTGTGTGTGTGTGTGTGAAAGAGAGAGAGAGAGAGAGAGAGAGAGAGGGAGAGAGAAAGAGAGAGAGAGGCAGAGAGGGAGGGAGAGAGTGAGGGTGGAGGTGGGTGTTGGGGATTAGATCACTCCTGGCTGTATTCAGGGGTCCCACTAAAGATTCCCACTGGGAATCTAATGAGGGTTGGCTGCATGTAAGGCAACTGCCTTAACCCCTACATTATCTCTCCAGCCTCTGAGGAATTTTGATCAAGGAAATCTGACAAAGGGATTTTGGACACTTGGGGATGTAAAACACTGACAGGGTGAGGGGTAGCATTGGGGGTGGGTGAGTGGGTGATCTATTTTGAATGGAATAATATTGTACTTCTACTAACATTTAGGGACTTGTGTAAAAAAAAAAAGAAAAATAGGTCACTCTGTTGAAAATCAAGCTCGTGCTGGAGACTCCAGCCCATGAAGGCATGATGAATCATCTGGTCAGACAGTTGGTGGGAATGTTCTGGGAGGGAGGCGCAATCACACATCAATGAGACAACTGCAATGGACCAAGGGTGTGCGGTTGGATGAGCCCAATTAAGCCACAACTCTTCCTGATGCCGCGCGTTCTCGCTGCAGAAACAGCCCAAGAAGATATACTGAAAAGACGTGTTTTGACTCTGGAGGGAGAGAGGAGTTTAATGCCTGAGACAGGAACGTTCATGTAATGAGGAGGTGGTAATGCGTCACGATCACAGTTCAGCTCTCTGCCTTCCACCCCTCCGTAGACTTCAGCGCTTCACCAGCAGAACTTGAGCGGGTCGTCAACCTCTCTCTGGCCTTCTCCAGAGTAGAGAAAAGTACCTTCTGCTTCGCACCTTCCTCAAAGGGGCTGCGAGAGGGCCTGTTTTCTCTAGGAAAGCATCTTCTTTCTGAGAGCATCTGAAAGCATCTTTCTTTCTTCTGGCCGTGGGAGGGTGGGGGTGTGGTTCTTGACTGGAAAAAGTCCCTCTGAGGTTTAGGTTAAAGCTCTGTGGGACACCTGGACAGAAACCTGCTCCTGGGGGTGAGAACTGTTAAGGGGCAAGAGTTCAACCCCTTTCCATGGGGAGCAGCTTGCCCCCTCTGCCCGACACTGTCTTCCAGAAGCCCACGCTGCCCTGAGAACTGGAAGCAGATCAGGGTCCCACGCCCTGCCCTGGAGAAACTGCATCCTCCCTTCTCGCCCTGTGCCTCCACTGGTGCAAATGTAGTTGGCCGCATCTGCCTCGGTTTCTCCCCGGTTTCTCTCCAGCGGACCCTACCCTCACCCCTCTGCCATTTGGAATGCCCAGCCCCCAGCTCTGGCTGGGCAGCCAGCTCCCTCCTCCCCGTCTCTCCCCCAGAGGCTGGGCATTGGCTAGCTCTTCTCCGTATTTATTGCAGGGATAAGAGTCTGCTGCCCGGTGGGTCCTAGGCTGCCAGGCGCTGACGTCTGGAGGCGGCAGTTTGTATGCTAATGTGGCTGATTGCCTGTGTCTTCTGAGGCTTCTGCTCCAGCCCTTCGATCTGCCCCTGGAGAGAGACTCAGGCACTGTACCCATCTGCCCTCTGCCTTCTCCTCGCCTCTGCCCCAGCACCCCCCCCCCAGCCTCCCCGCCCCACTCTTCCCGGAGAGACCCATAAAATTTTATTCCACCCATTATGTCCCGGGCACAGCATGGTTCTTTGTTGTGAGAGTCAGATTCAAATGCCCAGATTCAAATGTGTATTTGGCGGCCAGGCGGTGGATGTGAATCACCCCAGGAGGGGCTGGTGCTGGGGAGGCTGGGGCGGGGAGGGTGAGAGGGCAGAGCCTGCCGACCCCTCCTTTCTCTGAGCCTGGGTCCTTATTTGGAGTAGGGGCTTCCTCCAGGTCTCTTCCAGGATGGTGAAGATGATGCTATTAGTGACCGGGGAAAGAGTTTGGCCTTGGGGAGCAGACTCCAAGCCCCTTCCCCCACTCCTCCCGGCCCCTGCTGTTGGAGGAGCAGGTGCTTCATTTCGCTTTAGGCTGTGGGAGGCTTCACCCCTCCCCAGGGGCTCACGACCTTGGGGAGCAGTGGTCTGACTTAACGAGCCGGAAAAATAAAATACAGATGTGTGGCCTACACAGGTCCCTGCAATTTGGATTCGAATTTCACTGACCTTAGCCTTGGAGCATCAGAGATGACTCTGACGGGGGTCTCAGGAGCCTGGGCCACCATGCTGGGTCACCAGAGTGGTGCAGAAACCCAAGCTTTAATGTATTTATGCATAGCCACAGAGAGTGGCCGAGGCACGGCCATCGCCAGAGTTCTGTCCTGAGTGGGAAAGTCTTCACGGAAGCTGGGGTGTCCCCAGAAGGTAGCCTGCCAGTCCTAGGGAAGGATGCAGTCTGCAGTGGGTGAGAGTTCAGATTCTGGAGTCCCCAAGGACTGAGTGTACACTTGGTCCCCCCACCTTTTAAGCTTGGTGGCAAGGGAGCCAGTTACTTCATCTTTTAAGCTTCTCCTAGATCATCCATAAAATGGGGATTACTGGAACCCCTTTGCAAGGAGCTGCAGCGGCGAGAATGGAGGCGCGCGTGGGTGTCAAGGAGCTAATAGAGTGTGCTTATCGTGATTAAGGTTCTCATTAGAAGGTAGTTATTATCATCATAAAACCTGGCGTCTCGGAGCTCAGATGGCCCGACGCTCAGCTTTCCTCTGTGGGGTGATCAGGAGAATGCTGACTTACAGTGCCTTTACCCTTTGCTGAGCAGGAGTCGAAGCCCCTCGCCTGCATTAACAGAGTCCAGAGAGGGGTAGTACTGCCCCCTCCCCTTCCCAGAAGCTCAGAGGGGAAAGATTGGGGGCATGGGGGAGAGAGTGGCATCCGGGTTTCAGAGCTGGTCCCAGACACAGTGCTCAGGAGTATCCTGTGCGGTACTGCTAACAGTGTCCTCCTAGCGTGTGACTAGACGATTTGGTGGGGTCAGGACCTCCCTTCTCCGATTGGAGCTGGGAGAAGCCTTGGAGGAGGGAGGGAGGGATGCGCTCACAGAAATGGGGTGATCTCACAAGGAGGTTCCGGAAAGTGGAACACAGCTGTGCTACATGGCACATGGCCAGGCCATTAAGTCACAGTCTTCATTAGTGACTTGCTCACCTGGGGAGTGCTCTGGCCACCTTGGTCACACCTGGCTGTTTCCCAGCTCCCTGGCCTTTGCTGCAGGCTCAGTGGCTCCTACTGAGAGTTGTCCTTAACCACCTTTCTGCGGATCTCCAGGTGTGGCATTGAATCCATGTAGATCTTCAACAGGGATGTTTCAAATGGGCGGCGATCACCTTAGATGAGGATGGTCCTGGTGAGGGTCTGTCCTTGCTGGTCTCGGGAGAATTACTATAGGGAGGATCTCACATGCTCCTCTCCCCAAAAGGGTGCGTTAGAGGTAGTTTTAAATTCACCCCATCACGTGTGCAAATACTTATAAGTAGTTGGTTAAGTATCCTTACATATATCATCTTATAAACAAGATAGTTCTCTTCTTGGAGGAGGGTTTTTATTGTTTTATTTTTAGTTTTTTCTTTTTGGGTTACACCCGGTGGTCTTCAGAGGTTACTCCTGGCTCTGCACTCAGGAATCACTCCTGGCAGTGCTCGGGGGAACCATATGGGATGGTGGGATCTCAGGGCCTTTCCACTAAACTTGCTCCCAAGCATTGTGTCCCAGAGACAGATAAGGCAGAATTCCCACAGAGTCTGCAGAAGGTGGAAAAAATGGGATCCCTACAGGAAAGCCCCCAAACCCACTTTATCAGGGCCGCCGGAAACTTTCAGGCTGCACACGGGCCAGTTTACATTGTGGATGCAAGTTCATTCCAGCACAACTGGGGGACGGACGGTCTCCGGAAGGCTCTCCAGGCGGACCCCCCAATGCTGCTCCCAGATGCCTCCTCTCGTGAGTTTTTGGGGGAGCTATTTGCAGAGCCTAGAGGGCAGCGCTGCAAAGAGCCACCAGGGGGCGCTGATGTGTAGCGGAAGAGGCCCAGGCACCGTCCTTCCCAACCTTGCCCTCTGCCACCTTCCCATCAACTTCATACTCCTGGCTTTTCCATTGTCTCTACCAACTGTCCTTTCCTTGGGATCTCTTGCAACTAGAGACGTCTATGGAAGTCACGTTGGTTTTCAACATCATGTAAGTTTCAGGGGTGTTGCCACCTAGTGTGACATCTGCATTATTATCATTATTATCGCCACCTCATGTTGGCTCTGTACTCAGAGTATCCCCCAGCCACCGGGTGCTCCAGGAGGGAAGCGATGGATGGCGTCTGCGCTGGGGCTGAGAGAGTCACGACAAGGAGGCACAGGGCAGGAGGGGAGGCGGTGGCAGTTGGCTGAGGGGTTACTCTGGGCAGAGATCCCTCGACCAGGACCCCAGTGTCACTCTGGGGCCCTAGGCGGCGACAGGAATGAAGCCAGTGTCTCTCTGGCTCTATCCTGATGGTTTCCTGGTCTTTTCATGCCCTGCCTTCGGGAAGGGGCAGAGCAAACCCTTCTCCAACACTCCTGCAGACAGAGAGAGAAATTCATAGAAGAAAGCTGCGCCCACAATACCCCAAGTTGGGCTCGAATGCATCTATTTACCTCATCTCCCCTCCTCTTTGTAGGCGAAAAAATAACATTCCCAAGGCAAGCAGTCAAGAGTCCACACCAACATGGAGGTGTCTTGTGGATGCAGTGGTTTACTTAAACATTCCTCGCTAAGGCTTTGGACTCCAGAGCCAGTGTCTTTCTTGACACCACCTCATTGTCTCTGCTGTGCTCTCTGATAACCTGATCCTTAATCAGATGACTAGCCTGTCTTATTCCATCTCTCTTGGAGCAGTCTCCATGGTTCCCCAAACCCTGCTTACATCCTTTTCTTTAATTTTTTAAATTGAATCACTATGAGATTACTGTCATCATCATTGCCATCCCGTTGTTTAGCGATTTGCTTGAGCGGGCACCAGTAATGTCTCCATTCATCCCTGTTGCGTGCTAGTGTAACCTGATGGCATCTGTTAGCTCCAGGAACATGAAAAGCCTGAGATTTTAGCAGCCTCTCCTTACTCATACTTTCTAACACTGCCGCACTGGTGGTTCTTTCAGGGTCAGGGAATGAGGCCTGTTATTGTTACTGTTTTTGGCAAATCGAATATGTAATGTAATGGGCAGCTTGCCAGGTTCTGCCTGTGGGCAGGATACTCTTGGTAGCTTGCTGGGCTCTCTGAGAAGAAAAACTGTGTTGCTCTCTTTCCGGAACTTTGTTTCATAGTCTCTGGATCTTGGCCATTGATGAAATTACAAGGCGCCGGGGGCAGTTTTTGGATGTGACTACCAAGCTACTGGAAAATGGGGGATCTGGGTGGAGGAGGCCCAGTCCCTATCTGAGCAGGCTTGGAGATCTCAGTGACAGGTCCCTCATACCTGGGTTCCTCTGCTGGTTCCTTCATGGGTGAGGCAGGAGATTCTGCCCACTATGAGATACACTGTTTTTTTTTTGTGTGTGTGTGTGTATACTTTTTTTTGGATCACACCCAGTGATGTTCAGTGGTGACTCATGGCTCTGCACTCAGGAATTACTCTTGGTGGTACTCAGGGGACCATATGGGATATTGGGAATCGAACGGGGGTGGGGGGGAGGCTTTGCTTTGCAGCCGCGTGCAAGGCAAACCCCCACCCCGTTCTACTATTGCTCTGGCCCCATGAAATACTACAAAGTTTTTCATGATTGGGTTTCAGTCATACAATGTCCCAACACCAGTCCCTTCACCAGTGTATATTTCCCACCACCAATATCCCCAGTTTCCCTCCCACTACTCCCCGACCCTCACACCATCCTGCCTCTATGGCAGGCACTTTTCTTCTCTCTCTCTCTCTCTCTCTCTCTCTCTCTTCTTTTGGTCATTATGGTTTGCAATACAGGTACTGAAAGGTTATCACTTTCATCCCTGTACCTACTTTCTGCACTCAGTTCTTCTCCAGAGCGATCATTTCCAGCTATCGCTGTCATAGCGGACTTCTCTCTCCTAAGTGCACTGCCTCTCTCCTCCACCACTTGTAGCAAGCTTCCAGCTGGGGGGCCAGTCCTCCTGGCCCTTGTTTCTACTGTCCTTGGGTATTGATCTCACAATGTCATACTGTGCTTACATCCTGTTCGCTAGGACCTATGGCGGGGGTGGGGGGGAGGCTTTGCTTTGCAGCACCAAGGACCCAACTCAGATACGCCCGGAACCAGGGAGTATCTGTCTGAGAGCCCAGCAGCCCCCCACACTGGCTGCGTGGTACCCTGTCTGCCTCTCTGTACAGGAATTGTAAGTGCTCCAAGTATGCGGCAGAGGCTGAAGAGACCCTGGACAGACAAACCCAGTGCATTGCAATGCTGGCAGGTACCCGGCTGACTGCTGTGGGTGGGGGGGGGGGATTGCCAAGTCCTCATTTGGGGGTTCCCACAGCAGAGAAGTAAGAAGCATCGTCCTTCCTCCCAGAGGGAACCCGGCACAGGGGAGATGAGAAAATTGACTCTTTTATCCACGCAGGTGCTTTTTGAGTGTGTGTCTGTGTTTCAGGAGAAAGGGCAGCATGGATTTGGGTGCAAATGCCCTTTCCTCTTCGGCGGAGAAGCCAGAGTAGCAGAATCGACGTGGAACTGAGAGTGGGACGCTGTAATTTCATGCTGCTTCTCTCCCGGAGCAAGCTGTGCAACCCTGAGCAAGCAGCTCACCCTCCCTGGGCTTTCATGAGGACTCCAGAGTGAGAAAAGGTGCGTCTGGTTCCTAGGGTGCCTTAACCAAACCAGGGTGGGGAGTGGGAAGTGATTTAAGCAACAGAAGCTTCTAGACATCCAAGGCCAAGGCTTGGTCTCCCAGACCTCTCTCCTGGGTTGGAAGATGTGTCCTCATGTGGCCCCTTCCCACGCCATGTGTGGATCCCAGGCGTCTGTTTCTCTTGTTATGACACCAGTCACTCGGTACCTCCGCATTTAAACACCTCCCTCTTTCAAGGCCCCCACCACCCCCCCACCCGCCCCACGGTCTCCAGATATAGTCCCCCTGGGGATAGCGATCAGCATATGAACCTGGGTGTGGGGCAACGTGCGGTTCCGCCCAGCACAGATGGTTAATCACGCCTGCACCGAGCAGGGCTCCAATCTGCTTTCTGAGGACTAGTCAGACCTCTCTTGGCCCCGCTCCAGAGAAAGCTGAAATAAGCGACCCAGGATTTCCTTCCTTCCCCGGAGTTCTCCGCTGGCTGCTGGCAAGGCAGGGATGCCTCTCGGAGCCCAGCGGGGGGTGGGTACACAGCCAGCCATAGGACCTAGGATAGCTCCCCTAGCCCTGAAGGACCCCCCACCCCTGGACTCACTGTCATGTGCAAATCAGCTTTGCAGACCTGGCTCCCCCCCCCTGCCCCTCCCCGCTCCCAGAGATGGTGGGTGGGTGGAGGGTTGGGGGGGGTCCTCTCACTCTGCATCCCATCCTAGCTGGAAATTTTCTGCCTGGGGTGGGGGGACGGAAGCCAGGGACACCCTGCTTTGCAGACAGATTTTAGACTTGGGATTTGACCAGAAAGGGCTGGGATCAGGGATCTCGCGCGGACTCAGACAGGGTGACAGCAGGAAGATCTCATTAACACCTTTCCACAAAGGGGGGGAAATAATATTTCAGCTTGTTCCCTTTGTGTCTTCAAGCGGTGATAAGGTGCCACCAAAGTGCCAGTCTTGAGCTGCGTTCCAGTGAAGGATTATTCTGATAAGATGGAGAGCGGAGATGCTCTGGCAAAGCAGGGCATTGGGCGGGGGGGGGGTGTTAGCAAGACAGGGTGGGGGGACGAGGGTGTGGGTTTAAGGTTATTAAACAGGAAATGCCTGACCGCGGCAGATCAGGGGGAAATTACAGATTCTGTCACATTAGCTTATTGAATCCCAGTTCTATAGAAGCCCGAAAGAGGTGGGGGAGGAGGGGGGGATAACGCCACCCCCCCATCAACCTCCTTGTAGCTCTTATTAGATTTCGCAACCTTTCAATATTAAAATGCTAGTGCCGGTGGCAAAATTCCTTGTCAGTTTTTAATATCAGTAAGGGATTGTGGTAGTGGGAGGAAGGGGAGGGGCGGGGGGAGCAGGGAGGGGTAGTGGGTTACTCCACAGGATCTCTGCAAACTGCCCCCTGCCCCTTGAGCCTCTGTCTTGACTTCTGAGTCCTACTACGCACTTTAGGAATTTCTGTTCTCATAATGGGACAAGAGAACCTCTGGCACTAGGCAGGGCACTGGGGCCTCCTCAGCACAACTCCCACCCCCACCACCACCCAGGGATGGCCACCAGCTCCCAGATTCAGGCAAAGCACTTCCCTGCTCCCCCCTATCCAACTTGACCATCAGTTGCTTGACAATTACTCAGGGCTCTGGCACAGAGATCACACACCGGAGGGCTGAGACCAGTGAGTTTCAACCCTCTTATACCCCAGGACTAGTGCCAATAGAATTCTTGGATGGATTAAGTAGAAACAAAAACCCATGATCTATATAAAAAAGTGTTTGTCATTAACAGTTTGTATAGCATGGTAACATGATCACTGTATCACTGTCATCTCGTTGTTCATCGATTTGCTCAAGCAGGCACCAGTAATGTCTTCATTTGTTCCTGTAGCATGCTAGTGTAGCCCAATGGTGTTTGTTCACTCCAGAAACACAAAGAGCACATTGTTGTTACCGTTTTTGGCATATCAAATATGTCATGAGTAGCTTTTCAGGCTCTGCCATGCAGGGGCAAAAATTAAATAAATAAATAAAAATAAAGAGGAAAAATTGTGCTCCAGGAAAAATTGTGTTGCTCTCTTCTGGGAGCTTTGTTTTATAGTCTTTGGATCTTAGCCGTTGATGAGATTACGTGGCACTGGGAGATAGTTTGTAGGTATGACTGCCAAGCTACTGGAAAACTGGGGATCTGGGTGGAAGAGGCCCAGTCCCAATCCAAGCAGGTTTGGAGATCTCAGCCACGGGTCCTGCATACCTGGGTTCCTCTGCTGATTCCTTCATGGGTGAGGCTCGTCTGAGCGTGTGGAGATGGCCTTGAGCATGGCTGTGGCTGGGTTCTGGAAGTTTTCAGCTGCTGGGGCTCTGCTTGGGGCGGGGAGGGAAACTAAACCTGCCCCACTTTTGAGGGCCCCTGGTGAAGACAGCCTGGCACAGGGCCAGGAGATTCTGAAAATAAAACAAAGGATAAAATATGTGTCCATATCTGTACATCAGGATGGGTAATAGCACCACTCTATGATGCTGACCTACTTGGGACTAAGCACATTTCTGCAGACTGGTCCAGGAAGCTGCATTTGGAAATCATTGCTTTACAGTCCAGGAAGGTATCATCTCATGGTCCTGGAGGTCCTATGTCTGGAGTGGAGGTGTCACCTGGGCCGTGCTGTCCCTGAAGCCTGATGTTGGGAAATGACCTCTGCTGGCTTCTGGAGTTAGCTGGCACTCCTGGGCATTGCTGACACATCACTGGAACCTTCCCTCCACTGACTGCTCCCTGTGCTACCCAGACAAAGGTGACCCTTCTCTCTGCTGTGGATCTACTGAACTTCTGGGGGTTTGGGGACTATCTTTGTTGGGGACAGAACTCTACCATTAGCAGGTGTCTAAGTTGGAATGCCCTTCAAGCTAAGCCCCAGACAACTATTTTGGTGTGAAGTTTGGTTTGGTAGGTGGTTCTGGGGGGGTGGGGGGTGGTGCTGGTTCTGGAATGAGTGAATGAGGGGATATTTCCTGCAAGCAACGGGGGCTCTATCCTCTGGAATCCTTTGAGAATTTGTGGGAATAAGCCTGACACGGTGTCCTTGAGGTGTGTCCTACAGATCAAGACTCACAAGAAGTGTGAACTGCTACCATTCCAGCTACCTCTGAAGATGCTGCAGGAACTGCATAGGGGGGAGGGGCGGCAATGGGAGCTTTGCTGCCCAGAACCAGGCTCCAGGGTCCTCAGCGAGGTGGAGGCAACACAGGTGGGAAAACACTCCAGGACTGAAAGAACCTGGGCGAACATTTAGGGTGGATGCATCCAGAATGCTTTTCACTTTGTTTTGACATAATTTAAAAGGAAACCCAAACTTCTCTGTGCCTGTTTCTTGTTTTGCCACTACCAAATAGCAACTACCAAGTGGCTCACCATATTTCCCCACCTCCGTGCCCTTAACCGCACTGGCTTCCCACTTTTCTGCCAAGAAGTCATGAGATGACCTCCCTCGTGGGGAGCTCAGATCATTCCCTGAGTGGCCCAGGGATAGCAAAGGTCCTGACCTGAGATCCTGCTTATATAGGTAATCTATTCTCCCTTGCTCTCTGATTGGTTGCCCTTATGTTAATGAGGGTTTGTACAACAACCCATCAGAGTGCACTAGGGACTAACAGGTGCTCTGGATTACCCAGCCCCTCCCTCCTTATTTCGCCTTAATAGTGGGACAGGAAACCCACCAACTTCATTTGGAAGAAGGCTATGACTATGAGTGGTCCTCTAGGCTCATCACTTGCTTGCGTTGAATCTCTGAGAGTTTGAGGCAGGTAGGCAGGAGACTGGGAGAGGCAGGGTCCCCATCTTGGGAGGGAGGAGGGTTTGCCTTCGTGTCTGTCAGTTCTGCTCATCACCTGCTTTCCAGAACTTCCTGTTGCGTCTGCCACTCTGCCCAGGACAGCACTCCAGCGGGCCTCCCCCATCCCTCCTGGAGAAACAAACACGTGGCTCTTCATCAGCTCTCTTTCTTCCCTCTTTGAGATGGTCCCCCGCTCCATCACCATAAGCATCGCTGTGAGCTTAACACTAACTTTGGAATCAGGGCTGAAGCGGAAATGGGCTAAGGGGGGTCTGATGGGCAATATAGTTTGCGAGCTGGCAGGGGGAGTGGGTAGGGATGGCCCCAGGCTGGTCCTTCATTCCTTCCTGAGAAATGGAGACAAGTGTTGGGGTGGGGGGCAGTCTGTCTCAGCCTCGTTATTTCACACAGCCTTGCAGTTTCTCAGTGCTGCGAGGGGCCGTAGTTCAAAGCGAACCAGTGCAAATGGGTTGCATCGCTTCCCCCCAGGTCTCTTTCTGATGCCTAGTTTTGTTTCTCTGCCAACTCGACAGACTGCATTTTGGGGAGCCCTGTGAAACACCTTCCTGGCTGTTGGCGGGACCCCTTGCATGCTTGTGGGGCTGCGTGAAGAGCTGGAGGCAGCGGGTCTGTCTTCTCACCATGAAGAGCTCTCTCATGCAATTGGGTTGGCAAGTCCACTGGGGGCCAGGATGATGGTGATTCAGGCTTGTGTCTGACCAAACACCCCCCCCCCATCCAAGGGCTCCCCGGAGTCTTTCTTGGCTTCCCAGGGATTCTGTACTGCATCTGGCTATCGTCAGCACTTCTTGTACATTAAGCGAGTGGAACCCTGCCTCTTGGCCCTGGAAAGCAGGAGGCCCCGGGAGAATCTGGGTGGAGTGGGGAAGCCGAGTTGACAGCTGAGCATCTCTCCCAGGAGCGGCCTTATAAATCTGCTCTCATTAGCGAGTCAGCCCCCAGGGAGGGGATGAGAGTGAGGGGGTGTCTGTGTGGCACGGTGCTGAGGAGCACTGCCATTAGTCTGGCAGCAAGCCCCTAAAACCATGGAGCTTGCCTCTGCCGGGGGTTGATGATATGGGGGTGGGAAGCCATGCTTCCAGGGGGGCGTTTCTCAGCCTTCTGGGGAAATCCTGCCCCTGAGGTCCAGGGTCTGGCTCATGGATGCACCCAAGTGCAGAATGTCAGGTCTGTTCTGCTTGGTGACTTCTGGGGCACTTGTGGACCCCCTCTGCCTTTGGCATAAGGGACAGGGAAGAGCTGAACAGCTCAGCTCAGTGGCTGTCCCTTGTTCAGATGGTCCTTTGGGCTCCTAGCTGGAAGCATCAGTGGCAGCTTGACTCTCTCTTTAGGTCAAAGGCCTGTTCTGCCAAACAGGTGAGCAGCAAGCAGTGTGTGTGTGTGTGTGTGTGTGTGTGTGTGTGTGTGTGCGCACACACACAAGGCAAGCATCCTCCCTACTATATTATCACTCGGCTCAAGATGAGAGGTTTTAAAATTTTGCCTCTCCATGCCTACTCTAGAGTAGAATGATTGCCAAGTTTTAGTGTCTCTCCAACATGGAGCCTCTCTTGGGGGCAGCCTCAAAGCTGGGGTTACCCCCTTTCCATCCTGTAGCCATGTTTCAGGGTCTTTTTCTGAAATGAGGCAGCTGGAGTGACAGTTTCTGCTCAAGGTGACACAGAGTGGCAGCCGTCGTAGTGAAACATGCTTCTTTCCTCTTCTTCATTCGCAATGCTGGGTTGAAATCTGTATGCCACCGAACTCGTACAAATGTCTCCATGGTTGAGGGTGACATATGACTCCTTTGGGCAAAAAGGTAAAGAGGAGACACTTTAGTGAACAAGTTAAGACCAATACACGTGGGGCTGGGGGTGCGGGTTCAGGTGGAAGTACACAGGGCTTGCATACATGGCGCCCTGGGTTGGGTCCCTGACACCGCATTGCCCGTCCCCCCTACCCCCAGCAATGACGCTGGCCCTGCCCCATGCCTCAGCATCTCTGGGTATGTGGTCCCCATGACAATAAACAGAAAGAGACAAAAAACAAACACATAACAATACACAAAAATAGAAAATAGAAATTAAGGGGGTTCTTGGGACAAAAAGTTGAGCTAAGCTTATAGACTGCCATGATTTTATTATTATTATTTATTTATTTTTTTATTAGTGAATCACCATGAGTTACAGTTACAAACTTGCGAATGTTCATGTTTATAGACTGCCACGATTATTTTCATATCATTACCATCTTTTCTTCAAAGTTCAATAGACCTTTTGCCTTTGCATGCCTCCTTTCAGGACTTTTGTTTTGGTTTTTGGGGGCCACGCCCATTTGTGCTCAGTGCTTACTCCTTACTCCTGGCCAGCCGTGGGGGACCTTATGTGGTGCCAGTGATTGAACCCAGTTCAGCCAGTGCAAGGCAATGCCCCACCCGCTGTACTACCTCTCCAGGACTCCTTTGAAGGTTTAAGTGGAAAGACAAGTCTCAGTTCTGTCTCTCGGCCACCAGGGGTACTTGGCTTCTCTCCTCGACTCAGATGAGGTGTAGTAGAACTGAAACCCTGTGCAGGGCTCAGTGGTGGAAGCATCAACTCCATGCTTGGTCTCCTTGACTTTGCATTCTCTCCTTCCCGGCTTTGAGTTTACGTTACCTCCTCCCTGGCTCTGCTCAGAGCTCTGCCGGGTCTCTCGAGCTACAGGATGAGCTGTATACAAAATGCACTAACTGGTTTTTGTCTGGAAAACAGACAAGGAGACACTGACGATCATTTGAGAATTGCATTTTGAATACCAAGGGGATCCAGGCAGAGTGCTCCTGCTGGGACCTGAGAGGTAGCGGGGAGCTGAGGAGAAGGGTCCCCACTGTCGATCTAAGCTCTGAACTTGCTTGATCACAGCTCTGCTGACACTAAGTTCTCCAGGTTCAGCTCCAGTCCCCACCTTGTTCTGCGTGAGGTTGATCTATTACGGAACCTCTCTAAACCTTAATTTCCTCTTCCGAGAATAATAATAGCTTGTTCTAAAGATGGAAAGGGATTAGTTCTGAAAAACTGTTTTCTACAATGCTTAGCTCACAGAACGCTCTCGAGAGCTTGCTCTCTCATGAGTACTGCCCAACTCGTATACATGGATGCTAGCTTTTCTATCGCTCCTTTTTGTAAAACGAGGCAAGTAGTGCCCGTCTGTACTTGTTTGTGTTAGGTGAACTAATGAAGTGAAACAAGGCATGAAATGAAACAAAGGCTAAACCTTCTGAAGTATGAATCCCCGGTAGGTGAAGTTTCCACTAGCTCCAGAGATTTGGAATTATCTAGCAAGTGACTTACTGGAGTGAAATAAACATTATTGTTTGATCAGGTCTATTATACAGTTTTCTATGAAAACACAACTCTTTGCCCATGTCAGTATCCCAGTTCTTCATTATGAAGTGAAACACAGGGAAACAAGATAAAATAATAGTAAGAGAAATTAAAATGTCTGTCTTCAAATTAAGTATCTTTTCATCATATCCTCTTTGGTCATTAATAACCACTTAAAGTTCTCTCTACTCAATCATGAGGAGAATACTTAACTTTCTTTGGCTGGTTCAAGTGTAAAAAATGCCCTTAGCTTGGTGCATAGTTTTTTTTTCTTTAGAAAATCACTTCTAACTCTTCCTGCTGATCCATCTAATAACCCCACTTAGGATTTATCAGAGGAGGCAAAGTGTTAAGTGTTTATTCACTTTTCTAATTAGTTCTAGAGGATAACGAGATTCCTTTCACAAAAATAAATCTTTTTTTTTTAAATTCGCCAAGTTTTTATTCTAGAATGCCTTTCCCCTCTCTCTTTCTAGCTATTTAACTTAGAGCGGTACTAGAATATACTATACCCCCACCAGCGGTCTGCCATTTGGGAGCACTTACTCATTGGCAGCTACTTTTCCAAGGTGACACATATTTACTGTTATTTGGAAATTGCACCTCCCTGCTATGAGGTGACTATTCCTCCCTTTGGAAAAAGGAGGCTTGGGCTGGGTTTGTGACTCAGTGGTAGAGCACATACCTTGCAGGCATGAGGGTTAGAGTTGGAGCCCTGGCACTACTTCACATGATCAGGATGATTCCACTGGAGCTGCCTTTTGGAATTCCTGGCACCTCAACTAACGTGAGCCGCCTCTGGTGAGCTCCACAACCAGAGTGTGTGAGCACGGCACTTGAGTGTGTGACCCCTTTGTCACTGCAACGGCAATGAGAAGGGAAAGGCAAAACCAAAAATGTTTCAGGGGAAGAGAGGAAGAGGTTATTGCAATTCAGAAAGTTCCAGATCGTTGCAGAGTTAGGATTCCAATGTGGGTGGTATCCTGTAGACACTATCCTTGACCTTCAGGTGACAATAATAGGCACTGTCTATCCAGATTGAAGACACCAGCACAAAAGACGCGGACAGAGAAGTGGCACAGAGCCGGGTCCCACATTGCCTTGGAGAGGTCACATCAGGTGGAAGGTGCCTGCATCACATCCCTGGTTTCCTCAGCCTGCAGCCAGGAGCCCCGACCTTGAGTTCTACTCATGGCTTCCCTTGGCTTCTCCCACTCGGCTCTGTTTTTATTTTGGAGACACACCTGTGATGCCTGGGTGCTATGCCAGGACTGGGTCCTGGTGGTGCTTGGGTACTTGTGGTGTGGGGATGGAACCTGTTTTTTCTGCCTGCAAAACATGTGCTGAGTGTGTGGATCTCTTTATCTTCTCTCTCTCTTTTTTTTTCTCTCTCTTTTCCCCCCTCTTTCCCTTTCTCCCCTTTTGTCTCTCTCTCTGTGCCTCTGTGTCTCTGTCTCTCTGTCTCTTTGTCTCTGTCTCTCTCTGGCCCAGCCACTTCCACTCTTTTATTTTTATACATAGTAAGGATTCTTATTTAAAAATTACTTTTAGGGCACTGTGATTCACAAAGTTATTTATAGTGGAGTTTCAGACATTCAATGTTTTAGCACTAATCCCAATACCAGTGTCAACTTCCCTCCACCAGTGGCCCATGGGTCCCTCCCAGGCCCTCTCTGCTTCCTTGACAAACACTTTTTAAAGTTTGGTTGTTGTAGTATGGGTCTTATGCTTTTAGTGTTGTCAGCTCCATGATATATATATATGTATATATATACACACACATATATACATATATATGTACACATATATACCACCTCTCTATACCACCCATATAAGGTCCTAGGCCCTTGACCCCTCTCCTATCGCCATAGGCATCTACTTGCTTCCTCCATCCATTTCTTTCTTTACTTGTTCTTATTTCTATAATATAAGGTCAAGAGTAATCTAGGTATCCCCTTTCATGTCTTGCATCCCCTTGTCTTGTTATTCTATTGTTATTCTATGTACTACTGTTACATGAGATCATCTGGTATTTATCCTTTAATTCTGACTTACTTGCTTAACATGACACCCTCCAGTTCCACTCAAGCTTGCTGTGAATTGCATGATTCCTTGCAGTGGCATAGTTTTC
The DNA here is from genome assembly GCF_027595985.1 of Sorex araneus. Classification (NCBI taxonomy): domain Eukaryota; kingdom Metazoa; phylum Chordata; class Mammalia; order Eulipotyphla; family Soricidae; genus Sorex; species Sorex araneus. Next base: position 430,012,176 of record NC_073302.1, read on the forward strand.
CATATATACTACAGCTTCATTTGCTACTCATCTGCTGTTGGCACCTAGGTTGATTCCATATCCTAGCTATGGTACTAGTGCTGCAATGAATAGCAGTGCGCATGTGTCCTTCTGAATGAATGATTTTGTGTCTTGGGGATAGATAGTAAGAAAAGAAATTGTTTATATGACCAGCTCCTCCCACTCTTGATGCAGAGCAAGAAATCCCTCAAATTCTAAGTTTCTGAAGACAGGATAAACTGTTCTCAAGAAACTCTTCTCTTCTTTACCTTCATTTTCTGTGCATAATGGAGAATGTAGAAAAATCATGGCTCCCACAAACAATAAATAAGTCTTTGGTTTAAACATTGCTCCCAAGACGTAGAACCAGCTTTATAAAACAATAACATAAAAAGTATATTTTTATATTGGAAGAGAAGATTTTATATAAAAAGAGAATATTAAAGCAAGGAAAACAATAGAAAAAAAAGAAAGAACCCAAAGAACCCATTTTTCCTTTCTTCAGAATAGTCTACATCTGAGAACAATGCCAGAGTTTGGAAATGTTATTTTCTACACACTAATGAAAAGATTTATTTGTTTTCAAATAACAGATACCAATTCTGGCTGGTGAGCAGAAAGGGTTTTTTGTCTGTTATTTTTTAGGCATGTGGGGGACTCACAGGACTCAAAGAAATATGTTCAACAACCAAGACTGCTTCTGATCACTGATCAGCTCATTCTACAGTTTGGGATCTGTTGATCCCCTGAGAGCCCAGTTGGATAAAAATATGATCAACCCCAGTTTTCTGAGGAGTTTACAGATGGACCTGTCAGTCCAGGCCAGGGTACAGGGGCTTCCTGACTCCCCCAGAGAAGACTGAATCATGAATGAGTACCAATTATTTGGGGATTTGCCCCATTATATTCTTTCCCTTTGCTTGTACTTTAAAGCAATGAAAACTACTGGGAAAAAAGGAAGGAAATGGCATTACCAGGGCACACAGCCCTTAGGAGAACATGTGAAGAGAAGAACGAGAATTCGAGAAGTTCCTGGAATGCTTAAAATGCTCCCATTTCTTCCTTAGACCTTAATTGCCCACCCGACCTTTCCCCAGAGAGAGCTCAGCTGTCCCAAAGCCTGAATGTGAGGAGCAAGAAGTACTGGCCACTGAATGTCCCCCAGATCTCCTTGGGAAGAGAGACAGGGCCCGGACCCCTTCGTACCACCCCCTCCCAGAAGGAGTTGTGTGCATTCATCTTCGACTTTTTCTATTTCCTCTGTGTGCCAGGCAGCCAGCCTTCCCAGCAACTCCCACGAACAGCTGGTACCCAAGCTGAGAACATTTGGCACCCAAATGTGTACAGTTTGGGCCTTACTTTCAAGGCACCTATCCTGCTTTCTCTCCCAATAACAGAGACCTAGGAATCTGGGGTCTCTCTATAAACACACAGCCCGATGCGCCTATAATCTATAACCCACTTACCCCTATGCCTCCGGATAGCCAGTGCTCACCCCAAGTCTTTCCCAAAATTCTAAGTCTCTGGTAGCAGGATAAACTTCATCCAAGCCCCAAGTGGTGGTGAGGTGATGATTAAGGTAGAGGGGCACAAATAATTCTAGATGACAGCAACTGCCGGTGCCAGGTGGAATCGGAACCTTTACGCCAGGAGGGATTTAGGAGAAGGCACAGAGGGATGCATGCAGCCAGTTTGGCAGTCAGTTTCAGGGCCCCGTCCTGTGAGGAGGGAAGGAGAGACTGCGTTCTGGATCTTGCTTGTCTGGCCTTAACTTAGGGCTCATCTTGGGCCTCTCCTCTTGACCTTAATTCTTTCTCAGACAGAATCGTAGTCATATTGATGGCCTCCTGGAGAGTTTCTGTGAGATGAGAAACCAGAGGTGCAAGTATAATCCATTTCCAGCAGCTGTTGATCTGTGGAAACTGAGCCTCCCTGTGATTTCGGCGTAGGTCCGATTGCAAAGGTTCTAAGAACATAGCCCTCGGGGAACACTGCGGTCCAGACAGATGACTAGATGTCCCCCCCACCCTTTTGCTATACTTTGTAGTTAAAGGTGACAGTGACTTCTACTAACTTTTCTTAGGATCACAGATTTCTCTGAGCAGAACTGTAGTCATAATAACTTAGCAGGCTCCATCGGATCGATAACTCTGAAATCTAAGGGCCATTCAGTTGCTAAAGGCTTTTTATTTAGCCTTTGTGTTGGGTATTAATGTTATCCCCATGGCATCTAAATGGCAGAGCTATTTATGGTTTGGAAGTCAATCTGACACTGTGGCTACGGGCCATCCATCATGGACAGGCGAGAAAAATCCAGGTGAGCAAAACTCCCAGGGTAAGCAGGACAGATGGGAATATTTAATGTGTGCTCAGGCCATGAATTCTGTCCAATTTCTTTGTGAGCACCAGTAGCAAAGGGCAATAGAAGAAAAGAGTATCATTCTCTGAAAAGGCTAGAGATCAGGAACTGAACTTTGCATTTGAGATCTAATGTTCACGAATCGAAGTCACAATCAAGACAGCAGGATGATGTGAAACTGTGTTTCCCAACTTTTTGTGAATAAGTACATCCTCTTAATTAGTGTGTGTGTGTGTGTGTGTGTATGTGCTCACAGAGTATGATGTTAGAGATCAGCCCAGGGCCCCACACATGCAAAATATATGCTCTACTCCAGAGCTTCATGGCTCATCTGTATGTTCTTTTAATCGAAACAAAAATCTCTTGGAGAGAGAAAGAAGGGAAGCACCTGCCATAGAGGCAGGTGGGAGTGGGGAGCGGATGGCTGAAGTGGGGAGGGGGTAACAGGAGGGAAACTGGGGACATTGGTGGTGGGAAATGTACACTGGTGGAGGGATGGGTGATGGACCGTTTATGACTGAAACAAGATCACGAACAGCTTTGTAACTGTGTATGTCACGGTGATTTAATTAAAAAATGTATCTCCTGTACACACAAAGCGTAGATGCTAGCACTACTACAATTATGTCATTTCAATTCCAATAACACTTTTAAAGGAAAGTAAACATGAACACGGGGGAGGGGGAGCTGCACACTGTGCCCCCTGGTTGAGATCATGCATAATCACAGTGAGGTGCAGTGCGCTCGGTTTTCAGGGAGTTAGTTAATTCACGAGAAGGGGCCATTGAAGAGAAGAGCATCCAGGATGGAGATAAATGTCTTCCGTCTATAGACTCATTTAGGTACGGCTGCCAATGACCACAAGCCACATCGCATCTGTGGTTTATGCTCTGGGGACCAGCCTAAGCATTTTACTATTTTTTCCCCAAATTTTAACTAAGTTATTTATTTTGACCTCGAAAGCAGTTCTCAAGGGGATCATAGGGTCACTTCCAGTTACATTCAGCCAATTAGACCTGTGGTTCAATGCAGGGTCTTGAGGCCCAGTGCTGCCAGGGAATACCTGGGCCACACTTGCCAGTACTTGAGGGCTTCCAGGACTGTACCCAGTAATTTTTTTTTTGCTTTTTGTGGGGGGTTGCCATGGTGCTGGAAATCAAACTGGTCAGCTGCATGCAAAGCATGAACCTTTGCCCTGGTACTATTTCCCTTTCTCACTTGCCCTTCCTCCTTTCTCCTTTTCATTAATTCTTTTCCTGATCCCAAGGCTTCCAAAACGGAGGCATGTAATCTCTGTTCATGCGGCTGCCTTGGAGAGGCATAAGGACACCTCCAAGAGGGTGGTCCCTGAGTTAGATTTAGCAAAGACCAAAGTAAGTGCTGGTACTTCCTAGGAAATCGGGATCCTGGCTACTGTGTGAGCCTCTGCGAGGCACCTGCAACTTTCCTGATGCTCATTCTTTCCCACCTGGAGACATTCAGACACTGCTCCTTCCATCTGGGTGCTCAAGGAGGAGCCTTGGATCCTTGATTCCATGCGAGCTTGATTCCTAAGCCTTTCCTCAGAGAGTTCCAACACCCCCAACTCCCCGGCACTTGCTTAGATGAAGGAATGCCTGCTTGTTTCTGAGATAAAGGGAGGCAAGGGGTTCTTTGCAAGCGCTTTCATTTGTTTGTTTGCTGTCAGAACAATCCAGAGCTGTAGGGAGTCCATACATGCTGATATCTGTGGCCAAGAGGAACCACCTTGCCCTTCCTTGTCCAAGATCCTTCCAGGCTGCCCTTGAAGAGTCACAAATTGACCTTCCACCTTCTGAAGTTTTCTTGGCTGCAATGGAAAGAAGGGTTTTAGGCTTTGATGGCTGCTCTGAAAAGTCCCTGAGAATTTAGACACTGCAGCTGGGAGGTGAGTGGTTCTACCTCTGACTTTTGACTTCTCCCAGTCAGAAGCCAGTCCCCTTTCCCAGGAAAGAGCTTGGGTCTCTGCACATGGCTTAAGGTGCTGTTTTGACTGAGCAGATCAAAAGCGAGTTTAGAAGGTCCATTTTGGGTGGTGATTACCTGTGGATAAGTTGTGAGAAGACCATACTCTAGGAGTGAGAAGTGCTGAGATACATTCACACACCCCTCCTTCTTCCCTTGGGCCATCCATCCATCCATGTAACCTCTGTGATGTCAGTCTCAGCTTTTTCTCCATCATTGGACAGTAATTCCAGGCTCAGAAGGGAGTTTTGTGGCAGTGACGTGAGGGTTGGAGGGGTGCCTTGCTGCTGGCACATTAGTGGGGGGTGGGGCAGTGGTGTTCAGGAGGTCTGGTGGTTCCTCTGGCCATTAGTGATGTTCAGGCCCTGTGGTTTCAGGGATACCTGGGGCCACCCCAGCATAATTCTTAGGTAGCTTGGGGACCTCTAGAGCTGCAGCTGGTAGAAGATCATGTGGTGCTGGAGACTGAATCTGGGTTGGGTGCATGGTAGGTATATGCCCTAATTACTACTATCTCACAGTCCCCATTGCTGGTACTTTTTGCTTTCCTTGAGATATTATGACGAGTACATGCATGTGTTAAGTGACATAAAAGCCATTTTCAAACAGGGAAGGCAACAATATGACTGGCCTGACTGAGAAGGGCTTTCCATAGGGCAGAATTCTGGCACTCAGTCAGGTAAAGGAAGTTGTTTCTCCTACTCTACCTTCCTTGGGCTCTGGAGTTTGAATGTATCAAATTGGCTGCAGATGGGGTGGCTGCCTCCTGACACAGAGGTGTAAGACCACAGGTCTGGGGCCTGCCCTAAGGTCCCCCACCACCATTTCTGTCCAGGTCCCAGGAAGGAAGTCGCTCCAGACTCAGTATATCCTTTCTCATCGCTCAATGTCAGGCAAAGTCTTGTGACAAAGCAGATGTGTGTGTCTAAATATTTAACAGTCAGATCAATCTGTGGCGACAAGGAGAGGTAGCTTTTAAAAAGGCAAGACATTCCAGAGACGTTTTCCTGACTTGCAGCATCCCAGGGGGAGGGGCTGAACTTCTCTGGGAGATATTTGGTTGGGATGCATCTCAGAAGGGGAGAACAAACTGCACACACACACACATTGGCATGAAAGTCCTGCCTCTGGCTGATCATCATAGCCAGTTGGCTGGAAGGATGGAGAGAAGTGAGCAGACAGGATATAAAAGGCTATGTGACTCCGAATCCGAGCCACATCTAGGGCAGGGAGAGTTTATGAGACATTTGTTTGCCCACAGGGAATGTACACAGAAAGGTGATCTCAGATGGGAGGAATGGGAACATAACAGAGAGAAAGTCCAGATGAGCACCTGAATTTGATTTGCTGGCAAGATGGTGACTGTCACATGAACCAAGATATGGGGAACCCTGCTGTGAATGAGCCAGGTGTCATTCCAGGCTGGACTCAGGTAGATTTAGGAAGAAGCAGGTAGAAGGGGTGGAGTTTGATTTCAGTAGAACTGTGAACGCAGATGTGGTCTTCATGGTGCAGTATTTGGTGATATGGCATGAAGGTGCCATCGTCCCCATGGTCATCGCCTCCTTATCATAAAGCAAAGGCAGCAGGAGCAGGGATAGATCATTCATATGGCTACTCATGGTCCACTAGATCCTTTGCAAGAGGAGTTACATAAATATTTATCCCTTTAAGGTCACTCTGAATAAACAAAGAAAGAAGTGGCGGGAATAGATTCACGGTGGAGTCTGAGGCAGTTGTTAGGAAAGATAAGCTTTTCAGTTCCCTTGGAACTTGGGTGGAACTGGAGGGCACCATGTAAAGGGAATTGTCAAAGGGAAAAGGAAAAGGGAAAAGTCAAAGGGAAAAGGTCGGATACTGGATTTTCCCACTCATTTGTGGAATATAGAGACAAGAAAACAGATAGTGTTACATTATGACAAATTCTCAGCCTTGTATAATAAAACTGAGATTGTCAGGTAGGGAAAGGGAAGTAGTGGGGGAGGGAAAGGGGTGGCCTAGCAGTGACACAAGGACAGCGCTAGTGACATAAAGACAGAGATGGTGGTCTTGGGTATCTTGATCGTGGTAAAGGTGTAGTGATTCTATGCAACAAAACCTTGAAAGTTATCAATACTATAACCACAATATCTAAAGTATGATAAAAGTTTAAAAATTAAGTTACTGAGATAAAATAGAACACTGTGAATATATGTGCTCACATAAGCACTTGCGTATATATACATTATGCACATAAAACAAGTAATGAAACAGAAGTCTTTTCATAATAACACAGGTATATTACATGAATAACAAATATACAAATGATTAATTATTTTTAAAAATTCCCTTACCTATGATATGGAAGTATTTTTACTATTCATTTATAGTAAAAAAAATTTTTTTTAACCAGGGCTGTAATTTATGGTAGAGCGCGTGCCTTGAATGTGTGAGGCATTAGATTTAATCTTTGGCATCATAATTTTTTTGGAAAAACTCTCTTTAAAGAGGTGCATACTTTGCATGTGGGAGCTCTGGGTTTAGATCCTTGAACCTATGGTCCCCTGAGCATGACTGGAACTGATTCCTAAGCACTGTTCTGGGAGTAGTTTATGAGCACCTTTGAGCACCTGAGCACCAGGAGTGGCCCCAAACAAACAAACAGAAGCCTTGTAAGCATGAGGCCATGAGTTTGGTTCCCGGTACCATCAACAGGTGCCTGCTGTCTGGCACCCCTGGCACCGCATCAGAGTGTGTGGTCTCTGGGGCTTAGTCTGGTGGATGTGAGCATTGAAACCAAAGCATGTTTTGGCCAGCACCACAACCAAAAGTTGTATAAGCTCTGTTCCACGAGTGACCTTAAGCAAGCATGTGTACCAGCACTGCATGGAAGAGTGTGGGACTCTAGCACGCACGTAACTGGGTGCGTAAATAGTTACCACCAAGTGTGTGCAGGTCCCTGGTCTTGGCAACAAGAGGAGCAACAAAGCAATAAAAAATCCAACAGATTGGCTCCATAGCTGGCCTCACACGCTGGGGGAAAGTCATCCCAGATAGAGAGGGGAACACCAAGTAATATGTGATTGGAGATCCTGCGCGGGAAGGGAGATGCGTGCTGAAAGTAGACTAGAGACTGAACAGGATGACCACTCAATACCCTTATTTGGAAGCACAACACCCAAAAGGAAAGATAGATATCAAATTGGAATGCCCCGCTACAGAGGCGGGGTGGGAGGGATATTGGGTTCATGGGTGGTGGAAAATGGACACTGGTGGAGGAATGGGCTCTTAAACATTGCATGAGGGAAAAACAAGCACGAAAATGTGCGAATCTGTAACTATACCCTCACTGTGACTCACTAATTAAAAAATAAATTAAAAAAAAATAGAATAAAAAATCCAACAAAAGATGGAAAAATCATTATTACTTTCTAGTGACATAAAATGTAGCCAAGATTTCATTTTTGTGAGTTTCCAGCAGGTAGAGAACAACCCATTGATCTGGGAAGAGCGGTGTCAACCAGCTCTTTTGCCCTGTGACTACCAGAGCAAAGTTAGCGGCTCCCACCGGCAGGCCACTGGGTCATACTGTGCCTGTTCTGACAGTCACACGTTCCTGTGTTGGTGCAGGGAGAGCTCCAGCCACCACAGATGCATGCGAGTGCATTTGTGACTTCTTGGTCACCACTGTCTTCAGGGCTGTGAGAAGTTCTCACATGGAGTGGACACTCAGTGACTGTGGAATGAGGGAATGATGTTTCCATTACAGGTGAGAGAAGGGAGTTTAGGCTCACTGAAATCACAGGGGAGGGAATCTGCAAGGCGAAGCTTAAGAAAGCACCATTTGGCCACTGGGATTGGATTGACGGACAGTTTTGATCTCACACTACTTTCTACTCTCAGTGTGACAGCCATCATTTTCTGCAGTTCTCTTCATCTGTAGGATTATGGGAAGAGCTCCTGAGATTTAGGGATTTTCTTCATACGGTTTGCTTCTGTCCTTCCAAGCAAAAATGTAAAATCATCCTTACAGTTGTTAGAGAAGGGGTAAATCCCATTACACTGGGGCCCCATGTACCTGTGCATATATGTGATCATGCTCATGTATGTGTGTGCACACTCACATATGCACCTGTGTATCACCATGCACGCATCTGTATATACACACATATATGTGTGTGCACACACCCTTGAGATGCTGAGATCCTTTGGTAGTCTTGTTTACTGCTAAAACATGTTAGATTTACAATTTCATAACTGGGCAGGGGAAGGGGTTGCTAATATTCTGTGACTGGAAAAGTCACCTGCAAGATGAATGTACCAGTAGGGCCCAATGGAAGTTCAGCATCATTTGTGACTCTGTCTTAAGAGGTGTGGAAGCTGAGGCAGGGCTGAGCAAATGGGGGCTACTTACAATTCCTCCTGTCTCAGCTCTGGAGGAATAGATGTGAAATCCGTGTGGTTGAAGTGGTGCTGCTCATCAAGGAAGAACCTAGGTGTGACTGTTGTAGCCTGTGGCAGATGATGCTCAATAAATATTTGGGATTCTTGGGGGCTGGAGTGATAGCACAGCGGGTAGGGCATTTGCCTTGCACGCGGCCGACCCGGGTTCGAATCCCAGCATCCCATATGTTCCCCTGAGCACCTCCAGGGGTGATTCCTGAGTGCATGAGCCAGGAGTGACCCCTGTGCATCGCCGGGTGTGACCCAAAAAGCAAAAAAAAAATATTTGGGATTCTCCAGGAAGGACTTTGATTTTGAATATGTGTGTATGTATGTGTGTGTGTGTGCATGTGCATGTATATGGGTGGGTGGAAGGGTCTTTCAGGTGGATGTAGTCATCAGAGTGCAGGGTCCAAAGCATCTCCAAAGCAGGTGCTGGAGAGTTTGCTCCCTGGTACTTTGGAACGGATGCATTGCTAGGTCTTGTGAACCCAAGGCTCTGCCTGGAAACATCTGTGTCCTCCAGAAATCCAGTAGGGAAAGTCAAGAAGCAAATAAATTTAGACAAAACAGTTCGATTACTGCAAGTACACTAACAGCTAAACAGTGCCTGTTATGTGGTCTTGTGATGATTTAATCTAATTGTAATCACTGTCTTGTTTTACTTTTATGTCTCATGCATCTCTATGTCACCCCTGTCCTTGCTACATATTTTTTTATGATGAAAAATGGTTTTATTGGAAGAAAATTCAGAGAAATGTGAGAGGAGAGAGGAAAGAGCAAGGGAGAGAGGAGGGTGAGGAGAGAAAGAGTGAGGGGGAGAGAGAGGGAGAGATAGAGATAGAGTCAGAGAGAGAGAAAAAGAGAGGAGGGGTGTTCAAAAGAGAACACAGGCTTCTCTAGAAGAGAAAAAGACAACATTTGCTTCCATGATCTGTGAATATGCACTTCTCTCTTCCACCAAACTGTGGACTCCCCAAATACCCCAGTCCAAGGGTCATATGTGGATTTATCCTTGATCTTTCATTGTCTGTCCTCATGCTTACAGAGAATGGGAATTGAACCTTTATTTCCTGCATGACTGGGGAATGATAACCTCTGTTCATTGATATGAGGAACAAAGATGCTGAATTCTTGACCTGGAGAATGATTCAGAATGGGAGAATGATGGGAGATAAGAGTATTTATAATCTTCCTTGAGCTAAAAAATATTTATTGGACATCTGTGTACAAGATCTTAATTGGATACAGTGGTCAGCAAACTGTCTTGGCTTTGGTTCTTCCAGAGAACTAACTCTCTAATGGAAGAACCCATCAATCCATGAGCCAGAGAAATAAGCGAATCTCCAGGTTATAGATATGATTCAGTGCTACAACGGAAAGCGACAGAAGGTTGAAAGACGACAATGAATATGAGTGTTTCCATGTGAACTGTGTGTTGAGAGAGGTGTTGCTTTCCATCAGGTAGTTGAGGAATGATCTCTCTGAGGAGCTGGCCCTTTGACAATGAGAAGAAGCCAGTCATGAGAGGAGAGAGGAAAAAAGCTTTCGACTCAGGAAATAGCCTGGACTGAGACTACCCAGCAGAAAAAAGTGTGATGGACGATTTTCGACTTGCTTGTATATGCTCTAAATGACCTTGCCCAACTTCCTTTGATGTAAATGCCCTTACCTTATGACACTACGACTGTAATCCTTATCTTACGATGCCTTTGCTGTACTTGATGCCATGATGTAGCCCCAATGTCCTTGCTACACTGTCTGTCTCATTAGAAATCACAACCCCATAGATGCTCTATCTGAGTGATCTTGGATCCCGTGATTCCTACCTACCACTTCAGGTGCTTTTGCTTAGCTACAGTCCTGTGGTCCAGCTGGTGGACCTTGCTCTTCCACTATAAGGCAACTCTGTATGCTTGATTAAGTAAACTCTGATACAACAGGAGGGCCTGAAAAAAGGGTTGCTGCCTGTATTTTCTATTTGTGATCAGCAACCACGAAAAACAACTTTGCTTGCTGACTACCTCAACAAAGGCATTCAGTCTGATTCTGAATGTTCTCCTGTGCCCCGTCCCGCATAGAAGATTCCATTTTCACTTCTTCCCCCAACTTTACCAACCTCCCCTCCCACCCAAACTCACGAAGCTAAAATAAGAAGCGAATGCTCATAGAAAACCCTCCATTATCATCAGCCCTTCGGCCCCACCCCTGTACTCTTCCCAGAATTAATTCAGGAGCAGAAGCTATAATCTGGTCTGAGATGTACTCAGCGACATTATTATTCGGTTTCTCCCCATTCTTTTCTGCCTAAGCTGGCCCAGCTGTCACGTCGCTTCTCCCTCAACTTCTGTCTCGCTTTCATGCCGTGTTTCCCATTGCTCTCTCCGACTCCTGATATTTAATTTTAATTCACAGCTCCCCACCACCACCACATTCCTTGCAAAAATCCTCTGACTCTGCAGACCGACCCGGCATTCCCCTCTGATGCCTTTCCCCTCTTGCCACTATCAGAGACTGTCAGATTAGCATCTGACAAGAGAGCTGAATAGAATCTCTGTCGCCTCAGTTTCCAAACCAAAGGTGGATGATTACCCCTGTTATAAATATAAGGGACATTTTAATTTTCCAGGAGCAGAGAACAGACAAATAAATCATCCCGAGACAAATCGGAGTGCTCAAAACCCCCGTCTGCTTTCCCCCTGCTCTGAGGATATGATGGGAGTGTGTCAAAATGTTCCCTTGCTCTCTGCTTCCTCTCTCCCACAGGAAAAAGAGGTTTTTGCTGAGCCTGGGGGGTGTCCTAGGCGCTGGCTAGGCCTGGTAGACCCCTCCCCCCATGATAACCATGGAGGTTCCGGGGGTCCAGAAACTCAGCCAAAGGCAGGTCTGGGAGGTGCCACCAGCCTTTTATCTGGGTCTCTGTGACAAATGTCTTCACATCTCTTATAAGCCACCAGCCCTTGAATGCAGGGTTCCTCATACCTCTGTCTTCTGTCACCTTAATTTGACTGGACCAGGAGGAGAAGAAGTTCCCTCTCACTTGCTCTGGAGTCTTCTCACACTGGGTTGAGCAAACAAAGGACAGAGGGGAAAGATTAGTTGGTGAAAAGGACCGCCAGGCATCGTGTATGAATGGGGACATGACGTGGACATAGAGTCACAAGCACATGGGGTGACAGTGGGTCATACATTCTGAGCTAGAGAATGAGAGAGAACTGAGCTTTGAGAACAAGGAAAGGGGATTTGCTCATGCGCATTTAACCTTGTTTAATCATAATCTGAGCACCAAGAATACAGAGGCATATTATCAGGAGCAGAACATTTTTCCTGGCTGCATACAAACTCAGGCCTTAGAAACTACTATCTCCTTGAAGCTATTAATTGAGAGGCTGCTGCCGTGTGCCTCGAGATAGGTGCTGTGAGTGTGGGTAAATAGAGAGGGCCTTTGCCTCCTCTACTTTTAGACATTGAAGCCAGCATTACCATTGTGTTATTTCAGCCACATTCGTGTGTGAGCCTCTGGTGGGCACACACCCGCATCAACTAGGTGTTAAATAGAGTTACTTGTTGGCAGAGTCCGGTCAGGGAAAGGACACCCGCAGGGTTCATTTTTCTACTGTGTCCATCTTGTTCCCACTGGAACTGCCTTTTTTTTTTTTTTTTTTACCAGCCGGGTTATCTTCTCTGATATGGAGTTCCTCACACACACCCAGGTACCTGGAGCCCCAAAAGACAGCAATCTGAGCTCTACCTTTGATCACTCCTTGGCTTTCTTTTTGTGTGTTTGTTTATTGACCTATTTGAAGCCAGGGATCCTTAAGCTGATGTTTCTTTCTTGGTTTTCACTGGGGGAGGGGGCACACCTTTCCATGCTCAGCTCTTACCCTAACTCTGAACTCAGAGATCACTCTTCCTGGGGCTCAGAGGACTCTGTGGGGTGCTTACTCCCTCTGACATTGGCTGGGGTAGGGGTTGAATGAAGGACTACCTGGCAGCTTTTAGAACTTAACCCCTGGCTCTGTGCTCAGGGACTACTCTCGACAGAACTTGGAGGACCATCTTTGGTATAGAGGATTGAACCGGGTGGGCCCTGGGCAAAGCAAGTACCTGTGTGATCTCTCTGGTCCCTCCTGACAATTCATGGGGTGTTTTATTTCTTTCTCTTGGTGCTCTTTGGAGAGAAGGGTCGGGGATAGCCTTGCCTGTCACCAAATTAACCTCCTGAAGGTGTCTCTTTCCACAGGGACCCACACCAGCCAGGACTCACTGAACTATTCCTTTTCTTCCCATGTTCCCTTTTGTCAAATCTATCTTTTGTCACTACAGCACTCGGTAGGGGATCAGAGTGAGAAAAAAAATCCATCAATCTGTCAAACATCCCAGCACTCACTGTTGCAGGAATCTGTTCCAGGGAAATGGTCAGAGGTGCATAGAGATTTCTGCACAGACACTTGCCTCACGATTCTCATTATGATGGTGAAGGTTGGAGCCTCTCCAAGGGGCTGGCAAGAAATAGGTGGCAGATGAGGGGGCAGTCTAAGTGGCGGCTATTATGTGCTAACTAAGATGTGCTAGACATTTGTTCCTAGAAGCATGTTTCATGGTGCAGCATTGGGACAGTACAAAGAATGGAAGATCTGGGGGAAAGATGCCTGGCCTGGGACTCCTCATGCCCACAGGGAAAATTCAGAACATCACATAAACATTAAAAAATGTGTGAGGTCCATCTCCTCTCTGAACACTGGGGTCAAGGGTAATCTAGGCATCACCCTTATACTACAATACATTTCCTCACCCAATATTCTATATATTACAGATAAGTAAGATCATCCTGTTTGTCTTTTTTCTTCTGACTTATTTCACTCAACATGGTATCTTCCAGTTCCAACCATGTTGCAGCAAATTTCATGGTTTCATCATTCTTTGCAGCTGCGTAGTATTCCATTGTATAGGAATACCACATCTTCATAATATATTAGTTTGTGCTGGACACCAAGGTTGATTCCATATTGTCGGTATTGTACTGAGTGCAGAAACGAATAATGGTGACCCCAGTGTTCAGAGAGGAGAAGGATAAAGAAAGAAAGAAATCAAGGGTGAGGAGAAGAGAATGGAAAGTAATGGGTGGACAGGCATCAGGGTATCAGTTATACAGGTGATATGGGTGAGTGGTATAGCCATAAATCCAAAACACAGACTCAACAACACTGAAAATATGAGATCTAAGCTGCAAACACTAAAACTTTGTAATGTGCCTGTTAAATAGACATCAGGGATGGGGCGAGGTTTAGGGTGGGGAGGAAATAGGGAAACATTGATGGAGGGAGGTTGACAATGATGGTGGGGTGGTGTCGAAACATTGCATATCTAAAAATGCAACTATCAATAACTTTGTAATAACAGTTGAATAATAGTAATAGTAATAATAATAATAATAATAATAATAATAATAATAATAATAATAATAATAATAATGTCCTACCCACTGTACTAGTTAAAAGCAGCTGCAGGAAGGAGTAGAGGATGTGTGGAACACTTCAGCTTGGGGAGTGTGTGTGATGTGCCTCAATTCTCGTCCCCCACAGACCAAGGCTGAAAACCGGTTTTCCAGGGGACTGGTTAAAAGCAGCTTTGGGAAGGAGTCCTGGCATGGGCTGGTACATGGATGGAGTGAAGTCCTTAGAAAATTTAAGAACCTATTTTATATGTCAAAAGAACTATCATGCTAATGCAACAATAAGTTTGTTAGTGATTTATAAATATATACCCAAATCATTTTTCCACTCATCATGCTAATGATCTAGGCTTCTAACAAACACCTGAGAGAAATTTAAAGAACTTAAAAGTCTGCACCTAATAATATCATACTCTGACTAAAATATGTACACAATGGTAAAATAATAGCATACCTTCTGGATTTGAATCTTTATTTAATGATGCGGGAATCAAAGATATTAGGTTATCTTATTTGAAATTCTAAGCCATAAGCATTATTGAAACCAAACTTTGAAATAGTTCTGTTATCAATTACAATTCATAACAGCATTACTGTTGTGGATGTACATACTATAGTTTATTAAAATATTTATGAGGCCAGTGGGTGGGATTTTTATTAATGATGTTTTGACTATAATAAGAACAGAAATCTTATAGTTCTCCCATTGAGCAGAGTAAATTCCTTCAAAGTAAAAGAAGTTGAATCAGAGAAGGGGTATTTAACATTGAAAAATCCCAATATTTAACACTTCCATACTTTAGCTATTATCTTTGGTTAGTGTATTTTTAAAAAATTTTATTGATTCACCATGAGAAATAGTTACAAGCTTTCATGTCTTAGTTACAATCAAACAATGATCAAACATTCATCCCTCCACCAGTGCACATTTCCCACCACCAATATCCCCAGTATACCCCCAACTTTCCCACCCTCTCCCTGCCTCCATGGCAGACAATATTCCCCATACTCTCACTCTACTTTGGGGCATGTTTGCAATTCAGATACTGAGAGGTTATCATGTTTGGTCCTTTATCTATTTTTGGCAGACATCTCCCATCAGGACCGATATTTTTCAAATATTTCCATTTGTGCTGATATACATCAAGATAATTTTTTGTATTAGGAACAGATCTTATCCTTTAAATAATTTACAGATTAGACAGTGGAGAATCTGTTATCTAAATGTTGAAGAAAGAAATTATGAATTATGTGCAGATTCATTTCCTTTAAACTTAAAAGATCGTCCTTGTTTAAATATGAGTAATTAAAAGAAAATAGATGTGTTGCCGCATGACGCATCATCATATAAATGAGAATCCTGGTGAACAACATAGTGTAATACATAGAGTTGGTTTATAAATATATATTTGGGAAACATATATAATTATATAAACAAATATTACTTCATTTTTTTTTAAATTGGCGAAAAGGAATGAAGAGCGTGAGTGAGAGAGAATTACCAGTTAGTCCAAAATAGGTTTTAAGTTTATGAATCTGTTCTCTTTGAGATTTTGTGAAGGTGAAGGTTTAAGAAGCAGAGAACTCCCCAAAAATAGGCATTAGGGGCACATGGGAGCTTGAGAGATGTTCAACCACATAAACACGCGAGCGTGCAGAAGGGGATGATGTGTGTTGTTTTCCAGGGCTCTCAGGGCGGCTCTCTCTCTCTCTCTCTCTCTCTCTCTCTCTCTCTCTCTCTCTTGCCTCTTATGTTCGGTGCTCTAGAGCCGCTGTGTGTAGAGCGGATCGGGTTGGCTCCTCCTTGTGCTCTGCTTCTGTGTGTGCCTCTGTGCTCTCTTCTGTCTGTGTGTCTGTCTATCTCTGTCCCTGTAGTCTCTCCAATAGTCTCTTCCGAACTCTCTCTGACTCTGTCATCTCTCCTCTTGTCTCTTCTGATCTCTCTTCTGATCTCTCTCCATGAAGCCCTTATACTTCAGTCTCTGGAGCCCAATTGCTCTCACTTCTGACTCACAGGAGTGTGTACTACGGGGAGTGTTTGCTCACGGGAGTATGGACTTTTTTGTTACCCATTAAATTGGCCAATATTTTTAAAGACAATATTTGGGGCTGAAGAGTACAAAAGGTACTATGGACACACTCCCGTGAGTCATGGGAGTGTTTGCTCACAGGACTGTTTGCACATGGGAGTGTGCACTTACGGGAGTGTGCACTCACGGGAGTGTAAACTCACATGAATGTGCACTCATAGGAGTGTTTGCTCACAGGAGTGTGGACTCATGGGAGTATTTGCTCACAGGAGTGTGCACTCACGGGAGAGTACAATCACGGAAGTGTTTGCTCATGAGAGTGTGCACTCACAAAAGTGTGCATTCACGGGAGTGTCTGCTCACAGGAGTGTGTACTCACGGGAGAGTCGGTTCATGGGAGTGTGCACTCACGGAAGTGTGCACTCACAGGAGTGTTTGCTCACGGGAGTGTGCACTTACTGGAGTGTGCACTCAGGGGACTGTGCACTCACGGGACTGTGGACTCATGGCAGTGTTCCCAGGAGTTTGCACTCACGGGAGTGTTCTCGGGAGTTTGTACTCATGGGAGTGTTCCCGGGAGTTTGCACTCACTGGAGTATGCACTCACTGGAGTGTGCACTCACGGGAGTGTGCACTCACCGGAGTGTGCACTCACGGGAGTCTTTGCTCACGGGAGTTTGCTCATGGGAGTGTGCAGTCACGGGAGTGTGCACTCACTGGAGTGTGAAGTCATGGGAGTGTACACTCACCCACGTGTGCACTCACGGAAGTGTGCACTCACGGGAGTCTTTGCTCACGGGAGTGTGCACTCACAGGAGGGTGCACTCACAGGAGTGCGCCTCACTGGAGTGTGCACTCACAAGAGTGTGCACTCACGGTAGTGTTTGCTCACTGGAGTGTGCACTCACGGGAGTGTACACTCACCGAATTGTGCACTCACGGGAGTGTACACTCACCGAAGTGTGCACTCATGGGAGTGTGCACTCACGGGAGTCTTTGCTCACTGGAGTGTGCACTAACAGGAGTGTGCACTCACGGGTGTGTTCACTCACTGGAGTGTGCACTCACCGGAGTGTGCACTCACGGGAGTGTGCACTCATTAAATGTGCACTCACGGGAGTGTGCACTCATTGAATGTGCCCTCACGGGAGTGTGCCCTCACCGGAGTGTTCACTCACGGGAGTGTGCACTCACGGGAGTGTACACTCACCGGAGTGCGCACTCCTGGGAGTGTGCACTCACGGGAGTGTGCACTAACGGGAGTGTGCACTCATTGAATGTGCACTCACGGGAGTGTGCCCTCACCGGAGTGTACACTCACGGGAGTGTGCACTCACAGGAGTCTGTACTCACGTGAGTGTTCACTCACGGAATTGTGAACTCACCGGAGTGTGCACTCATTGAGTGTGCACTCAAGTGAGTGTACACTCACCCACGTGTGCACTCACGGAAGTGTGCACTCATGGGAGTCTTTGCTCACTGGATTGTGCACTCTCGGAATGTGCACTCACGGGTGTGTGCAGTCACAGGAGTTTGCCCTTATCGGAGGGTGCATTCACTGGAGTGTGCACTCACTGGAATGTGCACTCATGGTAGTGTACACGCACGGGTGTGTGCACTGACCGGAGTCTGCACTCACGGAAGTCTACACTCATGGGAGTCTTTGCTCATAGGAGTGTGCTCTTACGATAGTGTGAATTCACGGGAGTGTTTGCTCACGGGAGTGTGCACTAACGGGAGAGTACAATCATGGAAGTTTTTCCTCACAGGTGTGTGAACTCAAAGGAGTGGGCACTCACGGAAGTGTGCACTCACAGGATTGTGCACTCATGGGAGTGTCTGCTCTCGGTAGTGGGGAGTGTGCAGTCACGGGAGTGTGTACTCACTGGAGTGTACACTCACGGGAGTATGCAGTCTCGGGAGTGTTGGTTCACAGGAATGTGCACTCATGGGAGTGTACACTCACGAGTTTTGCTCACTGGAATGTGCACTCCCGGGAGTGTGCACACACGGGAGTGTACACTGAAGGGAATATGCACTAATAGGAGTGTTTGCTCATGGGAGTGTTTTCTCATAGAGTGTGCACTCACGGGAGTGAGATCTCATGGAGTGTTTGCTCACCAGAGTGTGCACTCACGGGAATGTTTGCTCACAGGAATGTGTACTTACGGAATGTTTGCTCACAGAAGTGTGCACTTATGCGAGTGTGCACTCACGTGAGTGTACCCTCACGGAAGTGTACACTCCTGGGAGTGTGCACTTATGGGAGGGTACACTCACGGGAATATGCACTCATAGGAGTGTTTGCTCACGGGAGTGTGCACTCATGGGAGTGTTTGCTCACAGGAACGTGTACTCACGGGAGTATACACTTATTGGAGTGTGCACTCACGGGAGTGTTTGCTCACAGGAACGTGCACTCACGGGAGAGTACACTTATGGGAGTGTGCACTCACGACAGTTTTTGGTCACGGAAGTGTGCACTCATTGAAGTGTGCACTCACGGGAGTGTGCACTCACGGGAGGGTGTACTGATGGAAGTTTTTACTCATGAAGTGTGCACTCATGGGCGTGTCTGCTCACGGGAGTTTGTGCTCATGGGTGTGTGCACTCACCGGAGTGTGCATTCACGGGAGTGTGTGCTCTCGGGAGCATGCACCCCCTTCTTACTATTAAATTGTCTAATTATCTCAAAGACAACATTTGCGGCGAAGAGACAGCACAAAAGGCACTAAGCACACACTCCCATGTGTACTCATGTTAGTGAGTTTCCTCCTCCGTCTGCCCCATGTCATGGGCCGCCCCGGCTGAGCAAGCGGCCGAGACCACCTGAACCTGGATGGTGACGGGGAGAGCTGCCATGAGATTATGTGACTAATACTCTCTCTTTTTTTTAATTCCCTAAGAGTCTAGCCTATAGAGAGGTAATTGATTTCTTCATATACCACAAATGGCAAATTGGCCTAGGATCAACTGTAATCTCCCTTGTGGTGGTGATAATCCAAAATTGAATACATTGCATTTATTGTTTTTGAAAATGTATAAACAAAGAACACAATATTTGTTAATACTATGCCACTTATGATTATTCTTTGGTTTGTTAAAAAAATGATGGAAAGTGAAAATAAACATTCAGAATTCACAAATTGAAAAAATATTTTCTAAGGACTAAACAAATACAAATAAAAAATTAAGATGGAGAAAATAAGGTTTGGAGGATATGAAATCTGAGTGATATAAAATATATGACAACAGGAGCTGGAGTGACAATATAGTGGGTAGAATGCTTGCCGTACATGTGGTCTAACTAGGTTCAGTCCTTGCTTATCCATAGGGTCCCCAAGAGCCACTAGGAATGATCTCTAACTGCAGAGTCAGGAGGAATACCTGAGAATCTGCCAGGTATGACCCCCCAAAGCCAGAAGTAAGCTACTCTTCTATAAAACAGAATTAACTAACTAAATAAAATATTTATCAATGATTCTTCAGAAACCACAATGAATATCAATAACCAATGTATTTTTAGGAACACTGTTCTGGAGAAGACAAACTTAAGCAAAGCCATGAGCACAGAGCCAGGAGTAAGCCACGAGCACCCCTGGGTATGGTCCCCAAGCAAACAAACAAACCAAAAACCTTGGGCATGAAGCATGCTTATACTTTTCTTAGGTTTTCCAGTCAATCATAGACATAGAGAAATCACTGGCTTTAAAAAAATTGCAATGACCCCTCTTTGCTTCCTGTGTCTGGGAGGAGAAGAGGGACTCGGGCAAGCCAACATTCTGTATGAATTAATGTTTCCTGGACTGGTTGTTCCCACCTGAGCAGTTTGGGGACAATTGGCCTATAGATCAGAGTTAATCTCAGCCTGACCTGGCCTCCACCTGTTTTTTTCCAGCCTCATCACCTTCCTGCATTAAACTCTTTAAACCCTTTTGCTCCATGAGCCCTCTGCTTTCAAACCTCTTCCCCTTCTTTTTAGAAAAATACAGAGTTTATAGAAGTCCCCCTTTTCTTTATTGTTGTTGTTGCTGTTATGATGACCAGGGGTCTCACACATGCATGCCTGGGGTGCTCACAAATTTAGTTGTGGTGCTGGGGTGCAGGTGGGGGGTGGGGAGGACCTATCTGGCTGCAATGCTCACACGCTCAGCTGACTGTTTGCCAGGATGGGGGTGGGGGACATGTTGCATGTCTTTGGTTGGGGTTCTGCTATTCTTGGGGATCTTGGTGGTGTCACACTAATGCTCACCCAGGATCACACTTCCTGACCATGGTTCTTGCACTTCCTTCAATCCCAGGGCTCGCTGGGAAACTCTGTCCCTGCTTTGCAAACCTTTCCACACCCTTCCCTCCCATTTTAGCCCCTCTCTGAAGGCTGCATCCTCTCGGAAGACTCTTTGCCCCAATTAGAGATAGCTTCTTGCTTTGCACCTCCAAAACTTCCTGAGGTTCTCACACTGAGTTGTTCCGCACCCTCTTCCTCCCTTCATGTGGGAGGGGCAAAGTTGGGGGTGGGGGGGACAAGGCGTGTTTTAAGTGTTTAAAACATTTCAATGACTTTTTTTGCATTGCAATACGTTTGTGGGTTGAGATGATGACCTTGTCGTCAGGCCCAAATGGAGATTCCAGCTCAAGTATTTGTAAACATCGGTCTACATATCCAACCATCATTCAGATTCTCTTCACTGACCCCCTCCCATGGGTCAGATCTTCATCGAAGCGCTGAGGCTATGAGAACAAGGCAGGGAAACAGGGGATGTGTCTGTTTTCAGAGAACTCTTGGTCTCAGGGGCGAATCCACAAGCTGGCCGACAAATCAGAGACTCTGAGAATGGAATAGTCATGTCATTCACTCAACAAGGGAGCTTGGAGAATCCGTGGCACATCAGATGTTGTGCTGGTTTCCGGTGGAGCGGACGGGAACAGAACAAAGCTTCTGTCTCCAGAGTCCCGATGATAGATTTGCACTCTGTTGGCTGGATGCAGAATTGGTCAGTGAGTCCCAGGCAGGCATCTCTGGGACATGCACAGCAAAGACAATGACACTGGGAAAATATTTGATAGATCGTGAAGAGAAGGCAGTCATGAAAATATCAGGAGGAGATTTGCTCCAGCAGAGGCGAAATCAATGCAAAGGCACTGAGGCAGAAATGAGGGACACAGAGCACGCAGGCTTTCTCAGAGGGCATCAGCCACGTGGCGGGAGGTGAGGGTAGGGGACCTGCTTAAAGGTCTAAGATTTTTGGATCTGCTTGTTTCTATCGCCTTTTGGATGCTTGTGAAGCTGTTAATTTAAGTCTGACATATGCGAATTCTTGGGCCTCTGTCCTAAAGTTTTGACTCAGTGAGTTTGCGGTAAAACTTGAAACTGCAACTCCCATGGGGGGCGCTGCAGCAGGAAGTCTGGGGACTATTTTTGCTGGCAAATCTTAGACTCCCCCACCTGCACGTTTACCCCCCTCCACACAGGGTCACGGTCAGCTGTGCAGCATGAGAAGAGGCCCTGGGGCTGGAGACAGGGCAGCAGTTACCTTGCATGTGGTTCGATCCCCAGCACCACAGGGTCCCCCACGCCCTGCTGCTGGGAGCAAGCCTCCAACCCAGCACGGAGCACAGAATCACAGAGTTGGGAGTAGCCTCCGAGCACTACTGGATGTGGCCCCAATCTGGCCCCTGACTCCCCAAACTGTGACTGAACCATAGGTCATACCTCCGCTCTGCTTTGGGTTGGCCCTGAAATTCACGGGGAGTCCTTGTTGTCCGTTTTCCGTGACGGTGATGATCCCTGACCAGACCCTGACCAAACCCCACAGGGGCTGCCTTGGAAGCTGACACCTGCCATTCATTTTATTGACATTCCTGACTCCTGGCTTCCCAAAGCAGTTGGAAAATAAACGGAAGAAACCAGATTCACTCCAAATATCGATGTGGTAGAAAGAAAGAACTTTGGACTGCTCTACTTCATCAACCCTCATGATAAATGTATGAAGTTGCGGGGGACAGCTAATTGTCCCCCAGGGATGGAAGAGCTGTTTGGAAACCCGGGGCTTCCTACCGCTCAGGTTCCAGCTGCTCAAGACTTTCTAAAGCCATTTCCACTCCATGCCCAAATGTACAACCAACACCTGGGAGTCCTAGTACCTTGGGAATCCAAAATATCGCTTCTCTGTCCTGTGGATGGACAGGGCTGTACCTAGGCACGCTGACATCTACACTCCCTCTCTGAACCCCCCTCGGCCCCTTCTTAGTTGTGTGGCTTTAGACAAGTCCTGGGCCTCTCATGGCAGCCAGTGAGCTGCAATGTCTTTTCTGAGTGTTCACAATTATATTGTCATTTGCTTTATAGAGTCAGGGAAATTGAGACTCGCTGTCAGACACAGGCGTTTCACCATCTCCGGGAAAAATGCCTTTTGAATGAAGAATGGAATCACAATTGCTCTCTGGTTCCCCATCGCAGGCTCTGGCCACTGCCAGGCCATGCTCTGTCCCCAGCAAGTGGTTGTTCTAAGCAGTCTGCATAGGGTTGTAACAAGACACGCCTCCCCTCCCCAAACACACACACAAATACACACACACATACCACCACCACCACTGCCACCACCACCACTGGCTGCTCGGTCCCAAGCTTCTCTTCCACTCTGGTGTCACTTAGAAGCTTTCCTGATCTCCTTTTCTCTTGGATTCCTTTGTCTCCTGTTCCAAGGCTGTAGCAAACACAATTGGAGAAGACAAATGCTGGTTTCACAGAGAACTGGAGAATATTTTTGAAAGAGGAAGCCTGGGACTGCAGAGGGAGTCCAGTCTTTATTTTTCAAAGCACCAGTGAACCACCAGGGTGAGAAGGGGGGCTTCTGTGATTTGGGGAGCTGTGTTGCTGACCCTTGTGAAAGAGTTAACAGTAACATTACATATTTGTACCAGTGGTAAGAGCTGCTGACCAGAAAGAGGGGCCAGGGGGACGTGCCAGGGAATAGTTCACATCTCAAGGGGCTCTAAGACAGGCACTGAGTGTGCAGTGGATACCTGGGTGGGGGGGGGTGTTGCCATGGTTCCCTGACCCCTGGCTGGATGCAGTTTCTAGCTAATCTGTCCAGAGGTGAGTGCCCAGGGCCTCCATCCCAGAGAACCTCAGTGGGAATCAGCCCTGCCCTTGGATCTGCGGTTGTAGGACAGAACACTCGCTGCCCTCCTCTGCTCACCTGTTTGAGCCTGGTTCCAGCCTTTCAGAGACAGCCAAGCACCCTGCACCCAAAGCTGGCAGCCTTAGCTTTCATCACGGGCGCTGAGTTCTTGAATGAGATATCCATCATGGCTTTAGAATCCTGATCCTCAAACTGTAACGATGATCTCAGAGGTGACTTTCAGCTGCAAGGCCCTGCGGTTCTATGACTCATAAGTATGACTGAAGCTCTGGACGGGAAGTGAGATGAACTTGAAATGCTCTTGGGCTTCCAGGAGGGGTGATGTGTGCAAGGGTTATTTTTCACTGAGGGGAGCAGGGAAATGCAGCTCTCTGCCCCATCGCTCCATCCTCTTGAAGCTGAGCCTTATTGTTTTCCATCAAAGGTCACTGGAATTTTTATAGGCAACCTGTTTCAAGGAAGCAAGAGAGCTAAGGATTGCATTAGGGTAAGACAAGTCTGGTAACAAATAACCTCCAAATGCCAGGGAGTCTCCACATGGCAAAACTATGTCTTTGGCTCACACCAGACCTAATGCAGTTGAGAAAAATGGAAAGGACTTCGCGGACACAAACATTCAGGGATACAAGACTAGCCCAGTACCTGGTTCCTTGTTCAGCCCCTGTCGTTCTCCACGTGTTCAATTCACTGCAAGGGCTGGGGGAAGGAAGGAGAGCCCTAGGTCGATCTGGAGTTGGCAAATTAAGCTATAAAGTGCCCTATATCGCCCTATATTGGCCATCCCTTCATCCCACAGGTGTGAGTCCAGCACCCCACCGAGGACTGGGAAACTCAGGGCATTGTTATGGTCCAGAAAGAAAAGCAACATGAGCATCTTGGTGAGGATAAATGGTTTCCACTGCCTCAGGCTGTTCTTGAGAGTAGGGGAGGTGGGGGTATGAGTCAGTCCTTTATAGCATGTGCACCACTCACACGAAGGTTGATTGGGTGTCTCCCCTCACCCCACACGTGGTCGGGTATTGCCTCCCACAGGTGCCTCTGTTCTGTTTTGTATTCAAGCCCTAATAGAGACCTGCATTCAGGATGGCACCTCAGTTTCAACTCCTCCCTCAGGAGAACTTCGACATGAAGCCTGCACCCAGATTTCAGATGAGGCAGCGGATGGAACCAGTTTCATACGGAGGCATTAGAGATGGAAAGGAATCAGCTCTTTTTGGAGAATGCACACATTAAACTGTGTCTGAGTTCACTTTTCTCCTCCCTTCTGGGAGGGTGCTAATACCACAAGAATGCTAATTAGGGGTGTTAGTCTCTGATTCCCGCTCCTTAATGGACTTGGGTCACCTCCAGCTCCTTTAAATATCGCAAGATCCTTCCCCTGTGGACTTGGAAAGTTAATGTTAGCTCTGAGCCTGGTCCGTCTTCAATAAGACATAAAAAATAGCTTAGGAGAAAGAGCGGAGAGCACAAGTCTAGAAGTTTAGGCTACCTTCATGAGTACAACAGTACAACTTGGAGTTTTTTTTTTTTTTTAATTTTTATTAGTGAATCACCGTGAGGTACAGTTAGAAACTTATGAACTTTCATGTTTGCATTTTGTTTCCATCCCTCCACCCGTGCCCATTCTCTTCCACCAATGTTCCCAATATCCCTCCCACCACCCCCACTCCAACCCCCACCACCCCACCCTGCCCCTGCCTCTGCAACAAGGCATTCCCTCTCCTGTTGGATGTTGTAGTTTGCAATAGAGGTATTGAGTGGCCATATGTTTGGTCTATAGTCTACTTTTGGCACACAGCTTTCAACCCAAATGGGTCCTCCCAACATCCTCTACTTGGTGTTCCTTTCTCTATCAGACATATTTTAAATCACTTTCAACAACTTGGAGTTTTGAGATGCCTGGCAGTCAAGGCAAAAATGGAGACTAGAATGAATTGCACACATCTCATAGTCTGATGTGAGCGTGTCCCTCATGTAGGGAACAGTGTTCATCGACAGGATGTTGAAAGGGGAAGACATTTATCAGGGAGTGCTGACAGGGATGGAGTTACCCTTCCTCTTCTTTATGTGACTGGCTCGGAAGTCTTTTCAAAACCTTTGCCTTTGTGGGTTTGGTGATGGGGCATACCTGGTGGCATTTGGTGTAGTACTGGGGGGCACATGGGTAGTGCTGGGGAGCCCCTCTGGATACCGTGGGACTGTTAGGGTAGGGATGGCATGCCAAGTCTCACGCAGGCAAAGGAAACGTTGGATGACTCCCCTCCCCTGCCTTTGGATTTTTGAAAACTCCTCTGGGCAGGATGAAGAGAGAATCTGGCACCCAGGACTTGGTAGCAGGCTGGTGTCTCCCTTGAGAGGGCAGATGCCTCCCAGGTGGTGCGATCAGAAGGCTCAAGGGGAAGGACACAGAGATCAGAAGCCTTCCACAGGCTCCCCGTCTGGCTACAGGGAGCAGCGGCTCGGGAGTGAAGACCCAGGACAGGCTCCTTCTCACTCCCTTCCCCGGAACTCCAGGTCCCCAGCACTTCAGGGCCTCGCCGCCTGCTTGCCCACAGAGCTTTGCCCTCGTCTTACCCCCCACCCGGATCCTCCTGAAATGATTTTGCGTTTACTTCAGAAGTCAATTTGTCTAATTGCAATGATAAAACGGCATTCCAGGCAGATGTTTCACTATTTTTAAACATCCGATGTGCTTATTTAATGAATCTTGATGTGGCCTCTGATTTAAAGACGGAGATATGGAGGTTAGGAGATAGGGCTATTGAGAGGGGAGCCCCCTTGTGACACAAATGTTTCCTGAATTTTCTTTCCATGGATTGTTGGAAGAAAGATGCAAGTCAAAGACACACACACACACACACACACACACACACACACACACACACAAAAGCAGGGGTGGGGGGTGGGAGGGGGCTATGCTTTCCAAGAATCTTTGAACTTGCATGCCACACCTGGAGAACATTTGGAAAGTGCTTTGCAAAGCTTCCAGTTTCGAGAGGAATGTATATTGTTGATAAAGTGGCAATGGCTGGTGTTTGTAAAACACCCATGGCCAAAGAGCTATTGGAGCTGGGTATTGTTTTTAACTATTACTTGTTTACACTCCAATCCAAGTGTGTGTGTGTAGGACTGGAGCGATAGCACAGCGTGTAGGGCATTTGCCTTGCACACGACTGACCCAGGTTTGATCCCTCCATCCCTCTTGGAGAGCCTGGCCAGCTACCGAGAGTATCCAGCCTGCATGGCACAGTCTGGCAAGCTACCCATGGCATATTTGATATGCCAAAAACCGTAACAGCAAGTCTCACAATGGAGACGTTACTGGTGCCCACTCGAGCAAAATGATGAACAATGGGATAACAGTGCTACAGTGCTTGTTTACACAATTAATAAACAAGAAGCTGAGTCACGGTGGACCCTTGCGCTGCTTTCACTGAAGCCTGGTTCTGCCACTCCCCACCCCCGCCCCCACATGGTTTTGGTGTGGGCTCTAGAGGTTGGCCTCACAGCATGCTCATAAGTTGATGACTTGATTTGGGAACTTAGGCACGGTCCCATCCAGTGAGTGATACTCCTTCACCCACAGAGCTTCCCACAGGAAAGTCAGTTCCAGATCTTACCCAAGGCTTTTGGGTTCTCGCCTTCTCTGCAGAAAGGATTTCAGGAGGAGATGACCGGTGAAGGCAAAACAGGTTTTATTTGGAAGTTTTGAGAATGGGAAAGAGAGAGAGAGAGAGAGAGAGAGAGAGAGAGAGAGAGAGAGAGAGAGAGAGAGAGAGAGAGATGGGGGGAGAGGAGAGAAAACAACATGCTTACAAGGAGCACAGGCTTCTCCAGAGTGGAGAGGGAGCCCTAGATAGCAAAGTCCACATCTACACCTTAAAAGGGGAGATAGGGGAGATGCAGGTGACACGTGTGCACTAAGTACACTGAGCAGCAACACGTGGGCACAGACAGCACATGGGCTGGGGCAGCACATGCTTCCTTTGTCCAAGCTGTCTTTTGTAGGGTTTCTCCCAAGCTGCCCCTTGTGGGGCTTTCTGCCGAGGGCAGAGTCCATTTCTAGGGTGGTTGCCAAGGGGAAGAGTCGGTAGCAGCTGATGGTCTTCTTTGCTATTCCTTTCCTGGCCTTCACTCCTGTGAGAGCTTCTCTCTTTTTTTTTTTCTTTATGGGTCACACCTGGCGATGCAAAGGGGTTACTCCTGGTTCTACACTCAGGAATTACTCCTGGCGATGCTCAGGAGACCATATGGGATGCTGGGATTCGAACCTGGATCGGCCACGTGCAAGGCAAACGCCCTACCCACTGTGCTATCGCTTCAGCCCCATGTGAGAGCTTCTCTTGAGGGACAGTTCAGCCTTCTCTGGGCCTGTGCTGGCACCAGTTAAACGCCTGATCAGGCCTTAGTTCCTGTGTTCCTAAGGTGGGTTTTAGCGATCTTAGGTTGGTTTTATTGCTAGTTTGTTTTATTACTTCCCAATAATTCATTGCCATGGTTGGGGGGCGGGGGGAGGTCCCTTTCCCTCTCTGCTTTCTACCTGTGTTGCCATAACCACCTCCACCATCATTACCACCACCACTATCATCCCTGTCATTATTATCATCATCAGATCTTCTGTGAGCTGACCTTCTAGTTTGAGCCATGTAGCGCATCACCCAGAGGAGGGTAGTCTTGAATCGTTCGTTCATTGGACCGCTTTATTTAGTGAGGCTCACAGCCTGCAGAGAATGACTTCACTTCATCGATCCTTGTTTTCGGGACATTCTGTTCCATTTGGAACCTCTGGGCCAAGCTCTGTGACAGGGAGGTAGATCAAGTCCTCCAGGGACTTGTTTGGGCAGCACGTGGACCCCTGTACTCCTTGACATCACCAAATGACATGGAGAGACAAAGTGCAAGATCCAGAGGTGGCAGGTCCCTACATCCCAAAGGGACACTCTTAAATTGGGTTCTCTCCAAATGATGCTCTAGGTTTTTTTTTTTTAGCTCATTAACTTCCTCCAGCAGGAAAATGGGACTTACCCAAGATCTTCCCTTCACTCTGGAACAACATAATCACATACAAATCACACTTGCTTATGGGGCAAAATAATTATGCACAAGTAATAAAGAAAAGAGGCGTCACACAGTCTTCATCAACAGCTTACATTCGAATAAGTCTCTCCACCTGCAGTGCTTTCACGTTGCTTTTTGTAACGGCTCCTCATCTTGGGCAGGACAGAGATTTCTGTCCAGACTTGATTGATGGGGATGTGGAGGCAGAGAGAGGCTTGAGAGGCTCTGGCCTTGATCACACGGAAGCCCTAGACTGAAGAACCTGGGCTCTTCTTACCACTGGCTCAATAGGAAGTTCTGAAGGCCCAGAAGCCGCAGTGGGCACATGAAACAAAAGATGCTCATTTGTCAGTGGGAAACAGAACCAGGAAGGTGTCAGCTCTATAGACTCCCCTACCTCTCCGTCTCTGGAGGGGACCGGCAAAGTGGAGGAGCAGGAGGGGCTGTGGATGCAGGCCTGGGGTGTCTGTAATGGAAGGAAATGCTAATGAGCTGCTTGGCATGCTTTGCAGGGAAAGTCTCTGCAGGGGCCGGTGGAATGCCCCCGGAAGCCGCTGCCTTCAGGTCCTTCAACTCAGGGTGGTGGGAAAGCTCCTACTTGGAAATCGCAGGTTCTCATCTCTTCATCCTCTGCACCACCTTTACCCTCCAGCCACAGCTTCTCAATCCTAATGACCAGGTGGAAACCTTGAGTACCTCAGGAGGCTGGTTCCCAGGGCAGTGCACAGAGCCCAGACTCAGCCTCCAAGTGGAGATCCAGGTTCACTATCTTGAGGAGCACATTTGGTGCAGTTGGTGTATAGGAAGCATAGACTTGGGGAACTGGGAATGCCCTTTATGAAGATCTGGCTGATGTCTGGGGCATCTCGTGCATATCTCATATATATATATATATGTATATATATATGTGTGTGTTGTGTGTATTTTGAATATTTAAATTTATTTTCATGTAGACACCACTGTTGATACAATTCTAGAGTTGAAACTGATTAGACAACAAAGCTCCAATATTAAAATCAATAATTATAAAAACATCAATTTTCATGTGAAAATTGTTATATCTGGTCACGGGAGTTGTGGAGTTCTTATCTAAGAGTTTATTAAAGTGTTTGTTGCTAGTTGAGCCATCTGTACTATTGCTTTTGTTTGCTGGTTTAGTTGGCATCGATGCAACTTTCCCACCTGATTCGATGTGAGCCTACTGGAATTTCAGAATAGAGGAATTGGGTATTGTCACCAGGCTGCACATGCAGGTGTGTGGTCCAGAGACTTCAGGATTGATGGTCCGGGCCAATAAGCTGACATGGTGGCATCTGTGGGAGAGAGGAATGGCTGCCAGTGCTTCTGGAAGTGGGGGGCAGAGGGGCTGCTCACCTTGACTCTGAGAATCACCAGAGTTCTTGGCCTGGGCAACGGGGTGCCGGAATTTGTTTACAGTTTGGCATCTCTGCAGAGAGTATTTTGAAGTGGTGGAGCTGACCCCGTGGCATGGCTGTGGGTGTAGCTGTCAGGGCTTTGACAAGGGAGAGTACTCAGCCTGCCCCTCCTCTGAAGGCACCCTGAAATGGCCAGCTGTGGGGATGGGTGTTTCCATAAATATTAGCTGCTTGGCATGCATCTCCTGGGAGATTTAGTTGGGAATCGGTAGAGTAAGGTCAGTGGGTGCCTCAACATGGTGGCTGCTGTTTGAGGTGGGCCTGGTTTTGTTCTATTTCCTAATTTAATTGCTAAGAAGCCACATGTTCTGAGACACTTCCTGTTGTCCTGACAGTCAGGAAGTGGTAGGGCCAAGCTTTGAGTGCACTGAGTCCAACTCTAGAGTGTGGGTTTGGGTTTCATCTCTGTTCTGCTTCCCCCACCCCCAGGTGTTCGCACATGGTTTTGCCTTCATTGTGATGGTATTGGTACAAAGCACTGGATGACTTTCTTTTTTTTTCTTTGCTTTTGGGGTCACACCTGGCAGTGCACAAGGGTTACTCCTGGCTCTGCACTTAGGAATTGCCCCTGGCAGTGCTCAGGGAACCATATGGGATGCTGGGAATCGAACTCAGTTCTGCCGCGTGCGAGGCAAGCACCCTGCCTGCTGTGCTATCACTCCAGTCCCCTGGATGACTTTCTAGGTAGAACTTTCCTGAGCCAGGAATCTAGTCAGCCAAGTACTTTTGGTATCATGGGTGTTTCCTGAGCTGTGAATTACACTAAACAGAGAACTCTTTCCATTGCTGAGTCAGAGAGAGGGGGGCGGGAAGAGAGAAGGAGAGGAGAGAGGGGAGGGGAGGGGAGGGGAGGGGAGGGGAGGGGATGGGAAGGGAGGGGAGGAGGGGAGGAGAGGAGAGGAGGGGAGGAGAGGAGAGGAGGGGAGGAGAGGAGAGGAGGGGAGGAGAGGAGAGGAGGGGAGGAGGGAGGGAGAGAGAAAGATTTTGGAGGAAGGGCCTTTGGAAATGGATTTGTCTTTGATGGTAAAAAGTATCCCAGTGGTAAGGTGAAACATAGCCTAAGGATTGCTTTCATGCCAAGAGCAATGAAATCACAAAGGAGACGGTGTCTGTGTTATAAGAAGTGCTTTTGTTGCTGTTTTCCTCAAATTTATGTAACCTGCTTTCATTAAATTCCAGCAGTTATAAAACGCACCAGGTACATCAAGAACCAAGATGAATTGGAGTGGCTCAAGGTGCTTTCTCACTCTTAGCCCAGCTCTGGCTGTGGTTTGGAGTTTGTAACTTTCTGTCATTGTCTATTGAAGGCTCCATCCTTCCTCCCAGAGAGGTGTTGCCTGCTCCAACTCCAAGGCTGGCGCTTCTCTCTGGGGTTGAGAACTTTGCCTAAAAACTCCTGGGGGAATAGCTGCTCAGCCTCCCGACAGCTTCTCTATATACCCCACCTCCCCTCCTAAGACACTGGCAGTTGCTGTCCCTTGGCCGGAATGTTCTTCCCCGACATCACCCTATGGCACCCTCTGTCCCCCTGCTTCATTGCCTTCTCCACGAAGTCTTACCCTACCTCCTTACTGAAAGGGGATGCTGCCTCCCAGCATCCTCTCCTTTCTGGTACATCTTGGTTTTCTCCAGAGCAGCTCTCTCTATTTAACATATTAGTCACTTGGCTTCTGTCTCCTCACTTGAGTTTTGGCTCCGTTTTTATCTGTTACTGTTCTCCTAGTTGATAATTGGCCTTTGACAAATATTTATTAAGTGACTGGATGAATGAAAATTCTTGGAAGCCAAAAAACACGGAAAGGACCAAAGACAAGAAGGGAGTGGCCTTTGCCCCAAAGCATTTAGATGAGGGAGTCCTCCTGCCGGGTCTGACAGACCAGGAGAGAGCAGGAGACTCAGTGTGTGAAGGACTGTGACAGGAGTGAGCACCAGTGTCACGTTTAGATGGCCCTGGATGCGAGGTGCAACCTCTGGGCTTCCTGTTTCTTACCTGCAGAACAGCTACCATGGCTGGTCACTTCAGCTGGCTGTCCTCCAGATCTGCAGGCTCTGGGCACCTCAGCAGCCCCCTTCCCTCCTTGACTCGGTCTCCCACCTCCAACACCCCGATCTCCTGCACATCTAGTAGCACTGTAGCTCTGCACTGTCTTTGTTCACTGATCTGCTCGAGCGGGCACCAGTAATGTCTCCATTGTGAGACATTGTTACTGTTTTTGGCATATCGAATACGCCACAGGGAGCTCAGGGAGATGTTTGTTACTCATGGTGGCTGGGTTCCCTGAAACTCTTGTCAGGGCAGGAAGAGGCGTAGGATGCCAGGATCTCAGGTCAAGGTCACCAAGTGCAGGGTCTGTCTACCAATACGCCAGGCTCTGCCGTCAGGCGGGATACTCTTGGAAGCTTGCTGTTCTCTCCGAGAGGGACGAAGGAATCGAACCCAGGTTGGCGGCATACAAGGCAAACGCCCTACCCGCTGTGCACATCTAATATGTTTAGTAAAACTTACTGTTCCGTGCTCTCAGCATTTTCCCCCAGAACCTCAAAATTGCATGCATGTCACTCTTGAGTGTTATCTCCATTCAACACCCTCCCTGTAGGATCCCCATCCTCCCTGCACCCCAGGCCCACAGCCCCAACGTGCACACAAGGATGCCATGTCCTTCCTCCTTACTGGGCCCTCACTGACTTGGTTCCCCGATCACCACCCACAATGATCTTTTTTTCTTCTCTTTTTGTCTGAGGTCTGAGAGAATAAGAACTTTATCTGTCATTGTCTGCACTGTATTCTCATTGACAAAGGCAGGGCTTGGCCCTTCACAAGCTTTCAATAAGTATCTGAGTCTGGAAGGAATGAATCCAATGAGATGGTAACTGTGTTTAGCAAAGCAGACAGAGCCCAGTGGACACCGAGACCAGATTTTAGGGGTCAACTTCTTTCCACTGCCTCATTTCCAGTGAATGTTGTTGCTCATGGTGGCTGATGTTCCCTGGAATTCTTGTCAGGGCAGGAAGAGGGGATGCCAGGATCTTAGTTCAAGGTCACCAAGTGCAGGGTCTGTCTACCATCCCTGACAGGGTGGGGGCCTGTTCCTTGGAGGGGAACCTAGATATCGGGTCGATGTGAGGTGATAGGAAAGTGAGTGGGATCAGCAAGAGATCCAACAATTCCATAAGGGGCCCCAGCAGCTCATCCAAGATGTCCCAAGAAAACAGGGGGTGACAGCAACAGCCCCACTGTCACAGAACCTTGGCACACAAAAGGAGGCCAGACGGTATCTCCTCATCTTGAGCTCTATGAGCTTCTCTGCCGAGTCCTTGTTTCATCTCACGTGGTTGTCCCCCAGTCAGGCTGACTTCTGGGGGCTTCACTCTCTCTGGAAGCTCTTCCTTTAGGATAGGAGTGGAACTACCCCTGGCAGTGCTCAGTGGTTCTTCCTAGCTCTGTGCCCAGGAGTTACTCCTGGCGGTGCTCAAGGTGCCCATATGTGACATTAGAGATCACTAGGCAAGCAGCCCACCCCCTGTGCCATGGGTCCAGCCTGAGCCTCCTGTCTTGATTTGGACTTTTGAGACCTTGGCCTCTGGACAGTGTGCACTGTCATCCTTTAGCTAGGACCCCACCAGGACTCAACTAGGTTGTGAAGGCAGGGTTTGGCTGGGGGAGAGAAGTTTGGGAATCCTGAACCCTCACATGATAAGGGTGCTTGTATCTGTACTGGGATGCCCCGTCCCACTCTGACCTGTTTTATTTTTGTGTGTGTGCCAATAACGGTGCAATTCTCCCCGGTTGCTTCTTTCTCGGAGAGAGGAGAAGACGTTTCTCTGAGTCACTGGACCCCTTCTGGTTCCATATCACTGGTCAAGTTTTAAGGGAAGATTGAGGCCATGCCACAGGTCCTGTCACACACAAGAAGGAACTTGAGGCTGTGACTTCACTGCTGAACCCCTGGGGCAAAGTTCTTAATGCTCCAACTCCTTAATGGTCTGCCAGCCTCCTGACGGTTCTTGGAATATTTCCAGCCTTTCTTTGTACTGTTTCAGTGTGAAGAGATGGGTGGCAATAGTGATGTCTACTTTCCATGAGGACATGGGGGCACCTGATGAAGTGATGTCATTTGGGGGGATTGTAAGCCAAAACATCTATTTGCTACAGTGTCCCCTTGGGTACCAGCTAACCCAGACCCAGGCTCTTCCTGCAACTCACAGCACCCATGTTTGTACAATTGATGGGTCATACTATGCAGAATGGAACCCCTGCCACAGAGCCCATGGGATGGTATTGAATGAGTCCTGTGGTCTCTCGTGGATGGTAGTTACCTGCACAGGTGGTGGAAGGGAAGAGTAACCGAGGAATCTGCACAAATTGGGTAATGCTCCCCTATATCTGGGTGAAAAACATTTTTCTGGACACACCTAGTGGTTATGTCTTCACTTAATCTCTTTCCAATCTATTCTTTAGTGAGAGCTTCTACATGGCGAGTGTTTCGTGCGACTTGCCCTAAATCTCACAGTGACTTGAAAGGCTTTGCCGATGAGGAACTGTGGGAGTGTGAGGTCAGGAAACAGTGTCTGGAGTGGGGAAACTCTCCACAGCTCTGATAGAAGCAAAACAAAACAAAATAAACAAGCTCTGTCTGTTTCCTCTCCTCTTGGTTGTTCCTCCCCTTGCTTCCATCTCTTACCCCACTAGCTTCATTTGTATGAGAAGAAAGACCCAGAGCATGAAAGACCAACATGAAGGTAGAGCAGAAAGAAGTGTTTCTGGGCGTGTGTCCCAGGAGCTCCTAAGGGGCTGAAATGCTGCTTCTGGGCTGACAGGAAGGGCTGACAAAGCAGGCTGAAGGGACTGGTGCTTGGTGATCCTCTCACTGGTAGCCTCCAGAGACAATGGCCAGGAAGACTCTATGGAAAGCAAGGGAGTGGCATCTGAGTGATTTGAGTGCCAATCTCTTTTCTAGCTCTAATCTTGGGGAGAGTCACTCAACCCTCTGAAGTTAGGTTTGCTTGCATTGAAAATGGGCAGGATGTCATGGGGTATCAACAGCCCTGTGTTCTTAGCAGCTGTTGTTCACAATAACCCAAACATGGAATCTATCTCAGTGCTCATGTACAGATGACTGGCTAAGGAAGCCATGGCCTAGGTACCCCTTCATGGCAAAAGATGAAATAATGCCTTTTGATATGATGGGGATAGAACTGTAGATGGTGGTGGGCCTGAAATCAGTCAGGAAGTGAAAGAGAATTATCGAATAGTTTGACTCATACATGGAAGAGGATGTTTTCAAGGAAATGACTTGGCCAAAAACAAACAAGCAAACAAACAACCCCAGTAGAATTTACTCTTGGACCCCAGAGGGAAAGCCAGGGGTGATGTGTGTGGGGATCTCTGGGGAGTGGGGTGGGGTGATGGGACAACACTGGGATTTTGGGGGTTGGTGTGATGTCAGTTGCAGATATGTGTGACAAACTCCCGAATTCCACAATACCATCAACCCAAGATAAGTCAATGAAAAAGAGTTGATTTGTTAAAAAAAAAAAAATCATACTGTGTGAGTGAATAAGAAAAGATAAAGCTGACAGTATTTAACAAAAGGATGATTGGGAAGGGGAAATGAGGTGGTAGATGTGCTTAGCAGAGAAACACCAACCTAATAGGCGCCCAATCAATGAGAAGTGTCACAGCCACAGTGACAATTCCTGTACTTAGGACCACTGATGCCACCATGGATGCCACTGTCACCTTTCCTGCCACCACCACTGCTGCACCGTCACCCTCCTTCTACCACCACAATCACCACTGCCACCACCACCACCACTCTCACTGCTACGGCCAGGACCTGTCTCCACGGCAGTTTTGATTTTTCTTTGGGGGGAGGGGGAGGGGAAGTGCACACCTGTCAGTACACGGGTTTATTCCTGACTCTACACTCAGGGATCACTCCTGGCAGACTTGGGAGACCCAGCATAAGGGATATCAGAGATGGAACCTGGGTTGGCCACGTGCAAGGCAAATGTCTTACTTGCTATACTATCATTCTGGCCTCTCCATGGCAGTTTTGTTGAGACACAGGAATCTCTTCCTTCTCCCTTCTCCCCATCTCTTCCTCTCTGCCTCTTTGCCTCCCTGCTTCCTCATTGAACAAATATGTGTTCAGAGGCTCAGCTCCAAAGGAATAGCTCTAGACCATTGGACCTTGAGGTCCACCCCCTACCCCCTCTTCCCAGAGCCTGCTTCCCCTCCCTCCCCCTCCCCCAGGTCGAAACCCTCTGGCTGCCCTGTGACAGCTCTCCCGGCTGCCTGGTGACAGCACGCCCATCAGCCTGTGTCCATCCCTCTGGCCGAGGCCAGGCTGGCCTCCCTGGGGAGGAGTCAGACAGCCTGGCCTTAATGAGTCTGTGGCATAATTGCGCTCTCGGCCCCTCTTGTATGAATCAGAATGAAGCTGTCATTGCTCTGTGGCAGGTCCCCAGGAAAAAAAGCCTGAATAACCTTCCCCCAAGCGGCAGCATTTGGGGCTTAATTGTGTTTTGTTAATCAGGAAATCAATTAATTTGGCCTTGGCCTCTTTGCTGGGATGGTGTTTGCTTGCTTGCTTTCTTCTTCTTCTTCTTCTTCTTCTTTTTTAATATAGAAGATACTGCTAAGATGAGTCATGTGATGATTCTGGATTCAATTTCTCTCTTCTGCAAGGCCAGGGACAGCTCCTCTCAGTATCCATGACACGCAGGGGCAGTAGAGTGTCACACTGTCTGAGGAATGCAGCCTTCAGAAACTTCAACGCCTACTCAGAGTTGTAAGAGGCCTCTGATGCCATGGCCTAGGACGACATTTAGAGGATCTGGCCATAGATTCTGGTTCTTTTCAGACCAGGGAAATAAACAGCTCTACCTCTTTTGGGAAATGACCAGACCTTACACTGAAGTCAGGGAAGGCGGTGACAGAGTCTGGGCCTGAGTTCCTTGGATTCATCCTTTCATAAATTCTGATGGGATCCCTAAACCAAAAAAATGAATGACTCAAGGAGGAAATGTTGGGCAGGTACTTTGAATTGTCCATCCAATTAGAATTATCCTGGGTATGGAATTCATGCCCACATTGTTGGTATGAAGACAGTTTAAATTTAGAGTATCAGCTCTGCAAAGTGACCACCCCCCCTTGTTTTCATCACCCAGGTAGCAACAACTTAGAAAAGTCCAGCACAGGGTGGGAGTGCTCTTCTATGACTTGAAGGAAGATTATGGGGGCGCATCCAGTGCAAAGAATAAGGTCCTTGTTAGGAGCGCCAGTCAGTCTAAGATCCAGCAATGGGGGTGGGGGACCAGCTGATCTTACTAAGCAGATTGGGGAATGGTTTCTGACAAGAGAGGAAAATAACCACCACCACCACCCCCCCAACACACACACACAAAAGGTTTTTCAACAACACCTGAGAGAGAAGGAGAGAACTTATGTTTTAAAGACCTACTGGTGCCTGGTGGATGATGAGGACTTTCATGGTAGATAACCTCACTCTCTTCCCTGGAAACAGTTGTCTGTGAGATGTGTTCCCATCTCTCCCATCCAAGAAGCCAAGTGAGCGGGAGCTGACCCAGGCTCCTGGCACTGGTTGGCGGAGCAGGCAGGGGACCAGTGTAAGTCTACTAGGTCAAATCTCAGCTCTTCCCATGAGCCTGTTGGTGCCTCATCACGGGACCCCCTTGCATAAATGGGGTTGTTTGCGAACCTCAGGGGGGAATGAATGGGCTATAACACCAATGAATGGGATGCAGTCCTTCTTCTTGGCCTTGACTCCTGATCCAGTCACTCACTACGACTTTTGGGCAAATGACTGAGCGCTCTGTGCCTCAGTCTCTTCAAAAGAGATAACAATAGTCCCAGTTTTACTCAGTTGTTCGAAGGGCTCAGTGCATCCGGATGAAATCCTTGGCTCTCAGCCTGACTCAGGTTAGTGATCGCTATTGCTAGGACACGCTCTGCATTGTTACCTGTCCTGCATCAGTGAAACACAAGTGATACCCAACTCTTGCCGTCCAGCTAGAAGAATCAAACTTTAAGCCAGATTGTACTGAAATGCTGAAGATTAAACACGTGGAAAGTAAGCCTTTACCTATGTGACTTTTGACCCCTTAATTCAAGAACACGCCCC
The DNA here is from genome assembly GCF_027595985.1 of Sorex araneus. NCBI lineage: Eukaryota > Metazoa > Chordata > Mammalia > Eulipotyphla > Soricidae > Sorex > Sorex araneus. The sequence goes on from NC_073302.1 coordinate 430,050,211, forward strand.
TGAAGTGTTACTATCCTGAGATTAAAAACCTCTGTTTTGTAGAGTTTAGCTTAGCTCCGCGCTGTCAATTTCTGGAGAGGAGTGTGAGTTGGTGGTCACAGAAGATTCCCTAACATGTAGTCTGCTTGTGAGGGTCATCTGACCCATGTTTTGATCCCCTCTGCCTTTTTTCAGTGGGATGGTAAGGCCCAGTGGGGACTGGCAATGAAAGAAGGGTCTGAAATCTTGGCCTGGGCGAGGGTCTCCTCTGATGATAGAATGAAGGAAGGAGTCTGTATGAGTCTGTTCAGCAGCCACAGCAAGACACCACCCATTGGGAGCAGTGAGGGAAGAATGGGGGTTGGGCACAACAGGATTGAGCTGCAATTCTGTCATCCATATTGCCTCATAGAGAAGCCAGAGGGTCTGACATCCTCATACTATCTCTTTGGCCCTTCATTCTGAGTCTTGAGATGGGGGTGGGGGGGTCTATGCTTTGTGGTGCTTAGTGACAAAGCTACACCAGGAAGAAGCTCTCCAGAGAGGATCTCTCTTGCACATGGGCATGAGCTTGGGAGAGTAACGATTCTTCCCATTCACCCAGCCTGCTGGGCCCGGCAGTCAACGCACCGCTACTGTTTCCTGTTTGGCCTTGTCACATCATCGGGCACCTTTGGCTACCGAGACAGATGGTGGCATTTCTTGTGGATATTTTAAACAAATAGGACAGGCGCCCATCTGCCCACGGTGACTCAGGAGCTGCCTGTCCTGTGCAGAGGCAAGAGCAGCTGTGCAGTGTCCTCTGAGGGCCCTTGCAGTTCCGGAGAGAGTGGACAGTGCCACCTTCCAGGGAAGGGAACTTGCTGCTGACCCGCAAGTGAGAAGGGCACAGCCGATCAAAGACCCCCAGCACCACTATATAGGAATAACTGCTGTCAAATTTCTCTTGCCCAGGGGTGGATATAGACAAATGAGGATTGAGGCAAGATGTTCTTCCTGCTCCAGACAGCTTTCAGGATATGGATAAGTGACATGGAAATGAGGGGCACGGGTAGTTAAAAATGCTCTTTATAGGGGGTCAGGAAGATAGATCAAGTGACAGCATACATAACTGCTATTTGAGAGTCCCGGAGTTTAATCTTGGCACCATACATTTCCTGAGAATACTCAGGTGTAGCTCTCATGTGGACCCCAATATAGCAAGGACTGGCCCCAATTTTTTTTAAGGATAAACATTCTTTGGGGGCTGGAGAGACCATAGAGAGGTCAAGGCACTTGCCTGGCACATGGCTGAGCCTAGCTTGGTTCAATCACTGCCACCACATATAGTTTCCATGAGTGACACTGAGTATACAGAGACAGTTGTAGACTCTCAGTACCTCCAGCCCCCACCCCAGAGTTCTGTGCAGGAGGAGAGTATCAGTCAGATTCCTCTGGTTACCATAGTCAGTATGACTAAGGGATTGATTGCCTCTTTCTCTGCAACGTGCTTGTCCGGGCATTGAAAACAGAGCAGAGGCTGACTGGGGACTGGGGCTGTGTCTGGGCCCATGGGGCAGAGTTCTGCTCTCCTCCTGCAAACCCAGCTTCTTATTCGGGGAGAAGAGAATGCTGCTTCAAGCCACAAAGGCTTTGGGTCTGTTACTCTCAGAAATAGCAGCCATGTGGCCGCCCTTACTGGGTCTCATCCTGTACCTCCTGCCCACCCCCCACAAAAGATCACACGTTCATAATGCTCAGGGCTCCAGGTGCTGGGCAGGAGAGTTCATCTGCTCCACCATGCACACATCCCACTGCTAAATTTCCATGTGCAAGGCCTTCCCAGGCACTGGTGCCTTCTGGTCCCCAGAATGAGTGAAGGGAGTCAAAGAGGAGAACAGGAGGCCCGGCTCTGAGGTGAAGGTTAGACTGTGACCTCAGTGGATGCCTCTCTCTCTCCCCAGTCCTTCTCTGCTCTCCCATTGGGGAAAGGAAGGAATCTGGTAATCTGCATTTCCCTGTGGTGTAGAAGGAAGGACTTATTAAGGACACAGACTGAGGACCTAAAATAAACTATGTAAAGGGGAGAGAGCCCCAGGGAGAAGCCAGAGGGCCTGACAGGCAGGCTAATAGAAGCTGCCTGTCAGTCAGCAGTGCAGGCTCCTTCCCTCTCTGAATCCACACTCTGCTTGGGAATGATAATATTTGGCTTCTTCCCAGGGACCAGGCTCTTTCCTGGCACAAAGACTCCACAAGTTGGAAGTTAGTTGCAAGAATGGACAATTCAGATGGACCGTGATACTCAGAGCATCTTTTGAGGAAGGTGGCAGCATCCTGGACAGGCACTGCTCACAGTGGTTCCTGGCCTCATAACTCTCTTCTCAAAAAGCTAAGGACCAAGGTGAGGTCAGGAAGCAGGGAGCCAGTGAACCGGTGGTGCTCACTCTCCGCTCACCCTCAACTGCCACCTGGTTCCCCAGGAGTGTGGTAAATGACTCAGTGCATTCTCAGGCAAGTGAGAGAGTTCACCGAAAGATAAACATAACGTTCACATTGCAATAGATGGCATGCATATTGAGAAAATGGGAAAATTCAAATTCTTAGAAAAACAATAAAATGCCTAGAATTCCACCTCCCAGAGAACCATTCTCAACACTTCCTTCCTCTCTTCCTCCCTCCCTTCCTTCCTTTTTCCCCCCTTTCCACTCTCTCCCCACTCTATAATATCCTTCATTATTTCCCCTCTCTTCTTCCCGCCCCTCTTGGAAAGCCCGGCAAGCCACCGAGAGTATAGAGCCCGTGCGGCAGAGCCTGGCAAGCTACCCATGTGTATTGGATATGCCAAAAACAGTAACAATAAGTCTCTCAATGAGAGACGTTACTGGTGCCTGCTCCCTCCCCACAAAATCTAAAAATTCTATCTATTTATCCAGTTATGCTTAAACAATGTAGGATTGGCTCTTTCCTACCTCTACTCACCACCCTCCTCCCCCCCTCCACACTACACAAACAAATACATGCATCATCATTTTATTTTATTCCTTTGATCCCAGGGCCTCACACATACAGGGCAGGTGTGTTACCACTGAGCCTCACCCCAGGTCTAGAGCATCATTTCAAGTGGCTACACTTGTGCTACTACACGTGCTGTGACTGCCGCAGTGGGCAGTGGGCAGCAGCCTTTATTCACTTTCTCCTACCTGCCGAGGCCCTAAGTCTTCCCTTCAGAAAGTGTGGGGAGCAGATAGAAAGGTGGAATCTTAAGCCTCGTACACTCTTGCTCAATCACAGCATGATGATTCAGGTACAGGTGGAAGCCTGAAAAGCTCAAGTGCCCAGGAAGAAGGGGGCATGATGTGGCCAGCACTGTGTGATCTCGCTCCATGCCGACTACACTCCAAGACTCCTCGGGGCAGAATCCCAGCCTGAGATGGAGGTAACTTAGGTGCAGAGGGCTCAAGCCACTTACTTGGCCAAGGTCAGGAAGCCAGGAGTGTGGACCAGGGCCCATGGCCTTCTTGGGGGCTCAGTGGGCCTCTGGTGCAGCAGGAAGAGTGCTCAGGTGGAACCCAGGGAACTTGGTCCTGCGTTTCCATCACGTGAGCCTGGTAAACGAGGCAACATTTCCTAGGTCCACAACACTGCACAAGCTTTTCTTTACTGCTCCCTTCTTTCTTCAGCTGCCAGAGACTTTCTCTCTTCACGATGACACATGAGCTAAGGATCAATATTCATTGGGCCAGGAAGCAAGTACAAGGGTCAGGATGCTGGACTCCAGTTTGTTCCCCAGTAGTCTATGACTTCATATGCATAGCTTTGAATCTTCATGTGCAGTTAACCAGGTTAACTGCACATGAAGACCCCCTCAGTACCACTGGGATAGCCTTGATGGTTCCCATTTTCACAGGGCCTGAGTAGCACCACCACCTCAGCCCCTCACACTAAACCACCAGCTCATTGAGTATCACTGGAGTGACCCCAAGGTCAAGGCCTTTAAGTACCACTTGGGGACAACCTACAGCCTAAAAAAGACTAAACAATGACACACTGTCCCTAGCTTCACAGGCCATGTGCTGTGATCCGGGAGACCGCACCTGTCAATAATAAGATGTAAGATGACTCAATACTACTAACGAGTGCATTAAAGCTTCAGTGCCCAAATGGTGACATGTAGATGCAAACCGGAAGGGCAAATCCTGTAGGATCCTGGGCATGTCCTTCACTTTTGGGAGCCTCATGTCTAAAAAGAAAAGCCTTACTCATCTATGGTATATAGAATAACAGAGTGGGAGACTAACACCCAAGAACTGTAGAAATAAGTACCAGGAGGTTGACTCCATGGCTTCGAGGCTGGCCTCACGTTCCGGGGAAAGGTCAACTCAGAGAAGCGATCACCAACTACATTGTAGTCGAAGGCCATGTGGGGGAAGGGAGTTGCGGGCTGAATGAGGGCTAGAGACTGAGCACAGCGGCCACTCAACACCTTTATTGCAAACCACAACAGCTAATTAAAGAGAGAAAACAGAAGGGAATGCCTTGCCACAGTGGCAGGGTGGGGTGGGGGGGAGATGGGATTGGGGAGGGTGGGAGGGACACTGGGTTTACGGGTGGTGGAGAATGGGCACTGGTGAAGGGATGGGTTCCCAAACTCTGTATGAGGGAAGTATAAGCACAAAAGTGTATACATCTGTAACTGTACCCTCACGGTGATTCTCTAATTAAAAATAAATAAATTAAAAAAAAATAAAAAAATAAAAAGAAAAGCCTTATTATAGCCCTGTGCATCTTGTGGGGAAAGGGAGCTTTGGTGTGATCAAACAGTTGTGCAACCAACCAAGAAGCTCAGCTGGGGAAGGTCTTCAGATCAGGTTTAGGGTCAGTCCCCACTCCCCAGGGCCTGGGCTACTTCTTGGCTGTCACCCTCAGGGACAGGTGGCCCAGCCTCTTAGTTCCTCTTCATTCAACACTAATTAAGAAAGTGGCAGGCGCTGCTCCTAATGGGCCAGCAATGTTGGCATAAGAAGGGCAGAGAGGTGCCCTCGTGTTAATGTCCTAATTAGTGGAGATATACGGTTAGCTCAGGAGAGCTTGTCTTGTGTCTGAGTGCAGAGAAAGGTAGTTTCAGCTTCCTGTTCTATCATTCACCAAATATAATGGTGTCATCCTTGGACTGGAAACTTTGCAAATCTCATCTTAAACTACCCTTTTCTTCCCTCCATGCCTAGCCATGCACTCAAGCACTGCAGCTTGACGACCCCATCATCTTCATAAAATGCTTCTTTTCACCAAATTCTGGGCTAGGAACCGGGAAGCAAACAGGGTGCTTAGGTTGCAATATCCACGGAGCTCTCTTCTAGGCACTTGCAAGTCCTAGCCCTATCCTGACCTCTCCATCCACACTTGCTGCATCAGTCCCTTAACTTTCTCCCTGTCCCCCATCCTGCCACTTTCCATCTGATGTCAGAAATTTTTAAGAGCTACAGGACATACAATTATCCTGCTCTGTGGCATGAATTCTGTGACATGTAGATAAGATTCTGCGTGTCTAGCCCTAATTAACTGCTTGACCATTCTTGCTACCCTGGTTCTCTACACTTTCATTGGATACTTGTCTCAAAATAAACATGACCCTTGGTTCATTCTGAGGTATTTCTTGTTTAGATTCTTTAGGGTGTAAAGCCCTTCACTCTACCTTTCTTCCCACCCAACGGCAAATCCTCTGTTTCCACACCCAACCCTACTATCACATTTCTTGGAATCATTTCCAAAGAGAGGCATCAGGATTTATCATCTGTATTCTAAGTACAGTGCCCTCTGAGCATTTTATGAGCTCCATGGCCTGTCACCAACACATTGCTGGCTGCTTCCCCAATACAGGCACTTTCTTGCTTTGTTATATTCCTCCCTTCTCCCCCTTCCCCCCTTTCTCTTCCATCTGCTCTTCCTCCTCCTTCCTTATACTTTTCCTTTCCTTCCTCCCTTCCTCCCTCCCTCCCTTCCTCCCTCCCTCCCTTCCTCCCTCCCTCCCTCCTTCCTTCCTTCCTTCCTTCCTTCCTTCCTTCCTTCCTTCCTTCCTTCCTTCCTTCCTTCCTTCCTTCCTTCCTTCCTTCCTTCCTTCCTTCCTTCCTTCCTTTTCCTTCCTTCCTTCCTTCCTTCCTTCCTTCCTTCCTTCCTTCCTTCCTTCCTTCCTTCCTTCCTTCCTTCCTTCCTTCCTTCCTTCCTTCCTTCCTTCCTTCCTTCCTTCCTCCCTCCCTTCCTTTGCCCCTTCCTCTCTTCTTCTTCTCCCTTCCTTCTTCTATACAGGCTTAGCAGTGGTCAGAGGATCCTATGTCTCTTTCACACTATTGTCTTGTCTCCCTGGCAACAATAGGTAACAATAGTGCCCCTTCAGTGAACCCTCTCCCAAGTCTTCCTGAGGCTTCACTCTCTCAGCAGCACCATGAGTGAGGGGGGAAAGGCAGAAGAAGCAGGGCCTGCAGCCAAAGCCCACCCCCCTCTTTGTCCAAACCCAGGAGGCTGCTGAAGAAGGATGCTGCCTTTGTGAGTTTCTCTGTCCTGTTGGGGGCAGTTCAAAGCATTTTGGTCATTCTACTGCATTAGCCCAATGGAATTTTATTGTGGTTTCTTCCTGATTCCAGGAGGTAGAAAAGAAGTGGTCATAGACAGATCATGCCTGCAGGCCTTCTTACCCTCTTTCTCTCCTCCTCTCCAACATAGACCTTTTTAATTGGGACAAACAAAAAATATCCACTGTCCAGTGGGATCAGCCAAAATCTGCCTCAGGGCAAAAAATGGGAAGAATCATGATAGCTAAGGTAAGTTTAACTGTTACAACAGAGTAAAACAGAAGTGAAGCCTCCTTCAAATGGGAGAGATTGGTGACTGCTGACACAGTGAAGTTTTATGAGCATCACTCGGTCTAAAAGTTAACCACCAAGAGCTGATAAGGTCTGGAATTCCAGCAGTAGTGATGAATCATTTTGATTGTATTTCTTTAAAAATAATTAAAGTGCAAATGCCCTTATGTATGGGTAAGCACACATCTTGATCATAAAATAGGCTATAGAAAATGGGACAGAGAACAATTACCTGAGATGAACTTATCGTGAAAAATTGAACAGACTTATACAGAACCCTGGTGCTCCAAAGGCAAACTTTGCTTATGTCCCAATTTTACCTGGGATTGGTTCCAAGTAGGTAGTCTAGATTGAGTTCCTTGATTCTGTGATGTAACCAAGGTCAGAGATTTTCCTTTTGAGGCCTTAGTTTCCTAGATTCTCTCAAGTCAAAGTCTCAGCCAGAGGCAGAATGAGAACTGAATTTCAGAAGCACTGCTAGGTCAGTATCTTTGTCATTGTTGTTGCTAGGTCACTCACTCTCCTTACAGTCAGTCTAACTAGCTTAATCCCAAGGGCAACTGTCCCTTGTCCCAGCACTGACATTCAAATAAAATCCAAAGTGTACAGGGAAAACCCTGTTTATTATTTAGGATGCTATTAATAGTAAGGAACAGAAAACTTACATAAACATGTGACAAAGAAAAAAATTGAAGTTTCATAGCAAAATTATTGGAAGTAGGTAGGCGGTTCCAGGCTGGTCTAAGTCTATTCAACCACCATCAAGGACTTTGGTTCTTTGCATTGTCCTTTCCTGTCATTCTCAATCTGTTGGTCTTGGTCCCCAGGGGTATAGGGTTGTCCCAGAGCCCCAGAGAGCCTGTGTAGACACTCTCCCACAGAAGAAAAGTGAGCACTTCTGCCCATGAGTCTTTTTATCAATTAAAAATTTTTTTTGAGGAAGTCAACCCATCATGCCTTTTATATGTCATTGGCCAAGGCTAGGGGACATGGTGTGGAGGAAGTGAAGAACACTGATTGTCCCATCCGCTTCTGTCTTCTGGGAGGGAGGCCTCTGAACTGGCTTGGCTAGATATTTACCAGGATGAGAATAAAAGCACACTCAGAGGATTGATCACAAACTTTTGGTCACCTCTGCTCCTTTTGCTCTTTCTCAAGGTCGTGTTGCACATGGGCTGTCTTCTGTTCCAACTTGGATGTGTGTAAGATAGAAGCTCTCTTGACCAAGTCGATGTGCTGTTAATCCTGGGTTAGCTGGCCCCCACTGATCCCATTTGTGTGAATACATAACATTAGACCTGAGTCTCTAATTGTGGCCCTCCGTGTATTTTTTTTTGAATTTTTTTAAATTGGTAGTCATTGTGTCCAAACTCTCAAAGATTTGGGCTTGCAGCAATATAAATGGTCAGTTCTAACTGAATGATGGGAGAAGAATGGGGTCATTATAGACCAAACAGAAGCTTTGTTTCATGCTCTTAGGGAAGGGGCTAGAGAAAAGCATGAATCTAAAACGAAAGTGGTGGGCTGAAGCAATAGCACAGTGGGTAGGGCATTTGCCTTGCACGCGGCTGACCCGAGTTTGATTCCCAGCATCTCATATGGTCCCCCAAGCACCGCCAGGAGTAATTTCTGAGTGCATGAGCCAGGAATAACCCCTGTGCATCACTGGATGTGACCCCCCCAAAAAAGCAAAAAAAATGAAAGTGGAATCTAATGGTCAGGAAGAAAGGGACAATAAATTAGTGTGGTCAGGTATCAGTACCAGCTCTACTGGTCATAGTCACAAGGCATAAACAAACTCCACACTCTCTGAGCTTCCTATCAAGCCTGGAAACTACAAACTCCTTGAAGAGCATGGAGACATATGAAAATAGTAGAGTCTCAATAGGAAGGCCAGGTGGAACTGGAAAGTAGACAGCAGCAGAATTAGATAGTGCTGGACTCCTGGTGGAAAGGTATTTTGGGCTGAATTCTGGAGCTGGAGTTAACTGAGAAAGGGTGGGCAGAAAAGAGAGTTAGATATTCCAAGTGGGAAAGCAAGAGTGCCTGAGGTGGAATGTGGGCATACCTGCTTTCCACATGAGTGTGAATATATGTGTCTCTTTTGTCTCTTTTGGGATGAGATAAGATCCCTGAGATTCTAGGGTGAATTTCTCTGTTGACACTGGATCCGTGGTGCCAAGGCAGTATGGAGTGATCTAGTAATGCCGACTAAGTTAAGAATGTCTTATTGAGCTTTTTTTCTGGTGCAGTGGTGCACCAGAAAGATGTGCTTCTCTCTCTCTCTCTCTCTCTCTCTCTCTCTCTCTCTCTCTCTCTCTCTCTCTCTCTCTCTCTCTCTCTCTCTCTCTGAGGGTGTGTGTGTGTGTAGGAGAAGAATAGGCAGAGTAGGAGAAGCCTCATCAAAATGTCCAGAGCAGGTTTATTTTCCTATCTGTGTCACCTTGGCATGCAGAGTGAAGGTCAACGAAAGCTCTGCAGGCTTCAAGAGGAGCTGTTACCATTACCTTAAAGAATGGAGATTACCCAGAGTTACCCAGGTTAAAAATCTCCAGGTGACCTATATGTACCCAGGGTCATCTCCAGAAATAGCTTTTTTTTTAAATCAGGGAAACTATCTTATGGCAGGGAAGACATGCAGAATAGCTAGCTCCATTCTGATTCATGTCTGTCATTGTCACAGGAGACTCTCTTCCTCCCTCCTGATGTATCAAGCCCCTCTTCGATTTATTCATGTGTTCAAGAATAAAAATCCTCTGTCTGGCCTCTTTACTCTGGAATTTACCACCATGTAGATTCTCCACAAACCTGTAATTACATTTGTTCTTTTTCTTCTTCGAATCTGTCTAATGTCACTTTATTTGCTGAACCCATTTGAGAAGAGCTCAAAGGGGTGGAGAATGTTCCCTTTTGCCCCTATGGCAGTAAGGATAATCCCAAGGATAATCTCACAGTTTTTAAAGAGTTCATTAGCATCCTGAGGATCAGGGCAATCACTCTCCACTCACTCTAAGATTTTCCATATAGTAAGTGATGAATCTTATCAGAAAACAATCTTGGCTTCTCTTTGTTGCATCTCTTCACGAGTAAACCAGGATAGATTATCACCTCACTCAGGAAATTTGATGTCAGACTGGATCACATTGAATAGTATCTATCCACTTCTGAGTCATAACCACCGCAAGGGCCTGGGGGCGTTATGATAACATGGGAGGTGGCAGCAACAGTGTGATGGATTCTTGCTTTCCAGCCATCACGTTCTGCACATTTGAGCATTGGAGTCAGGCCATATTCTGTCCAACTCTGAAAAGAAGGAGGGCTAATGTGATAAGTGACAAGGTGGAGCCCTGGTTAATAAACTGCTGAGATATGCTAACCAATGAGCATAAGATTTAAGCCAAGCCAAGGGCATCTCCAACTGCAAGACCCTTTGAAGCATGGGGTATCGGCACAGGTGACACACCTGTGAAGCCAGCTCTGGAACAATTCCCCGTGTGTCCTGCATCTGGATCAAGAGCTCTGTCTCCTTTCCTATTCTCCAATTGATAAATGTACAATAGCATTGTGCTGTTAAAAGTTGCCATTTTACAGATCACTGGGGCTCATTCCTTTCAGAGGAATGAGGGAAATAACAGGGTGCTTAAATGCAATTAGCTGAAGCAACAAAAGAACAAAGGGAACAACAAGAAAGCTATTATGCAAATAAGAGGCCATTCACTTCCATTCTGCCTTGGGGAGCCTTGTGGTAGATTCTGAAGTTTCTGCCTGTCTGAATGATTTGTCCCCCTCATAGTTAAAATCAAACCTCAGTCCAATTATTTATGTCTCCCCACTCCCCTGCACACTAGTTGTTGGCCTCTTCCAGCTCCTGTTTCATGTGAATTTCGCTGACACCTTGCCTGAAAATGGCAAAGAAAGGCAAAATCAACTAGGTCGCTGCAGAAGTGTAACCCAACAGAGACACACAAGATTCAAGTTCCACCTAGTTCTGTTCTCCAAGGGCTCTGAAAAGATGAAGGTCTCTGGAGGATCTCAGGAGGTTGGATACCATTCCCGTGCTACTGTCCGTGGTCCTGAACCATGGTCTTTGCTAACTCCGTTTAGACAAGGCTATTATTATTACCGCTGCTGCTGCTACTGCTGTTGTTGTTTCTTTTTGGGTGACTCCCAGCGATGCTAAGGGGTTAATCCTGGCTCTGCACTCATAAATTGCTCCTGGCGGTAGTTGGGGACCTTATGGGATGCTGGAGATTGAACCCAGGTCAGCCTTGTGCAAGGCAAATGCCCTACCCACTGTACTATCTGGTAAGACTTTAAAAATAGGGTGTTGTGGTTTCAGACCTTTACTACCTTGTATCAGAGCTCAGGAGCTGTATGCCCTGGGACAGGCACCAACATCAAGGCCTGATATGTCAACATTGCAAGTTCCGTTTGCTGTCAGCTCTGAAATATTTCCTGGATCAGCATATGACTTTGTGAGTGAAGAGCTCAGACTCAGGATGGTTTGGATAAATGAAGATATGGAGGCTTTCGTGGGTGTGGGGCAGGGCTGGGTTGGCTGATGGCTGATATGAATGGAAGAACTGAGGTCTCATGAATGGAAGGGTTGAGATTTCTGCTGAGACTAGAAACTGATTTTGTTCTGACTCTGTTGCTTCCTGGCTGTGTGACCCTGGGCATATCACTCTGTAGCTCTGAAACTCTCCTGTTGGGAACATGAAGAAAAATGTTGGCACCCTCCCCAAGGGGAGGAAGCCAGGGCAACAAAGCACAACACATCTATCTAGAAAGCAGGGCTCTCACTTGTCTATGCATTTGGACCTCAACTCTAGCTGCTTGGCTGTCCGTCTTCATGGCCACAGACGTAGCACCTGTCACGACGAGACAACCAGAGTCTATTGCTGAGGGTCCAGAGGACTTCTGGTGACTGAAGGTGGGCCCCATTCTGTGGACATGAGTTTGTGCACAGAAGGTATGTGTGAGCAGTCCTAGGTTATTTGTAGACTAGACTTCATCTCTTTGGATGATCTCTCCCTTTCCTCCCAGGGCTCTCGAAGAAAGGAGAAATATGTGTCTTAATTCCCCTCCTATTGGTGTTCTCACACTGTACCCATTTGTCCACAATATACACCCATAATCTGCTACTTTCCCCTTGTATTTCCTCCTGGTGGAAGGCTGGGACCTTCCTACTCTGATGACCACAACAGAAAAAAAGTTCAGTGTTTGGCTACTGAGCATTTCCATTCTCTCAGGGATACCACCCAGTCTGACAAGTTAACTAGAGAGATGGGCCTGATGGGGCTTCTGAGAGGGTCTTTGGCAATGCCCCTCTCAAGTTGCATAGCAGCTGGCACTCTTAGTCTGCTGCTGCCCAGAGCTGGCAACTGGGTGGGGATTTGTGGAAAGGTGCTCTCTTACTGGGTGGTGGAGTTGGGATGCACAGTATGGCTTTGCAGAAAATTCCTGCATCTGACCATACTTTCCCCTACTTCCCTCTCTCTACTCCCTGACTTCCCTGCTGGGATGCCTGAAGCCCCTTGCCTCCTCGTTGAACCTCTCTCTCCTGTAGATGCCCATTTGCTGTGCTGCTGCCTCAGCCTCCCTAGGAACTTGTGGGGGGCAAGTTCAGGATGGCTGATGGCACCATCTAGAAGAGGGGGCTGGGAATGTATGGTCCCCCCTGCAGCTCAGCCTCGTCTCCTTAATGGATCCTAATTACCCCTGTCCTGCTTGTGGCTTCTCTCTGGGGCCCACCTGTCGGGATGATGGATGAGGTGCAGGAGAAATGGGGCCAGCTGGGGCTGCAGGAACCACCCCCCTCCCGTCTCATTTAAATCAGACCCAAGTATTCCAGGGAAGGGAAGGCACCGTTGCAGGATGAGCTCTTCTCCTCTTGTGCCCCCTAATGCCTGGACCAGGTCGGTGAGCTTTGAAAGAAGGTGAGTGAGAAACAGAAGGTTGAGAAAAATGCTCTTGGAGGTGAGAAGCTCTGGGGACACAAGCTAAGGAGGGGAAGGCTGCGGTCATGTTTTAGCGGGGAGGCCAGGCAGAATACAGTGTTTTAGGGCCCACATGCCTACATCTGCTAGGAGAGGACAGATACCAGGAGTCTGAGTGACTCCATCGAGGTGGGCTGGGACTCCTGCTCCAGCTTATATCCTGTCTGCAAACATGCACAGCAGCAAGACCTCTGAAAACAAACTGCACGTCGGCTGGGGCCCAATCACAGATCTTTGACCCATGGACAGCAGGAGAAGCTGCCAGATGGCAGATGGTGGTTTGGTTTTTGTCCTCTCTGACAGATAAACCAGATAACGGAGCATGAGTCACATCGACTCATGCTTTAACTCACATCAACTCAGGACCAAGAAGTGTAGTCTCCCCTTTTTTTGGACCACAAGAGAATGGAAGGTTCTGGAAAGAACGATCCTGGTCTAACTTGACAGATGTTCTTTGACATATGCATTTCCAGCTCCTCATGAGCAGTGGGTGTTGCATCTGGGTCCACTAAGCATAGTGTCCACTCTGACTGAGATTCAGCTGATGCTGCCCTGGGGCATATACATGAGCTGGCACCAGGAATCAGAATTGAACCTCTTTTCATGACAAGGATGTGAGGCCTAGCGGGGAAGAGTCATGAGTTGAGCTTTCTCTCCACACTCCTTCTCTGGAACTGCTTGCCTGTCTTCCAAGGAGAGGACTCCCGGGGCAGTGCATCAGGAAACGTCCCAGATTCTCTCCTGCTTCTGGGGCTGTTCTCTAAGGCACACACCCTCTTGTCCTCTGTTCTTCAGCGAGAAGCCTTCACTTGCTCAGCTCCAGGTTGTTCCCAATCATCCTCATGTTCCACAATCCCTCAGTCCCTGCTGTGGTGCTGCATCCTCCTATACTGCAGGGACCCAGCCTGTGGGACTTACAGGGACTAACTATGCAGAGGTGACGTGGGCTGGTTTCTGAGCCTACTTCCAGAAGACAAGGTTGCATCTGTCTGGGTCTCTGGGATGCTGAGGGATTCTGGCTTAGTTCTTAAGGCTGAATTGTAGGCTCATCCTTCCATAGCAAAACTCTAGACCCCCTTCCCCATCCAATTACCTATTAAATAGAGTCCCCCCAAATCATTGCATTCTAAAACAGAACCTGGCAAGAGGTAATTATGATGGCACAGTGAGGCTTGTGAGTGAGGCTTCAAGCTGCTATATAACATTTAAAGATAAGGGAATGAAGGTCTAGTGCACAAAGGGATAGGGGGGGTACAAGAGACTGGAGGCCATTGACAGCCATAGAGATAAGAGGTAAGATGAAAATCATCCTTTGGACATCAGATTTCTGGCCTTAAGAGTTGGGATAAGGTGCTGGAGAGATAACATAGTGGATATGGTGCTTGCCTTGCACAAGGCTAGCCTGGATTGTATCCCTGGCACCCCATATTCACCCCACCCCACCCCTCTGGCCCAGCCAGGAGTGATCCTTGAGCTCAGAGTCAGAAATAAGTCCTGTGCATCACCAGGTGTGACCTCCAAGCAAACACATTTAAAAAAAAGAAATATGATTTTTTTAACCATGTAAATGCCCAGCCTGTATCTCTGTGTTAGCATAACCTAAGTAACTGAAAATAACTGCATCTTCCTTGAAGAGGGACAGAAACTATCTTAGCAAGTTGGCTGGATCAGTCATGGACATTACTCATGACCAATGAGGACTCTCATGCTCCAGTCCAGACTTCCAGAAAATTCCAGACTCCCTATATTCACTGAGGTGCCATCCTGGCATAGAGACAAGGTGCCTTCTATAGACCACTCTGAGTTCCTGACTTGCCAGGAACGTGAGAGACTGCATGAGGACAGCTGGATGTATAACGATGCTGGGGATGTTGGCTATGTAGCATCAGACAACCAAGCCCTTCGGGATGGGCTGCAGCTGAGTGAGACCTGGGGAGGGGGGCAGGGTGAGGGGAATGCATCTTCAGGAGTTCCTTTGGTATTTGATCCCAGTGAGCCATTGGATCATTCTGCCAAGTCTTCCTTGAAGACTCACTGAGAAGAGTTGCCTGGGAAGTTCCCACTGGGATTGGTAGAGACCGTAGGAGCCACTTTGGTCAGTGCAAGTGAGTAGCTAATGCCTGCCACTTTGAAGAGAATACTGGAATATTGCAAAGGCATAGAGAAGAGGATCTTGCAAAGTGTAATTAGAAAAGATCATTTAGATAGGACACCAGAACACCGGATCCAGGCACTCATGATCCCAGTCAAAGGCCTCCTTATACAGTGAAATTCATAAATTCTAGCCCCCATACCACTTCCTCCTGATAAGGAAACTAAGATCTTTATTTCGTGTTTGCAGCAAAACTTGGAATTAAACATGATTTTCACTTTTTTCACATCAGAAGAGACTCAGAAATAGAGAGAAACCTGGCCATCTTGTTAGTAAACATAACAGCTTGACTAAGAAGTAGGAACATCTGTCTCTGGTGGCCCTGCTGTTGACTAGGTCATATGGGTGGGCCGTGATATCCTGGAGCCAACCACACACTCTAGAGCCAGACTTCCAGTCTTCTATCCTGGGGTCTGCTGCTTGCTAGTCTTGTGACCTTGGGACAGACAGAGCCCAGGAGAGACAAAGAGCACAGCCAAGGCTGCTGGATGGGCCTTTGACATGTACATGTTTCTCCTTTTTCTCCCTTCCTCCCCGATCCCACACTAGCAGCTGCAGGGTACAAGATGGCTGATGAATCCCACTATATCCACAACACTGTCTCCCCACTTAGTCTCCTAGGGGCTCCCCAAGTCCGAGCTATATGTAGGACAATCAGCCTTTCCTTGAGAGATTTTTAACAAAGACATTTGAAGGGGAGAGATGGGGGCAACTTGAGCTGGGGACATAGAGGGGATAAGTTTTTGTGGACACTCCATGGGGGATTTGGGATCAGTTAAAAGACTGTGAGGGTGGGCTTAGTGGGGCCATAAAGCAAGCATGTCCCTGAGGGGGAAAGGCCCAGGCTGGGTTTCCTGTTGCCTGCCTTCCAAGATGTAAAGGAGCATCTAAGTGTTATTGATCCGAGCTCCAGGGGGACATTTGCTACGCGGTTGCTGGCACCAAACCATCACTTAGCTGGTATTCATTATTCAGTGGTGGGGCTGGGGAACAGGGAAGGACTGGCATTCTGCCATCAAGTCTGGCCTCTCAGGAGCAGAGGTGATGTGGGAACAGAGAGAGAGACCATTGGGAAGAGTCAAGGAACACTGGCTCTTATTCTGGAGGAAAGGGTGTCCAGCGGGTGATACTAGGAGGAGTCCTGTCTCCCAGGTAGCCTGGCCAGCCCATAGGCTCTGGAGTCTTTCAGTTTGGATGGAGAAGGTGAAAAGAAACTTCCTGTGGTACCAGATCTTGATTCTTTAATCTTTTACTATTCCTTTGTTTTATTTTTTCAAACGTCTACTGACATAAAATACCCCATCATATTTTTAAATGTAGAATTGCACTAAATTAGTCTTTACAATGACGAAAATTGATTGAATACTAAGGCCTGAAAGTGGATCAGAGTTACAACTAATCAAGATCCAGAAGGAATGGGTCTGGTCACTTCCCAACATTTTGACAGGCCAGCGTGTGCCTAGAGATGTGGAATCAGGCCATGTTGATGGAAGCGCTTTGTAATGCGCTTACATGCATGTTAGACCAATTCAGCCATCACTAGCACATTCCTTCTCATCATTACCACAGCCCCACCACCACCACCATCATTATCCTGGAGAGATTTCTAGAAATGCTTGTTCAGGGACATAGTGCTAACTAGCGCTGTGAGGATATAGAAGTGCTTATAGCAGCACCCTGAAACAATTCCAAGGCTCTCAGATAAAGTTGAATCTCTTTACAGTATCAAATACTTCACAACTGTCCTCTACATGTGTGAACATAATGAATAGGAGAAAAAAAGCAAATCCTGAAAGTCTACAAAGTCTTTGATCTGGACTTCAAGATCCAAAGAGAAAACAGAGAATACAAGTAGACATCTACAGGTAACCAAAGATAGGAGAAGGATTAGCATCAAGGCAGTCCTTTACTCCCCTCTGGCAGAGGAGGGGAGCATTGAGAGGGACTGGGCTGGGTGAGAAATTCACAGCTGTGTTATTCAGATTGCTCCAGAGTTTGAATTGGATGATGAAAACAGGAATGGACACAGACATGAATGAACCAGTGAACTAACAGACCAGCTGTACATAGGTGAATGTTGGTGTTGGTTTCTAACAATGATCATGATTAATTCAAGGTGACCACCTTCTATTTTCTTCTATTTAAAGAAGTCTGATGTTGAATGGGTATTTAGTGCTTTTTGTAAAAGTAGTTTGGTGTGCCTCTGTCATCTAATGTGCCCAGAAATACCATCATCATACACCTTTTTGGGAAGAAGTGTATCTTAAATGAGCTACACTGAAAAATGTAGATATAAGTCATTAGTCCATAATTTACTCTATAACTGGCTTCTATCTTTATACACATCTATCAGTGTATATCTGTATACATCTTTCTTCAGCTGTTAATCAGGTAATAAAATCTATGTATGTTGATCACTATTAGATAATACCAGCCTTTAGAAGTGGTTGTACCAATTAGTATAAAGAAAGTTTCAGCACCCAATTTGTGCATTCGAATTTGTGTACATTTTCACCAACACTCAGTAATGACAATTATTTAAATTTTTATCATTATTTTGGGTAAGATTTTGATACTATGATGATTTTATTTTTCATTTCTTTGAAGCCTTAAGACATCACAATTTTCTTCATGCATTTACCATTCCCATTTATATTTCTTTTTAGGAAGTGTTTGAGTCTTTTACAGACTGTTTAACTGGGTAGTTGGTCACATTCTTATTCAATTTTGATGTTGTTCATATATTCTTGACATATTTATATCAATCAATATGAATAAATCTTAGGAAAATAGTATGAAGAGGAGGAAAGACTAGAAGATTACGTGTAGTACCAGGGTGAAAAAAAGCATAATAAATACTTTTTAAGGAATACGTGCAAATAAGTTAATGATGTATTACATGAATTCAGGAATAATGGACCTGAGACTTTCTTAGTAGATTGCCAATGGATGGTGGTGACTCCCTTCAGTTGGGAGAGTATGGAGGTGAGGGGGAGATTGACCACAAAGCCAGGGAGAAATATTGCTAGAGCCCTGTTTTTCCTATTGGATTTACAGTAGATTTGTGGGTGTTTATAGTATTCTTAAAATATACATAAATGAATAACTAATGACAAAATGTCATTTGGGTCAAGGACTATGATTAATTTCAGTTAGCGCAGTTTATGTTGCTTATGCAAAAAAAAAATTAAAAGATGGAAGACTGAATGAAGACACCTTTGTTTTACTTTCAAGACAGTTCCTGGATCAAGCTGGGATACCAGGGTCAAGTTGCATATAAATTACAGGCAAAACCTAATTTTTTTGTTTGTTTTTAGAAAAAAAATGAAAACAAACATTTCCTTCTTTCTTTTTTTTCCCTTTAGTTTTTAGTGTGTCCTGGGTGCTCCCTGGGATGGAAGTGTGTCTCTTCTCCCAGCAACAGGAGTCTCGAACCAACTTTCATTTCACGTGGGTCAGCCAGTTGGCATTGTGGGAGTTGAACCAGAATGCCCAGCAGTCAATACTCTGGAGAGCCTTTAAGAGGTTGCTGTTAGGCACTCCCTGTGAGGGAGCACAACTACCAGAAGCAAGGAATTGGGAGATATTGAAGAGAAGGAGTTTACAGGCCTTATTTTTCTTGAGAATAGGACATTTCGGAGCTTAAAAAAGAAAACCCAATGTATGTATTATCCACCACCTGCATCTCTATTTCTCTTGGAACCAGAATCTCAATTTGGTTCATAATCCTGGATCTGTCAACAAGCTTGAGAATGTTGACATTTTAAGATGATTTCCAAGGCAGTTACAAGCTTCTCCCTGGTTCTCATTCGCCAAAGGCTATTTGGTGGTACCTTTCCGCCTGATAGCCTTCAGATTTTGAAGGGAAATCCAGCACCTCTTGATGGCACAAATGCTGCTGAAATTAAGAGGTTGGTGAGGCTGAGGCTGGGATTTGTATCAGGGATGTAAGCTGCTTCTCCCTCTCAGATCGGTTTTATTTTATTTTTTTTGATCGAATCATTATGAGATACACTATTACAAAGCTGTTGGTGGTTGGGTTTCAGTCATACAATGTACCAACACGCATCCCTCCACCAGTGTACATTTACCACCACCAATGTCCCCCAAGTTGCCCTCCTGACACCCCCCTGCCTCTATTGCAGACACTTTTCTTCTCTCTGTGTCTGTGTCTGTCTGTCTGTCTGTCTGTCTCTTTCCTTTTGGGCATTATGGTTTGTAATACAGGTACTGACAGGTTATCATGTTTGTTCTTTTACTTCCTTTCAGCACACAGTTTTTTTTAGCATTATCATCTTTATTTTTTATTTTGCAAATAGAGATACCAACACGCAGAACCTTGGCAAGGTTTCATAGCTATGAAAGATATAAACAGAATTGGTCTTCAATCTACAAGACTCTTGAACAACAATTTTTCCTCTGTGTCATCCTGCCTTTCATCCTGCTATCAACAATTTTTCAAAGTCAGTCCTAATACATATGGAAGGAAAAATGAATGTTTTACAAGTCAGTTCTGTGTTTGAGAGAAAACAGCACACCAACAAAGAGAAAGCAAATCTAGATGATGGTGAATCCACACCCATTCTGACAAAATGTCTCCTGGAATTCTCCACCACCTACTTTTCAAAAGCAGTCACTACTAAGTTGGCATATTGGTATCAAGGATTGAACCTAGGACCTCACACATGCAAGGCAAGTAATCTTACTCAGCACACAGTTCTTATCTTAGTTTAGGATTCTGGACCACATTTGGCAGTGCTCAGAATTTATTACTGGCTCTGTGCTCAGGGATCACACTCACTCTTGCAGGTGTTTGGGGGACCATATGTGGTGGTGTTTGGGGAATCAGGGTTGACTACATGCAAGACAAGAGCCTGTTCCATCTCTCCAGCCTTCTGATCTCTGCTCTTGATCTGCTTTGTTTCATTTGAAAGCAGCCAATTCTATCAAATGAACTAAATTTACCTGGGGAGTTTTAGGTGGATTCTGGAGTGAGCTTTGAGGAACTGTGGTCCCTGAGGATAATTTGTCAACAGCTAAGTCCTCAGTACTTAGACTTTGGGGAAGAAGATGATGTTATGGAGACCAAAGGCAGGACGAATTTTTGGCTAGAAACTCCCAGGGGCACATGAAAGGCTTTTGCCTTGCTCGGACACTGAGTCAACCTCTCGATCCCCTTCCTGAGCCTTTACTTCTGTACTGATAATGTGAACGCATAGAGCTAAATGAAACTTAGAGTATGGAATGAAATGCTGCTAAGAGGAAGGAAGTGACATGACAGCCACCACTAACCGGGGGAGCAGTATTGAGGGTAACAAGTTTTGAATGCTGGGAGCTCTGGTCTCCGCTTTCTAGCAGCAGCCCGGTCTGCAGAGATGGGGGATTATGCAAATATGCGTGCCAGTGTCTGGCACTTGGAGACCCTTAGAGAGAGCACATCAGTCGTGTTCTTCTCTCTGTGGTCCCCAAACGGGAGTGTGGAGGCCTGGGTGGGAACGGGCTGGGTCTGTAGGATTGCAGTTCTCGGCAGCTCCTGCCTGGCTCTGTGGTCTCCAGAGCTGCTTCTCTCCAACTGGACCCCCTTTTCTCTGGCCCTGCCCTGAGCTGGGAAGGAGGACAACAAATAAACAGGCTGCAGAGCACTAGGAAAGACCTGAAATTCTGGGCTCACAAAACGGATGAGTTACTTATGTCTGAAGCTTCATTTTTGTCATAATTTAAATGGATGGCTGTCTTGTAGGAATGGGGGTGGGCGGATTCACCTCTCTGCCTGAAGGCACAGCAGCCTGCAGCCTTCAACACCCAACACCTCCCACATAGAAACGGCCCACAGCCCGGCTTCACATCTAATCTCAAAAAGAATAACGAGATGATGACTCTTCCCAAGTGGGACCAGTCTACAGGCTGAAAGCACAGTGTATTCCCAGATTGGGGGCAAACCAAATCCCCCTGAAACATGCCCCCACCACCAAAAATCCCAGCACCCCCCCCACATAACACAACTGCCATCTTACAGCAGAGAAACAATAAACAGCCCAGAGTAACATGTCCAAAAGAACATAAAACCAGGTATACTGGTCTCCACTGACAACTGGGGCCTTCTCAGAATGGGGGCGAGCAGATTCCCCTTTCTGTCTCAAGGTACAGACATACCTGACACCCTCCAAAATAGAAACAGCCCCCCACTCCACCACTGAACCTCTTCAAGTTGCCAAGCCAATAAATGGTTCCAGATCTATAGCTCCTAGACCAGATAGCTGCATATGCGGTCTCACTTGCAGCATCTCCTTCCTCTTCAGGAATCCAGGGATTTATTTCCCTTTAATTGGAATAGTGATTCTCAGAATGTAGTTTAGGACATAGAGCATCACATCCAAATTTCAAATTTCATAATACTATCAACCCAGTAGCATGACAGCAAATCTGATTGGAAAGTCGCATAGAAGACCACTAAGCTCATAGAGCCTAAACAATAACACAGAAGACTCAACTAGCACTAACCAATAGCAGATCTTCATATAATCTTTATTAACATCACTGCGAAGTATAATAGTTATCACAAATTGACTCTGACTGATATAAGATCTGATCATTTCATTTGTCTTTGTGTTGTAACAAACAATATGAAATAAATTTGTGCCTGCAGAGGGGAAGGCTGGGGTGTTGGGTGGGAAACTAGGAACACTGTTAGAGGAAGGGGACACTGCTGGTGGGATTGGTGTTGGAACACTTAATGCCTGAAACAACCGTATTATGAACAACTTGGTAAATCATGGTGTTACAATGAATTTTAAAAAATAAAACAAAAGGTGCTTATTTCTTTTTTTAAAATTTTTTAAAATTTTATTGAATCACCATGAGATAGTTACAAGCTTTCCTGTTTGGGTTACAATCTCACAATGATCAAACACTGATCCCTCCACCAGTGCACATTCCCCACCACCAATATCCCGGGTATACCCTCCCTTTCCCACCCTCCCCCTGCCTCTAAGTCAGACAATATTCCCCAAACTCTCTCTCTCTACTTTTGGGAATTATAGCTTGCAACACAAACACTGAGAGGTCATCATGTTTGGTTCATTATCTACTTTCGGCACACATCTCCCATCCCAACAGGTTCCTCCAGCCATCATTTTCTTAGTGATCCCTTCTCTATTTCATCTGCCTTCTCCCCCCCCCCCCCCACTCATGAAGCAGTCTTCTAGCTATGGGGTAATCCCCCTGGCCCCAAAGGTGCTTATTTCTAATAAAATTAAAAATGGCCCTTGGGCCATGGACTGTAACCCAGGGGAAAGTGAGAAAGTGTGCAGAGATTCCCGAAATGAATTAGGGCACCTCTATGTGTGAGCCGACCTCTCTACCCCTTGCAGCATCTCCTTCCTCTTCAGGAATCCAGGGATTTATTTCCCTTTAATTGGAATAGTGATTCTCAGAGTGTAGTTTAGGACATAGAGCAACACATCAAAAAACAACTTGTGCAAAATCCATTGATTCCCGTTACTTTGTCAAGCGGTGGCCTTTCTTCCTGTCCATCTTATCCTCAGGAGAATTTCCGTGGGCAGGTGAGCCTTCCATCCAGAGGAAATCTGTAGATTGGAGGTGGGGAACCTTTTCTCTGCCAAGAGCCACTTAGGTGTTTATAATATCATTTACAGAAAATACACTACAGGGAGACTAGCTCTGGGCATCTGATGAGATGCTCAGGTATTTGTTTTGTAATGTACCGGGGTCAGACTCCCTGCTTTCTCAGGCTGCCAGTGAACACTTGCAGGTTGCATGTTCCCTATCCTGCCCGAGGTAACACTGCGGGTCCAGACGGGGCTAGTGACTCCTCGGCACAGAAGCCAGTGACTTTTCATATTGTGTGCTGGATCCGGGGCTCTGCAGCTTTCAGTAGTAGCTGTTGTCAGATAACTTCACTTCTGTCTGCTTCTACCCCTGTCTCTACTGTGGCCAACCCAGGAGAAGCTTCTGCAGAGATAAGGAAGCTCTTGAGGGGACACCAAGCCTGGGAGGGTTGGGACCCCAAGCCTCCAGGAGAAAATCTTCCTGTCTAAGGGTAATTCTCTCCCAGTGCTTTGACCCTCTCCTCTGCAGAACAAAAGAGAAGGGTTCAGGCAGCAAATGGATTCTGAAGGGAAATAAAGTGATTAGAGAAGATGATGGTTAAAATTCTCCTTCTGAAAAGGCATCTGAATCTTTAGTTCCTTTTCTTTGGATCAAGGCTCTTTGAGTGCAAGCAAAGAGAAATAAACTAGGGATTTCACTCTAACTTGATGCTCCCAGCAGGGAAGGGAGGCTGGTAATTTTGATCTTGTAGACCTGTAAGAACCAAGGCACTGCCCAGAGTATGAAAGGAGTCACTTCAAAGTTCAAGACTGTGAACTGTTTTCAGCTCTTGGTTCTTATGCTGAAGATCTAAATTCCAGAATGGCTCATCCCCTGGCAAAATTTTCCAGAGAGGTTGGAACTTCTAATTATTTACCTCTGCCAGATTGTATCCGATGGAGAAGAAATTCCAATTCACGAAACCAAGGAGCTTAAGGGAAAACAGTTAGGAAAGCCAGCAAAGGTAAAGTATGGCAAGTAACTGTCATAATTTGGATCTATGTTTATATGTGCCAGATGCTATTTGAAGAGGATTGCTCACTCCTGTCACTGTTACATGTAGGCGACAAAGATAGTTGCCCACTAGACAGATGAGAAAGCTGAGATCCAGGAAGTTGGACCAAAGAACTGGCAAGGGAACTGGCATTTGAAATAGAACCTAATTCTATTTTTTAAGCTAAAGTTCATTTTATTTATTTTTAATTGAATCACCATGAATTATGAAGTTGCAAAGATATTTATGATTGGGTTTCAGGCATATATTGTTCTAACACCAATCCCTTCAACAGTGCCCACTACCCTACACCAGTGTCCCCAGTTTCCCTCCCATGCTCCAGCCTGCCTCTGTGTCAGGCACTTCAATCTCCCCCCGCCCCCTCCCACACATTGTCCTAGTGTTCCCTTGCCTAACTTATCCCCCTAACCCCTCCCACAGCGCCAAGCTTCCTACTAAAGATCAGCTCCAGTACTCCTGCTCTTCCTTTCTATTGCCATTGGGCATTTGGTATTCCCCTGTGAAGTTTCTTTATATCCCACATATGAGAGGGATAATTCTGAGTCTGTTCCTCTCCCTTGGGCTGATTTCATTCAACACAACACTGTCCAGATCCATCCATGATGCAACAAATTGTATGATTTTATCTTTTCTTAAGGCTCCATTGTGTATATGTATCATAGAGGCACAGAAACCAATCTCAGAATGCAGCGGCTGCTGGCAGTTATAATCCTTTTGGTAATGGCAGCTCCTTGCAGAATGTCTCCAGACCGAGAAGTAAGCCGCAGCCCCATACCTGCCCTGGAGGAGAAAGGTTTTTCTCTCTCACCTTTTCCTTGCTGGGGGGAAGGGCGTGGTGACCGCCATATTATGAGGACCACTAATGAGAGATACAAGCTTGCAATGATCCAATTTCTGGAAGAAATTTCCCTGGACTTAGTTGCTAAAATACAGAAATCCAAAAAACTATTGCGGCCGTGCGACCTCATATCTCTCCACAGCAGGTCTGTCTCTAGTGGGGAACTCCTAATAATAATAGTGAGTTTTTTGTTGAAATATTGAATGTAACCAAAGTAAAGAGAAAGTAAAGTGAAATTTATCACTTACACAGGTGGGGGGGAGGGATGGGAGGTATACTGGGTTTTTTTCTGGTGGAATACGTGTTTCAGCATTGTATAACTGAGACTTAAGCCTGAAAGCATTGTAATTTTCCACATGGTGATTCAATAATAAGAATAAAATAAAATAAAATGGAACCTAATTCTTAAAGCTTATAAAAATACTACTCAGGGCTGGAGCAGAGCAATAGTTCAATAGGGGAAGGTGCTTGCCTTGCACCCACCTAACCTGGCTCAATTCCTGGCACCTTATAGGGTCCCCTGAACCTGGTCAGGAGTGATCCCTGAGTCCAGAGCCAGAAAGCCCTAAGCACCGCTGGGTGTGGCCCCCAAACAAATAACAGCAAAAAATGCTATTTACTGCTATTGTTCACTTGAAGAATAAGCTTGGGAAATTCAAGGAATTTAATGTTACGAAGGTCTGTCTTTCTCCAAGTTCCAAGGAGTAGAATAAAACTGGAGATGCCCAGTGGTCTTGCCCTGTACCCTTGACCCCCACTCTTATCCCTTATACCCGAAGACTCCTATTCACATTTCCCCTTAGCATCTCTGCACCTTTTCTCAAAAGCAGATGGTCTTGCTAAGGAGGAGGAGAAGAAGAGAGGCCAGTAAACACGAGCTTGATTTAACAAGCCAAGGAAAGGGAGGGATTACACCGATTTGAGATTTAACAAAAGGAGAACTAAATTGACATTTTATTGACTTGGAGTGGGAGTTGTTAAAGAGAGATTACTGCACCAAAGGTAGAGTTTGATTGAGGGCTGGGAGAGAAAGCAACCATCAAAGGCATCAAACTTGAAGGCCCCTGTATCCCTAGGGGTGAGGTGAGCACATAAACTTGAGCTCACAATGAATACTTGCCAGCATGTTTGCAGGCTCTCTCTCTCTCTCTCTCTCTCTCTCTCTCTCTCTCTCTCTCTCTCGCTCACTCACTCACTCTCTCAACAAAATCTGAGCTTCTTCTTTAGCTCCCAGGGCTCAGACATGCTGGGTGAATGGAGTGAATTAAACACAAGGGACTAGATTTGATTTCTACTAACTCCCTCTTAACACCCCCTCCCTATCCCAGCTCCATTGATCCCTAGGTCCACTGGGAACCTGAGCGATGGCATTCTTCAGGCTTTAAGGTAAAAATAAAGCCTCACAAAAACACCCCATGGCTTCCAGTAAGGAGATGATCCCATTTCAAAGCCTTCTCCATAGGGACCCAGCAGGCTCGGTGGTCCATTGCAGATGCAGAGTTTATTGGGGAAGAGGGGAGGTGTGGAGGCAGCCCACAAAGGCCTTCTCCAGAGACCCTGGCTCTTTGATTTGCCTTGGTGGCAGTGTGGGGTGCAGACAGGGAAGCTGGAGAGGGTAGAACAGAGAGACATGGAGGGAGGGTTGAATCACAGAGATGAGGCAAGTCTGCCTGAACCCTCCCGGGGCTGGCAGTGCCCAAGTTCTCTTCCTTCTCAAAGGTACAGGCATGCTGGTCTGGAGTCCGTGCTGGGTGCTGCTGAATCTCCCCAAGGAAGCCGCGCTAGGGTGGGGGATGGGAATTGCTACTCTCAAAGCTCTTGGGGAGTCTGGCTTGGTGTTTGCATTGCTTCTTTTGTCTTTATTCCTGCAACTGATGGATGTCACATCTTTGGGAATTCTTCCAGGGATTCCCTCCTCCTTAGCCCCTGTCTCAATGATGGTGTCTGTGCCAATGGAAGATTCATAACTGTAAACCTCCTCTTTTAGTTCACTAGCCTCCCTGCAAGAATCTAGGCAGATAGAAGGCATTATTATAAAACAATAACTCAGAGCCCTCAGAAAGCTGTTACATCCGACTGCAGGGAGATTCACTCGAAGATCCTTCCGCCTAATTCTGTCCTGCTCGCTCCACCCCAGGTGGGTTCTTCTCTTGGCGCTCAGCGCATCTTCTGCACAGCACTCTAGTACTCTTGAGTCCTACTGTTCCGGGTCCTGGCTGGACAGAGCACTGAAGGGAAAGGAGTGTCAGGTTTAGCGATGATCTGAAGGTGACCTTCATTGAACAGCAGAGAGATAACAATCTGTGAAATCAACAAGCCTGGCTCCTCTGGATCCTAAAATAGCAACTGTGGAGTAAATCTGTCCCACCATGCGCTTCCCCGGCTCCTTCTCTTCAGGACAACACAAAGAAACTCTAGGGGTGAACTGGGAAGTCACAGCATCTTTTAACAGCTCAAAAACCTGAAAAGAAAGTTCTTTTGTGTGTGTGTATGTGTGTGTGTGTGTGTGTGTGTGTGTGTGTGTATTTGCAGATCATCATCAGTATAGAAAAGCTAATGATCTCAGCACTATAGTCCCCACCTAGCATTCAGTGAACTCTGTCTTTTCAGTTATGGTTTTTATTTACCCTACCAACATCCCTGAGTTTACAGAGGGTTCTGGAATGTGCATTTCATTTTAGAGGGAGTCAAGGTCACCCAAGGAATAAAGGTCACCCAGGGCTGGGGTGGACAGAGCCAGAGGGTTGCTGAGAGTTTCTGCACACCATTTCTGTTGGAAAAGTCATGTTTTCTTAGGGATTGATGGCCGGACCTCAGGAGCACTTGATAATGGGTTATTATTTTCTTGTGATTTTAGCTGCCCTGTTCTTCTGTTCCCTGCATTGGGCCAGAGCTGATGTGTAGAGGTGAATGGAGCAGCCAGTGATGGTGTTTGTCACAGGAAAAAGTGATGAAGTAGAGTAGGTATCATGATTAAATAAATCAAACGGAAAAGAGCAAACATCAGGTGTTTCCAGAGATCTGTCGGCATTTGGGGAAAGGAAGGAGATGAAGATGCCGACTTGGGGTGAGAGACAGGGACGGCAGAGGAAAGCAGTTGGCACTTCCTCAGTGGTGAGCTGTAGTAACAAATATACATCAAAACCACAGACTTTGCACTCTTGTAAACATGTTACTTAAATTGCAATAGCAACAAAATAAAATAATCTTAAATAGGTAGGTGGTGGGAGCCTTTAAGGAATGTAACATTTAGATGCTCTTACTCTAGGAATGCAGGGTGTGGGGAAGACTTTGAAAAGTACTAACTGGGGAGTACCACCAGCATTCTGTAAAAACTTGCCGGTGGGCGACAAGAGACTTTTCTGTCTAGAAACTAACTTAGGAAGCAATCCTAGGTAGAGAGTCTCAGATTTTTATGCCAATGGTAATTCTAATGAATGACTTAACAGTGCCCTGTAGCCCTGTCTTTGCAGGGTTTCGTGTCATCTTTGGGGTTACTGTTTCAGTGGTAGAACCAAACATGGTAACCTAGTGGTTGTCTCAGACTTGTCCTAGCAAAGATTCAAAGCAAGTCTCACAATTATTTATCTTATTCCAAATAACTGTAGATGAGAGCAAAAGCCCACACACAAATGCACCAGGCATAATCAAATAAATGACTGAGGGAATAATAACTAATTTACAAACACAGAACCAGATATGGTGGAGATGATGGACCTGCAGGCAGGAATATTAACACTATTATTTCTAAATTGTGTACATTGTCTAGAAAGTATAGGAAAGTGTGGATATGAGAAAGAGAGAAAAGATTTGAAAAGTCCATGTCAAACTTTTTTTTTTCTAAACCGGCTTAAGTCACTTTGCTTGCCATGTATAAGTCGTTATGTGGTGGCCACAGCTGGAGACTGGGTCCTCTGCACGGAGACTCGGGTGTGGGTCTTCCCCAGGTGGTCAGCGGGTTCCTGGTACAGAGGCTAAGTCAGCACAGTCCCCTTCCAGAGGTCAGGAGTGAGAGAGCAGCAGATTTTGGAGATGGCCGTTGCAAACTTGCCCAGAGTGGCAGCGCAGTCCTTGGCAGAGGTGGAGCAGTTGTCGAGTCCAGCCACAGCAGAGATTCTTGGGCACGGCTGCTGAGGTTCTGCCAGTTCCCCGAGTGGCAGGGGTGAGGTCCACCAGCATGGAGCCATGCCAGCCCATCACCTTGCAAGGTACAGTGTGGGGTTTGCCCATCTTGTTCCCTCAGTAGCCTTGCTGTGGGGGAATGATGGAGAACTTAGCCAGGAAGATGGCCTATGGGAGAGCAGGGCCACCTCCTTGGGGTACTTCACCCCCAGGCCCACGGATCCCTTGTAATCCCCCATGACAACAGAAGCCTTGATCAGGGGCCACTGATCAACCTGAGTCTGTTTCTGCACCGGCGTGGTCTTCAGAGCCTTGTGTTTGGGAGCTGGTCCCAGGAAAAGTGAGTGATCTCGATGCCTGCTTGGGCCAGGAGAAGAACTAGATCTCCCCCAGGGACTTGCTCTGCATGTTCTCTACCCAGGGGCCCAGCATGGTAATGGGGACCCACTCCTTGTCCTCAGCCTTCCCTCCAGAAGCCCTGTGACCATATCCTCTGTAATTTCTCATTCCAGGCGCCTCCTCCTTCCCGGGGAGCTCCCACTCGTGTCACCCTGCATTTGGTGTAATTTTGGAGAATCCAAGTCTAACTTTTAAAGAAGAAAAATGCAGTGTCTGAAATAAAATGCAAGATTTACTGGATAAAATTACAGTGACCAAGGTGGTGGTGGTGGTGGTGGGAGTGTGGGTATATATATATAATATATATAATATAAATAAATATATAGTATATATGCAATAGCACAACGGTAGGGCATTTGCCTTGCACGCAGCCAACCCAGGTTTTATTT
The DNA here is from genome assembly GCF_027595985.1 of Sorex araneus. NCBI lineage: Eukaryota > Metazoa > Chordata > Mammalia > Eulipotyphla > Soricidae > Sorex > Sorex araneus. The sequence goes on from NC_073302.1 coordinate 430,079,548, forward strand.
TTCTGCCCCTCTCGGAGAACCCGGCAAGCTACTAAGAGTATCTCGCCCTCACGGGATACGCTACCTGTGGCGTATTCAATATTCCAAAATCAGTAACAACAAGTCTCACAACGGAGACATTACTGGTGCCCGCTCAAGCAAATCGATGAACAACGGGATGACAGTGACAGTGACATATATAAATAAATAAATATCAATAAGCCTGAATACTAAAAGTGATTCCAATTATCAAGAGGAGAAAATGATCAAAAGAGACTAAAATATAGTTAGCATGAGTAATTGGTGGTACAGTAGTAGTAGGTAGCCTATGTGATTGGTGTTACATAAGCAGAGAAAAATATAAAAAATGGCTGTCAAATAATTTCTAAATTTGCTAAAAATTTTGAATCCACTGACTTAGTAATTTTAGCTGTACTAAGGTAGAAGAAACATATTTTAAAAATCCAGAAATGCTATAATCAAATTGCTAAAAATTGGAGCAAATATTGAAATTTTAAAAAATAGCCAGAAAGGAAAGAAAAAATGTTTTATATAGCAAGGGACAGTGATTGAAAATAGGAGCAAACTTCGGAAACTGAGGGAAATAGGAGCTAATGGAGCAACATTTTAATGTTATAATGAAAATAACAGACTCAACCTAACCTAGAATTGTATACATCACAAAATATTTTTTAAATGAAGATGTAATGATTTATGAAGGTAACTGAAAGATGAGAGGATGTCTCACAGCATACTTGAACTAGATTCATCAGGCACAAGATATATAAAAACATGGAGATCTAAGTCTATGTAGGAGAGCTTCTGCATGTACTAAGAACATGGATAACATGAAATAAGTTCTCCTTTTAAAATGAGTTACACGAAACCCAAATGTTAGTAGTTATAGTAAGTTATGATGATTAAAATTTTAAAAATTAAATGGAAAATTAAAAAATTAAGTTCATTAGACAATACTGATTATTTTAGGCAAAATGCTAACAAAATCATTTGTGCTTAATAGCATTCAATAAATGCATACCAACAGCAAAAGAAAAAAGGGCAGTTCGAAGGGTATTACTGAAGGTTCTTACTCCATATGTGGAAAAAGAATGATATTGGAAAATAGGCAAAGATAAGTTAGCAAGTAATAATAATACAGAGGTGTAACTACTATTGGAAGAAGAAATGGAATCATCAAATACAATTAGTAAAGGAGATACAAACAAGAAAAAGACAACAGAGGACCCTGATAAAATAAACATTAGGATGGTAGAATTAAGCTCATTTATATAAATAGTTAGGTCAAATATAGTCTAAACATTCCTCTGAAAACTACAGCCAGATCAGACTAAAAATATCAAACTCCAATGATATATTACCTTTGTAAAACAATCACTTTATTAATTTTGTCTTGGAGCTGCACCTGCCAGTGCTCAGGGCTTAGTCCTGATTCTGTGCTTAAGGAACCATATTCAGTGCCCAGGTCTGCCTCTTGCAAAGCAAGAACTTACCCACTCAAGTCCTAGCATAAACACTCTATTTTTGGTTTGGGGCCATAGTGGGCAGTGTTCAGAGTTTACTCTGACTCTGCATTCAGAGATCACTCCTGGGGGTGCTGGGCTTTGAACCTGGGTCAATTATGTGTAAGACAAGCACCTTGCCCTCTGTGGTCTCTCTGACCCCAAGAGCACTTTAAATATCAAGACAGAGATAGGTTACAAGGGAAAAAACAGGAAAAGATATGGTATGTAGCAATAACTTTATTAATATGCAGTCAGACTTCAGGAGAAGAAAAATGATCTACAAAAAGATGGATATTAAATAATGATAAAATTAAATTAACCAAGGGGCCATAACGATGCTCAATGCATACACATTTAAATTTCAATTTTATTTGGTGGGAGGTTTTATGTAGGAATAAGGAGCTGGCTCTGCTCTAAGCTCCAAGGCTCTGAGCTCCAATTGCCATTACTGGCGATGCTTGGTGCCAGGTATTGAACCTGGGGCACTTACTTGCAAAGCAAATGCTTTAACCCCTGTACTATCTCCTTTGTCCCTTTATTATTTATTTTTAAAAGATAATTGTGCTTTAGGCAAAATGAATTTTTTTTATTGAATCACCACGAGCTACAGTTATAAAACTTTCATGTTTGAGTTTCAGTCATACAATGATTGAACACCCATCCCTTCACCAGTGTACATTTTCCACCACCAATGTTTCCTATATCCCTCCACCCCTTCCTCATCCCATCCCTCTCCCTGCCTCTATAGCAGACAATTTCCCTCTTATTTTCTCTCTACTTATGAGTATTATATGATTTGCAATACAGACACTGAGAGGCCATCATGTTTGGTCCTTTATCTACCTTCAGCATACATCTCCCATCCTGAACGATTCCTCCAACCATCACTGACTTAGTGATCCCTTCTCTATCCCAACTGCAGCTCATGAGGCAGGCTTCCAAACCATGGAGCAATCCTCCTGGCCCTTGTCTCTACTATCCCTGGCTTAGTCTCATATTATGTTATTTTATATTCCACAAATGAGTGCAGTCCTTCTATGTCTGTCGCTCTGTTTCTGACTCATTTCACTCAGCATGATACTCTCCATGTCCATCCACTTATAAGCAAATTTCATGACTTCATCTTTCCTAACAGTCCATAGTATTCCAGTGTGTAGATGTACCAAAGCCTTTTTAACCAGCCGTCTGTTCTCAGGGAATTGGGTTCTTTCCAGATGTTTTTAACAGTATCAAGAAGAAAGGCTAAGTCACTTTTGATCCAAACACAGAGGAATAGGGCTGCTAAATAAAAGGTCTCCTCCTGAATGCGTATGGTTGAAATGATCATCTAGTTGTGAGAATTTTGGTGACTATATGAGAAGGCAGTCATATTTGAAAAGTACTTGAAAACTGGCAAATTCTCTTTTCAGTAGAATTTTAAAGCTTTTCACACATTTGACTTTCCCTGGCTTTGGCTCAACCCCAAACAAAGCAGAGCCACCTCCGGGTAAATACAGTTCTTCAGTTGCAGAAATTTTCAATGTTTTCATGAAGGGACTTTCTTAGACAGAAGAAATGGAAAGGCTGGAGAGATAACTCAAAGGGCTGTAGCTCAAAGGGCTAGAGCACATGCCTGGATGTGTAAGGCCCTGAGTTTGATCTCTGGTATGGCATGTTCCTGTGGGTATTTCAGGAACCAGCCCTTGTAGGCTGTGAGAACTGTCAATAGGTTTGATCCTACTTGGCCAAGTACCATTGGGAATGTCCCTCAGGAACCCTAACACTAATTATCCCTAATTATTTGGGGACGCTAAATAATATAAAACACTTAAAAGGAGAAATGGTATCATTTAAAGATATTCATTTGTGTAAAATAACTTTGCTACAAACCACCATTAAAAAGCAGTATTTTATTTATTTATTTTTTGAACTTTCATGTTTGCATTTTGTTTATATCCCTCCACCAGTGCCTAGTCCTCTCCACCAATGTTCCCAGTATCCCTCCCACCCTCCCACCCCATCCCCCAACCCACCCCACCTCTGTGGCAGGGCATTCCCTTTTGTTCTCTCTCTCTCCTTTTGAGTGTTGTGGTTTGCAACAGAGGAACTACATGGCCATCGTGTTTGGTCTATATTCTATTTTCAGAGCGCATCTCCCATCCCGTGCGAGTCCTCAAACCACATTTTAACTGGTGTTCCCTTCTCTATGTGAGCTGCCCCTTCCTCCACCATGTGGGGCCAGCTTCCAAGCCTTGGAGTCAACCTCCTGGTACTTGTCTCTACTATTCTTGGGTGTTAGTCTCCTATTCTGTTATTTTATTTTATATTCCACAGATGAGTGCAACCTTTCTATGTCTGTCTCTTTCTGACTCATTTCACTTAGCATTATACCTTCCATGTTGATCCACTTATATGCAAATTTTATGACTTCATCTTTTCTAACAGCAGCATAGTATTCCATTGTGTAGATATACCAAAGTTTCTTTAACCAGTTATCTACTCACAGGCATTTGGGTTTTTTCCAGATTCTGGCTATTGTAAACAGTGCTGCAATGAACATTCGAGTGCAGATGTCATTTCGACTGTACTTTTTTGCCTTCCGGGATATATTCCCAGAAGTAGTATTGCTGGGTCAAATGGGAGCTCAATTTCTAATTTTTTGAGAAGTAACCATACTGTTTTCCAATAGGGCTGAACAAGTCAGCATTCCCACCAGCAGTGTAGGAGGGTCCCTTTTCCCCCACATCTATGCCAACAGCAGTTCTTCAAAGAAATGGAGCAAACACTTCTGAAATTTATATGGAACAATAAACGCCCACGAATAGCTAAAGCAATTCTTGGGAAAAGGACGATGGGAGGCATCACCCTCCCTAACCTCAAGCTCTACTATAAAGCAGTAATAATCAAAACAGCATGGTACTGATCCAAAGGCAGATCCGCAGACCAATGAAACAGGGTGGAATATCCCTACACACAACCCCAGTTGTATGAACATCTAATCTTTGATAAGGGAGCAAGAAATGGGAAATGGAGCAAAGAAAGCCTATTTAACAAATGTGCTGGCATAACTGGACAACCACTTGTAAAAAAATGGGTTTAGATCTCGACCTATCACCATGCACAAAATTCAGATCAAAATGGACTAAAGACCTCAACATCAAACCAGAATTCAAAAGGTACATTGAAGACAAGGTTGGCAAAACTCTCCACGACATTGAAGCTATTGGTATATTCAAATGTGACATGCCGCTGACCAACCAAGTGGAAACAGAGATAAATAAATGGGACTATACTAAACTAAGGTGCTGGAGTGATAGCACAGCGGTTGGGCTTTCGCCTTTCACTTGGCCAACCCGAGTTCGATTCCTCTGCTACTCTCGGAGAGCCCGGCAAGCTACTGAGAGTATAGAGCCTGCACGGCAGAGCCTGGCAAGCTACCCATGCGTATTGGATATGCCAAAAAACAGTAACAATAAGTCTCTCAATGAGAGACGTTACTGGTGCCCGCTCGAACAAATCGATGAGCAACGGGATGACAGTGATATTAAACTAAGAAGCTTCAGCACTGCAAAAGATACAGTGACCAAAGTACAAAGACAATCTACAGAATGGGAAAGAATATTCACCCAATACCCATCAGGTAAGGGGCTGATATCAAGGATATGCAAGGCACTAGTTGCAATCTACAAGAAGAAAACTCCCAACCCCATCAAAAAATGGGGGATGGAAATGAACAGAAATTTTCTCAAGGAAGAAATACGAATGGCAAAAAGGCACATGAAAATTGCTCTTCATCACTAATCATCAGAGAGATGCAGATCAAAACACTATCAGATACCACCTCACACCACAGAGAATGGCACACATCCAAAAGAATAAAAAGCAGTATTTTAATTTGGGACTTAAATGACATTTTGGAGTGAAAATGACCATTGTAGTCATGTACGATTCCGGCAAAAAATTCAATTGGTTTAAATTGTACTGCACTAATTTGTCAAAATTTTGGAACTGGATAAAGGCTTTACAGGGTTTTGAGTAATAGTACAGTGGGTAGGACATGTGGCTTGCGTACAGCGGTATTCCATCCCTGTGTCCTATATGGTCCCCCAAGTCCCACCAAGAGTGATCCCTGAGCACAGATCTAGGAATCAGTTCTGAGCACTGCCAGGTGTGGCCCCCAAACAAACAAACTGCTACAACCCCTAAACAAAGCCAAGTTTTCAAATACAAGAATCCCTAATTGGTGATTATAGTCCCATGACTGTGATTTATAAAGAAAAACCGACCTCCCTGGCTTGTGTTGGAAGTTGAATCATATGCGTCCAATTTGAAATGTTCAAGTCTTCACCCCCAGTGCTCAGAATGGGACTTGTCTGGAAATCAGGGTCAATAAACTGAGAATAAGCCTGAGAGTTTCCTGAGCCTCATGTCAATTTCTATTTACGCTGAAAGTCAAAGAACCATGGGGTCCCTAACGGTTCCTCACCCCTCTGCTGCAGGAATCCCTCCTCCGCCTGCAGCACTGACCAAGGAAGTTTTTTTCACAGAATAACCTTTTGTGGGATGGTACACTGGTGGGGCTTAGGCTGCAAGGAAGGGGAGCACTGAGGATATCTGGGAAGTAAGTAGGGAGGTGAGAAAACTCACCCATTCAGGACCACCGTGTCCCACACTGGGCTATACGGAGGCTCCCTGTGGGACTGCGACTGGGACTGGGGGAGTCATGAGACGTGGAGTGTCCTACACCCACAGGAGGAACCTGAGCTCAGGCTATGTTTATCATGTTTCCAGAAATAAATGTGAGCTGGCAGCAGTGATCTTTCTCCCGGAGTTACAGTGGGTTGGGCAAACAAATGGGTTTTCGTCAAGTACTCTGACGGGGGCTGATGCGCGCGCGCGCGCGCGCACACACACACACACACACACACACACACACACACACACACACAGAGAAACCGAGACAGACAGACTGACAGAGAGCTGTTTAAGTGTTAGTCTTGCCCTATCCAAGGAATGGTTTCCCCTGAAACCCAACTCCCAGACCGTTGCTTTCTTTTTACACTGAGTGCAAGTCAGTTATTTAAGTTTGATCTCTCCACTCAGACAAGAACTTTATAAAATTTTAGCAAATGAGAAAGCAGAAAGGAAAACTCACTTCAAACCCCTTCTCTTAAAGTTTTTCTTTAAAAAAACCCCCTTTTTTGACAATGTATAATAAAAAGTAGAACTTAGTGAATTAACCCAATTTGTATATATATGATCTGTTGTGACTGATAGAAAGGGAGCTTCTGGGACATAACCTTGTTAAACCACCTCTGAGTAATAAAACATCAAGTCTTGTTTCTGCTGTTGGCAGAGCAGGGGAGAGTGACTTGCAGGGGAAGGGGCTGTTCTGGTCACATTGGATGTTGCTGGTTGGTTTGATGCATCTCTGGCTGCGTGCAGGAACACAGTGTCTGTACTTCATTAGCACTAGGCTTCCTTACTGGCATTTTACTAGAATGAGTGGGTAATTCTCATAGAAGCTTATACTTTGTTACTGGGTTACTTTATCTCGTTTTCACTTGAACATTACAGGGAATGCAATATTTTAATTGTAACTATGCCAATATCTTTACCTAGAGGTCTTGCTGCCATTTTTGTCCTTTAAGAAATTTTCATTGCCAAGAAAGGCTGGATTAAAATTTTTCCTTCCAGTTAGTGTTGTGTATTTTTGTTTACCAAATACTCTATAGCTTTGGGACTTTGAAATGGTAAATATTCATGGTATATAAAGAAGCATAATACATAAACAGATGATCTTAATAACATAATGGATGTTCAGTTGTGTAGGTAAACAGGACCTATGAGGACATGTCAGACATAACTGCGTGTAATTGTGTATGACTGTTCTTTGCTTCTTTTTTCCATTTCCTATCCACATGTTAACTTCCAAAAAAAATAATAAATATTTTAAAAACCTGAAAAATAAATGAATAAATAAACCCTTTTTAATTTAAATTTAGTCATGGTGAATGATAAACTTATTCCTGTTTGGGTTTCAGGCATACAGAGTTCCAGCACCATCCCCCTTTACTGGTATCATCAGTATCCACTGCCCTCCACCGGGGTCCCCAATCATCCCCAGCCTGCCTCTGAGACAGGCACTTTAGTATTACATTTCAGGGGTTGTGATACACATTTCTATTACTGACAGGGATTCATGCTTACACTTTCAGCACCCTGTCCTCCAGAGTGACCCTTCCCTCCACCACTGTCACTATGTTCTCTCTTTTTTTAAAATTTTATTTTATTCCATCAACCTCCACTACCCAGCCACCACCACGCTCCAGGCCACTTTCTGGACGCTCGGGCCGAACGTCACCCATGAGTGAAGCCCTGCAGAACCAGGTAAATCAGAACTTTTGAACTTGGACTTCAGGCTCAACTAGACCCGGAAACAACATCCTCTGTTGGCTCCTCCAATCTCCAGCGCCTGGCCCCAGGGATCAAACTCAGAAGATCCACCCTACCAGAGCCAGATAAATACCTCACTGGCAGACCTCCACTACCTCCACTACCCAGCCACCGCCACGCTCCAGGCCACTCTCCGGACACAGTTTAAGACATTTAATACCCATTTCCCATAATTTTTGCACCATATTTGATGAGCTTCAAATATGGTGTGAACCATGGGAACACCTGTAAGGGCGATTGGAAGCTGCCCTAAAAGCCTCCATCCCTCTCGGAGAGTCCGGCAAGCTACCGAAAGTACCCCGCCCGCATGGCAGAGCCTGGCAAGCTACCCATGGCTTATTTGACATGCCAGAAATAGTAACAACAATGGGCCTCATCTGCCTGACACCGAAAAATCCCCAAATATGGCAACGTTAAGAAGGATGAGCAAGGAGAGGCTGATAAAATCTCAGGGACGAACTAGACTGTCAAAACGAAGAAAGACTAAAATGACTGTCTGTACTTTCAGTGCACATACACTGGCATCGGAAGCATCCATTGAGGACCTGATGGTGTAAGTGCACAAGATCAAGTACGACATCATTGGTCTGACTGAAATGAGAAGGCATCAATCACATCACGCCATTTTGACACTGGAGAAGAACTGTTCCTTGGAACATGTGACAAAAGAGGCATCCATTGTGTCGGTGTCCTTGTCAACACGAACTTGGCCATGAGCATTGATTCATTTGAATGCCTAACAACCCGAATCGGATGATTACGCTTGAAGAGATGTGGCTCACTGCCGGCAGTTTCTATCTTCATTGTCTATGCACCAACATCCAACTATGATGAAGAAGAAATTGAGAAGTTCTACATGGAGCTGTAGAAGTTCTATAAAGAAGACCACACCTTCTACAAGATCATTGTTGGTGATGTTGGTGATTTTAATGCCAAGATAGGACTGAGAAGGTCGCCAGAAGAACTGCACATTGGGACCCATGGCCTAGAAAGGAATGAACAGGGTGAGAGACTGTCTGAGTTCATCATGTCGACCAAGACCATCCATGGTAACTCAAGTTCCAGAAAGCCAAATCGAAACGTTGGACATGGGAGTCACCTGGTGGACAGTTCCACAATGAAATTGACCACATCATATTCAATCGAAGGTTTTGCCTGAGCAATGTCTCTGTTGTCCCCAAATTCCAAATGGGATCAGACCACCATCTTCTTCGTGCAAAATTCTACTTCACAGAGTGGGGAGAAAGGTCTGCAAAGTTCAAGTTTAAGAAGAGAACTCCCAGAATGACCACCAACTGGGAGCTCTTTGGCATTATTGCAGCAATGTGGGAAGATGCCGTCGTTGACAACATTGACAAGGAATACGATCGACTGGTTCAGCACCTCCATGACTGTGTGAAGAATGCCGAGAGTGAGAAAGCCACAAGCAGACGCCTGTCTTTGGAAACTTTCGAGCTCATTTGCCAAATGTGGTTTGGCACGAGCCTCAGGAAACCACAAGCTAACGTCTGAGCTTGAAAAGCTGTGCAGAGAAGCAATAAAAAAGACCTCAAAGAGAGAAGAGCAGCAGTGTTGGCCAATGCGGCAGAAGCCGGGAAAGGTATTTGCAACACTCTCCTGTCTGTGCCAACTACAAGACCAAGATGACTGCCCTCCGACGTCCCGATGGATCTATCACATCTTCCAGAAGGGCAATGGAGAGGATTATTCGCACTTCTACTCGGATCTCTTTGACAGCCATGTCCACCTGCCCACATACCAAATTCCTCAGGATGGATATGTCATTCCCAACATCCTCCCTTCCGAAATCTGACACGCCATTTCGTCGGTAAAGATGCATACAGCACCGGGTTCAGACAAGGTCAGATCTGAACACCTGAAGAATCTGCCGCCAGTACTCATCAATACACTGGCTCAGCTCTTCACATGCTACCTGTCTGAGTGCAAGGTTCTGTCCCAGTGGAAAACCAGCAGGACCATTCTGTTGTACAAGAAGGGAGACATCCACGACATCGGCAGCTATCACCCAATCTGCCTGCTGTCTTTCGTCTACAAGTTGTTCACTCATGTCATCCTGAATAGAATAGGCAGAACACTAGATGAAGGACAACCATGTGAGCAAGCTGGGTTTGGAAAAGAATTCAGCACCATCGACCATATCCACACAGTGACCAAGCTCATCGAAGTTTCGAGGGAGTTTAAGATGCCGCTCTGTCTAACATTCATCGATTTAAAAAAGGCCTTCGATTCTGTTGAGACTGAAGCGGTCATTGAAACCCTAGCCAAACAGGGCATTCAAACTCATTACATCAAGATCCTCCGTGAGCTGTATTATGGATTCACCACCAGGATCTCACCATTCTACAAGGAAGTTATCATCGAAGTAAAGAGAGGGGTTTGGCAGGGTGATACCATTTCACTGAAACTCTTCAGTGCCACCCTCAAGAACATTATGAGATGACTGGAATGGGAAGGAATGGGAGTGAAGATAGATGGTCAGCAACTACACACCTCCACTTTGTTGATGATGTCATTCTCATAACACCAAACATTACCCAAGTGGCACAAATGCTGGCCGACTTCGACCGCGAGTGTGGAAAGGTTGGACTGCAGCGGAATCTCAGCAAAGCAATGTTCATGAACAATGAACTAGTCCCTGACATTCCATTTGCTCTCAAGGGAATGAACATCTCTGAATGCAACAGCTATGTGTACCTGGGTCAAGAACTCAACATGAGGAATGACTTGGTGCTAGAACTGCACTGGAGGAAGAGAGCAGCGTGGAACGCCTTCAAGAACATCGAATAAGTGGTTAAGAGGATGAAGAACCTCTGACTCTGAGCACATCTTTTTGACTCCACCATTCTTCCTGCGCTGACATATGCCACAGAGTCCTGGGTCCTACAAAAACAGGATGAGAACGCTATTCAGGTCTCACAAAGAGGAATCGAAAGAATATCACACTTCACTCAAGTGAGAGAAGGAATCCGGAGTTTTGACCTCTGTTGACCGTCAAGAATCAGGGACGCTGTCTCATTTGCCAAGGCATCAAAAATCAGATGGGCCAGACACGTAATGCAATTCAGAGATGACCGCTGAACTAGAGCTGTTACCGACTGGATTCCACGGGACATCAAAAGACTGCGTGACCTCCCACCGATGAGATGGTCAGACTTCGTCAAAACCCTGAATGAACAGTTTGAGGCTCCTCCTGTTCCTGGAGCAAGCAGATACTATTGGGCTACACTAGCATGCGACAGGGATGAATGGAGACATAACTGGCTCCCACTCGAGCAAATCAATGGGATGACAAGTGATGATGACAAGTGATTTTATTAAATTACTGTGAAATACAAGCTTTCATGTTTGAGTTACAATCATACAATGATCAAACACCCATCCCTCCATCAGTGCACATTCCCCACCACTAATCTCCCTAGTATACCCCCCTTTCTTACCCTCCCCCTGCTTTCATGGCAGAAAATTTCCTCCATATTCTCTCTCTACTTTGTGGCATTATGGTTTGCAATACAGATATTGAGAGGCCATCATGTTTGGTCTTTATCTACTTTCAGCACACATCTCCCAATCCGAGCGATCCTGACAACCATCATTTTCTTAGTGATTCCTTCTCTATTCCAGCTGCCTTCACCCCGCCCCACTCATGAGCCAGGCTTCCAACCATGGAGCAGTCTTCCTGGCCCTTATGTCTACTGTCCTTGGGTGTCTGTCTTATGTTATGTTATTTTATCCTCCACAAACAAGTGCAGTCCTTCTGTGTCTGTCCCTCTCTCACTCATTTCATTTAGCATGATACTCTCCATGTCTATCCACTTACAAGAAAATTTCATGACTTCATCTCTTCTAACAGCTGCATAGTATCCCATTGTGTAGATGTACCAAAGTTTCTCTAACCAGTCGTCTGTTCTTGGGCACTCAGATTGTTTCCAGACTTTGGCTATTGTGAACAGTGCTGCAATGAACATATAGATGCATTTGTCATTTCTATTGTGCTTTTTCTTGCACCCTTGGGATATATTCCCAGAAGTGGTATTGTGGGGTCATGTGGAGCTCAATTTCTAGTTTTTTTTTTTTTTGCTTTTTAGGTCATATCTGGCCCATGAACTCAGAAATTACTTCCAGCGGTGCTTGAGGGACCATATGGAATGCTGGGAATCGAACCCGGGTGGGCCGCATGCAAGGCAAACTCCCTACCCGCTGTGCTATCTCTCCAGTCCCTCAATTTCTAGTCTTTGAAGGACTGTCCATATTGTTTTCCAGAAAGGCTGGACCAGTCGACATTACCACCAACAGTGATAGAGTGTCCCTTTTCCCCCACATCCATGCCAGCACTGGTTGCTTTTGTTCTTTTTTGTGCCAGTCTCTGTGGTGTGAGATGATGTCTCATTATAGTTTTGATTTGCATCTCCCTGATGATTAGGATGCAGAGTATTTTTTTCATGTGTCTTTTGGCCATTTGCATTTTTTTTTGAGGAAGCTTCTGTTCATTTCTTCTCCCCATTTTTTGATGGGGTTGGAGTTTTTTTCTTGTACAATTCTACTAGTTCTTGTATATCCTAGATATTAATCCCTTATCAGATGGGTGTTGGGTAAATATTCTTTTCCATTCTGTGGGCCTTCTCTGTATTTTAGTCATTGTTTCTTATGAAGTGCAGAAACTTCTTAGTTGGATGTAGTCCCATTTGTTTATGTTTGTTTCCACTTGCTTGGTCAGTGGTGTTTTATCCTTAAAGATGCTTTTAGCTTCAGTGTTGTGGGGGGTTTTGCCTATATATTTTCTTCATGTACCTTATGGATTTATGTCTGGTATTAAGGTCTTTAATCCACTTTGATACGACTTTTGTGCTTGGTGTTAGACAGAAGTCAGAGTTCATTTTTTTTTTCAGGTAGTTATTCAGTTTTTCCAGCACCATTTGTTGAAGAGGCTTTCCTTGTTCCACTTCACATTTCTTGCTCCTTTGTCAAAGATTAAGTGTTCATATATTTGAGAGTCTGTGACGGAATATTCAACTCTGTCCTGCTGGTCTACAGGTCTGTTTCTAGCCCAATACCATACTGTTTTAATTATTACTGCTTGTAGTACAGTTTGAAGTTGGGGAAGGTGAGGCCTCCCATATTCTTTTTCCCAAGAATTGCTTTAGCTATTGTGGGGGTTTATTGTTCCATATGAATTTCAGTAGTGTTTTGTTTATTTCTTTGAAAAATGTCATGGGTATCCTGATAGGGACTGCATTAAATCTATATAGTGCTTTGGGGAGTATTGCCATTTGGATAATGTTAATTCACCCTATCTATGAGCAGGGAGTGTGTCTCCATTTCCTAGTGTCCTCTTTTATTTCTTGAAATAGAGTTTTGTACTTTTCCTTGCATAGGTCCTTCACCTCTTTGGTTAAGCTGATTTCAAGGTACTTGACTTTCTGAGGTACTACTGTCTCATGGTGTTCTCTACCCTGTCCTGTCCCCCAGCCTCCAAAGTGCAAGTTTTTTACTGAAGACAGTCTTTCATGTTCTCTGTATTTTTTGTCTTTAGGCATTTGCTCTTCCCCAACCACGTTTCTTTGTATTCAGCATATGAGGGAGATCTTTATGTGTCAGTCTCTCTCCTTCTAATTTCACTCAGCATGAAACTCTCTAAATTCATCCATGTAGCAGAAAATTGCATGATTTCATCTTTTCTTTTATTGGGGGGCACACCTGACAATGCTCAAGGCTTACTCCTGGCTCTGCACTCAGGAATCACTCCTGGCAGCACTCAGGGGACCATAAGGGATGCTGGGGATAGAAACTAGGTCTTCTGCATGCAAGGCAGGTATCCTACCCACTGTACTATTTCTCTGGCCCCTCATAGTTTCTTATGGACAAGTAATATTTCTTTGTGTATAGTACCCTAATTTCTTTGTACAACTACCTATTTTTGGGCATTTGGATTGGTCCCAGATTTTGGCTATTGTGAATTGTGTTGTAATGAACATAGGCATGCATATGTCTTTTCTACATTGTGTTTTTGATTCCTTAAAGTATACTCCAAGAAGTGGAATTACTACCAACTCCCTTTTTTTACTCAGAACTGCATGTGGCTAGAGTATGGAATTTGCTGTACCCACTCAGAATAGGTAAATAAATGAACTTGGGATACCTGGATGGATGGATGGATGGATGAATAGAGAATTAGTCTTGGTTTGTATAAAAATGTAAATGGAAGCATGGACTGCATGGCAGTTGTGTTCCTGTCTGGAGAGGAAATCATGAAGATGTAAGTATATGTTTATGTGTCTTGTGGCCCTCTACAAAAACTGACTACATGATAGATTGGAATTTTATAGGTTTAATATTCCCTCTCAATGCTGTATGTCTTACATCTGAATAAAAGAGCTATAAATCTCTCCAGGCAGAACACGGCTGGCCCCTGCCTTTCTCTCCTTCTCTCACTGAGATCTCACGTGGAAATATAGCAGAACAGTCCATGATGAATCATAGCATCTGTGGAACAGCCCAGATAAGGAACAATTTGCATTTTCCTATGATAATTCGCTACTCTGGGTGTTTTCAAATTACCTTTAGAGTCACATTAATTCTGTTGCCGTAAACGATCCCTCTGTGTCTGAGTCCCCAGGAGACGGGGGATTCGTGTGGCAGGCTGTCTTGACACTCCAGGAGTCAGGCGTGCTCTCTTCCTGTCCCAGGGGGCCTACAAAACTCAACTGGCTCCTGAGGAGCCTCTTCTGCAGCTTTCCGGGGGAAGGTAGGAGCTGCCAATTCATCCTCCCTTCTCCTTCTCCGTGTTCGTGTCACTTGGTTAAAAATAAGCTCAACATCAGAGGCTCTCCTACTCCCTGCACCTCACCAGGTGGAGATGACACCCCCTCAGGTAGTTTTCTAGCACATTTCAGGAGGGAAGATGATGGTAGCAGACCCACGAAGGGTCCTAGAAATAAAGTCTTTCTGGAGGAGGGGTAATCTTAAAGGAGCTCCTAAGAGTTGCCTGCTCTCTGAGAAAGTTCCTCTCTGATGCTCGTATGCACACTTGTCTTGGCCACAGCTAGCCCAGGAGATGCCCTGATATGCAGATATTGGCCCCTCATGCAGGGAGCTGGGGGCAGAACTCTGTCAAACAAAGGCAGAATTAACCCCGACCTTTCCGTGTAAGGCCCCTGCCTGCACTGGAATGCCTCCAAAGACGTTTCAAAGTTAACTGTTCTCCTACTGATTTTCTTCTACCCTTCACAACCCAGGAAGTTCTCAAAACTCATCAGAAACCTGTCTTGCTACAGCACAAATCCATTTCCTTGCCTGGGAACAGAGACAAGTCATTCTTGCCCTCTTGAGCCTATACCTCCCTGCGTTTCTTATACAAATTCTAAGAATGCTATCAAATAAGTTAATGAGGAGCCTTGTAAAAAAAGAGAATCATTTCTGTTTCTCCACCCTCATTTACATTTGTCCATTTCCTGAGGTTCCATTCTATTAAACTTTAATTTGCTCCTTTCTCATTCCAAACCTTCCACAAGTCTTAGGGGGGAGTTTTTCTTCACACAGTCAAGAATCTCTGGGGCTCATGGATTACACTCAGGGAGAAAGGCAAGACATAGTTTTCTCCCTAAAGTAGTTTCTGGTTTGGACAACCAGCAGGTTTAAAGGAAAGGGAATGAGTTTGGATGGATGGTCATGACTAAAATTCTATTTTTTTTTGCATAGTTCTCTTCCCATCCTTATTTGTACCAGTGTTTTTGAATGATTTTTTTTCTGTCAAACCTCTCCATTCCTGTACTTGTTAACTGTGATGCAAGAGAGTAGAAGTATATCCCATTCCATTCTCTTCCTTGGGTCTTTGAAACATACAGAGAAAGCGTGGACATGTGAAATGATTTAAGTTCCTCAGAAAGCAACTCATGAAAAACAATTTATTGGACTGAGTTACATAAAATTGACATTTCCTTCTAAGTTTAAAAAAAAAGAGGTTGAATATTGCTGATTTGTCATCCAACCCAAACTCTTTCATTTAGGCTGATTGGAAGAAGTTTGATGTGAACTTACTGGGGTGTGATAAAGAAGTCCAAATTATAAGATACATTTTTAAAGAGATGGAACTTTATAATATTCAAATGCCAACGGAATGGGAACTATGGTCAGAGAGGGAAGTTTTGGTTAATAAGAAAAATGCATAATGAACTACAAGAGTCGGGTAAAAGATGCTATTGTCTAAAGTGTACTTGAGAATTTTATTCTTTTGAGTAACTTTTAATGGTTTCCTTATGATTTACACAGTTGATTGGCTTCTTACTAAGTCCTCCCTTCAAATAGCAATTGTGAGGTTGACGTTTACTTGTCTAAGTTGCCTTATCTCAAAGTAGTGGATTCTGAATAAGTGATATTTGACATCCTTATTCCTGACCTTGTGATTGACCATTAGGTTAATAAAAATCAATGGAGATCAGCCATCAAGTGATGAGAAGGAGAAATAAATTTGCCAAATGCAAATGTGATTAGAAAACTGAAGTTGGTTTTCTTACATGTCTCATCTACTAACTAGGAGAGCAGTAACAGAGCAAAGTTCATTTTTCAAGCAATCAACTTGAAGGGAATGAACCACATCCTAAAGAACTGCTTTGAGGAGCATTATAATGCAAAAGAAAAATCCAGTCTTTTCTGGCTTTATTTTATTATTATTATTATCAAGCTTTTATTTGTCTGGGGCCTACCTCCAGCAGACTTCAGGTGCTATTCCTAGCTCTGTGGAAATTCAGGGGTCTTGAAGTGTAGGGGATCAAAGCAATCCTACCACATATGCAGTGTACAACCCAGCCGGTTGAACTCTCTCCCCAGTCCCTTTTGTGTTTTTAAAAAGTGCTCACATATGTTCATTCTTCTAGAAAAGTATTCTTAAAGATGCCCTCTGAATATAGCAGTTTCTCCGTTACACTTATTTGCAAGTGAACTCACCAAATTTTGACTTCCCTGGAACCTTCATGGGGTGTACAGGTGGGTGAAAAGAAAGGGGGAAAGAACCAAGGCTGGTTAGCTAGCAGAAATAAAAAAGGATACTGTATTTGATGCAGTGTCTTGGAATTAGGTATAACTTTTCTGGAGTGGGACTGATGAACTCTGTCTTAATTCTTTTCATAACCCGTAGGTTCTTCTGATTAAAGGTAAAGCCAGAGAATACCCTCTCTTGGGGAGATTTGATGCTAATTTCACCTCTTTTCTGCATTTCTCTCTTCTTCTGTTTTGGAATGTCAGCTAGAACTCTTAGGAGAGGCCTATGGACTCAGTTTCCTGTCACAGTCACCAACTGAATGTAGATCTGAGATGAAAATGGGCCCAAATCAAATAGAGGGGCTGATGACCAAACTAAACAAAGCAGCAGAGTGATGGGATAGTTGCGCATCTTGGCTATAGTCACACAATTCTGCTACTGTCAGAGGCTTATAACCCTGTACACCTGAAAAGCTGATTGGACTAGATGCAGCTGAAAAACTGGTGAATCCCATGAAAGGCAAGTCCTCCCCTAGCTGACCTGCCCAGTAGGCACCCCAGAGGGAAGGCTCTGAACTCTTCTCTTCTTCAATTA
Source organism: Sorex araneus (assembly GCF_027595985.1). Taxonomy (NCBI): domain Eukaryota; kingdom Metazoa; phylum Chordata; class Mammalia; order Eulipotyphla; family Soricidae; genus Sorex; species Sorex araneus. The sequence goes on from NC_073302.1 coordinate 430,097,074, forward strand.
CCGACTAGCATGCATCTTGCATCCTGTCTGCCTCCTTGCTGAATCCCCTCTACCAGGGAAGCAGGAACCCACATGTTCCCTGAGGCTGAGGGCACCCTCCATTGAGGCAAGGCTGGACACAGCACACCAAAACCCCATGGGCATCATTGACTAAGACTCTATCATGCTCACTGTGATTTCAAGTTCCAACATCTTGATCTTTGATCCAGGCAAAGCAGGGATGAGAGAGGGTGCTGGGATCAGGACATAAATACAGAATACTGCCCTGGGCATGTCACTCTGGAGAATCCAGATGTGTAAAGCATTGATAAGGCCATAGTGTAATCAGTGCTCAAGAAGCACAAGGAAGGACTGTGGGAACCGGGAGCAGGGTCAGCTACAGTCAGCTCTACCCCTGCCCCCCAGGGATCAAGGCCACTGCTGTGTCTTGAAAGACAGGTTTTGCCCAAGAGAGCTTGCATTCTGTGTCGACTACACAATTCTTCACATACATGCATCATGTGCAGACAGACAGAAGCATATATAGACATACAGCGCGGACAACACATATCACACTAATAAAAGCACACAGAAACAGTTATAGACATATCACACATAGACACACAATTCTTATCACACACAGAAATGTCCACAGGCACACATCACAGTCATAGACACGTACGTCATATGTAGACACAGAACACATATCGCACAGAGAGATGCTTATAGGTACACATCACACAGAGACACACATCACTGCAACACACATTATCACAGGGATGCATGGAGACATGTTTCACATATTTAACACACACTTACAACACATGGCACACACCTCACACACAAACACATCACATACCACAGTGCCTCATTCAGAGACACACAAATACACTTACACGCATAGTACTTGAAATCTCACACATAAGTGACTCATACATACCTATACAGAGATAAAGATCCACACACTGTCCGAGGACAGTCCATTTCACACAGAGAATGACACACATCACATAGGATACATGCACCCCCACATACACCCTCCTCACACACAGACTCCCATCACAGACAGAGCGTTACCTGTGATACGCAGGTATTTCCCCACACCCCATAGACACATCACACATGCGCACCAGCACAGCCCGCCTGCCTCCCTCCGATGGTTAATGTCAATGCCTCCCCCTGCTCACACTCACACATGGTGGAGGCAGCCTCAGTGCTGTTGGACCAGGGAACCCCTCATGAGTGGCAGGTTGGGAGTGGTTGGGAGTGAATTCCCTCTCCCCACTCCAATCCTTCTCGTGTCTTTTCCTCTTCCTCACCCACTGCAGCCTTGGATGCTGCCGAGTTACTATGGCAACGGGTTCCCTTTTCCTTCCCACAAGTACTGATGCTTCCTTTGGAGTGTGCACCCCTGACCAGCTCCCAGCCAAGCTGCAGGCTCAGGGCCTGCCTCTCTGGGTGGGTACCCCTCCTGAACTTCAGGGCGGGTGTTCCCTGCGTACTAGGGTCTCTTCACTTCTTATGGTCCTGACTCCCCTAACGACGGTCTCCTTGCAGGGTTGGAAGAGAAAAGGTTGCAGATATCTTCCCACTTTCATCCTGAAGCATCTCCTAAGCCATCGAGGCAGAAGGAGGGAGCTATCTTGGAGGAAAGGAACTTCCCAAAGACGAAGTAAACCACACAGAAGTGCCATGGCATGGCAGGTCCTTCCAGTGTAGGAATGGGTCATTAGCATCACCCCAAACCGGACTGAATTTGAGTGTCCACTGTCCTGTGAGTCACCCTGGCACAGACCCCCACCCCCACTTCTTACCTATCCATTGTGGGTGATAGCATGGCTCAGGCCTCTGTCTGGCAGGCTCCATTCAGAGTCCACTTTCCAAACCCAGTTACCTCCTTTACTCTGTGAAGTTCAGAGGATACAGAAATACATGAGGCATGGAAGCTCAAGGGGGAGTCCCAAAGGGGACCAGGAATTGGGGCATCAGGACCACAGGTCTCAACACCCAGTTATCTGCCCTCTCTTGCTCAGAGGAGCACGTTTGCTGGCCTTTTCACATGGGTCAACGATTCCAGGGAGGGGGTGGTGTCTTTGTCAGTAGCTGTGTGATCCTCTCAGTGTAGCAGAAATGGCAGGTGAGTGGAGGAAGCATTTTCCCAGAAATACATGGAATAAACCTCCTGCTATGGAGGTTCTTCACTCCGTGGTCAGGAACCTCTGCAGGACTCAAGGGCTCACTGTGAAGACGGTGGTCACGTGCAAGTGATGGGTGCCAAGGGACTCTGGAAGGACGTCAATGGGATCCTACAAATGCCTAGGGAATCAGAATTCATCTCCCTCAGGACTCACTGTGGTGGGACTGGGGAAGGGACAGTCTGGCTCCAGAGCCACCTGACCTCACATCCAAACTGGAAATCCAACCAGGCACCATGTTTGCTTTGGGGAATCCAAACGTCAGCTGTCAAAGAAGATCTCACAGCTCTAATTCTGTACTTGCTGCCCCAGGGAATCTGCTCCCCAGCAGGACCCCCCCATACTCTCTCACAGAGGGTGAGACAGTCGAGGGACTGTGACAAGGCCACGCCCACCCCACCCAGGTCAGCCCCTCTCTCTTTTGAATTCACTGAACGGAAGTGAAACGCCAGCAGGAGACCCAGCCTCTGTGCATGCAGGCTCCTTGGTGTATCACAGCTGCATCTGGGCAAAACCCTGGCCTCTGAGAGCACGCTGAGGGAAGTCAGTCTGAAGGGAAGAGGTAGATGTGGATTGATTTCTCTGAAATGGGAGACTTAAAGATACACATGGCAGCAACAAAGGTGCAAAGGTGACATTACTGGAGAACCAATTCACACAACTGAGTTGTGTGCATACATGCGTGTGTGTGTGTGTGTGTGTGTGAGGGCTGGGCTGGGGAGGATGGAGAGTGAGGGTATTGAAAAGAACCCTTAGGTCCTTGAGGGAGGGAGTGTGTACACTGGGGACGAGTGTGGTGTTGGAATTATGTGCATGAGAGACCATTATAAAGAATATTGTAATCCACAGAATCTCAATCAAATTAAAAAAAAATCCTCTGGCCTCTGGAGAGCTGGGAATTCTGGGGGCAAGGTGGTGCAAGGGACTGAGCTGGACTTAGACGGTCACCTTGGGGCAGTGGTACTTTCTCACCTAGACTAGGAGGCCACTGAGTCTCAGACATACATAACACATGGAGGCCCCCAGAAGTCAGGGGCAGGTCTATGAAACCCTGACTCCAATATTTATGTTGTTTGTTGCCTGAGAGAATGGACCCTTGGGTTCTGGATGGCAGAAGTGTCCATTCTTTGACCAAGGGTCAAACGGGAGAGATTAGAGTGCTGTGCAGGGGTAGGACTGTCCCAGAGGAAGGCCACCCTTATCCTCATGCAACTTCCAACTCCCTTGGTGGGCCTGCACCACCACTCAGACCAGTGAGTCTGAAATCAGCAAGGATGAGGCCATGACCCCAGCCCCCTCACAGATGTCCTGCTCGCAACCTCCAGGGTCTCCCCCCCACAACTGAGGGGCCCGGGCCATGGAGGACAGAGCCGGGACAGACACTCCTCTCTGCTGTGCCTTGGAGCCTCCACTTCCTTTAGCTGCTCCAGAGCACTTCTCACTTTTCATCCGGAGCTTCATGCGGGGATTCTAGCCCCCCTGCACGGCTTCATTCTCATTCTATTTAGATGCTACATTAAACCCCAGGGGACATCCCCATCCCACCCAAAGCCCTATCCCGGGACAGGATGCCTGGTGGTATCAACATGGCACACATAGGGTCTGGGTACTCCACGGAGAGAAGGGCTGTCCTCGCCTGGTCATGAGGGCAGTCGGGCTCCAGAGAGGGGCACCTGAGCAGCTTCTTTGAGGGTAGAGTCCAGAGTGCCTATAGTCCATTAGGACTCACTGGGGGCTGGAAGGCAGGACACAATTCCCAAGCACCCGGAATCAGGACTCTTCCTAGCATCCTTAAGCCTGCATCCTTCAACCCTAGGGGGCACAGAGTGCCTGCTTCCCGACTCTGCTCAGGCTGCTGGGAATGATGACCACAAGCTTGCCCAGAGCACAGCCAGGCTGCAGGAGGCTTGAGTCTCCTCTTGTCACCTGCTCTGTCCCTTATCCAGCGTCTTTTTGAAAACAATCTCAGTCGTGGAGAAAAGCAACCAGCACCATGCAGAAAACCCTTCTTCCCCAAGGGAGATTATAGTCTGGAGTTGAGAAATACTTGAGTCCTTAGATCTTACAGGTAAGGAACATGCTTTTGCATGACCCCAAGCCCTGGTGGGAGTTAGGAAATAAGCCAACTCATTACCCATATCCAATCCTAAAACCCCAGAGCAAGTGATCTTGATGGCAAGAGCTCCAGATCTGTATCACACCTAGCATTTCACTGTGGTGTCTTCAGAATTCCTTATGTCTGGGCGAGGTCCCCAGTCTTCCTGCGACTTTCTTTTTTTTTAAATTTATTTTATTTTAAATTTTATTGAATCAGCGTGAGAGAGTTACAAGCTTTCATGTTTGGGTTACAATCTCACAATAATCCAACACCCATCCCTCCACCAGTGCACATTCTCCACCACCAATATTCCAGATATACCCCCCCTTTCCCACCCTCCCCCTGCCTCCATGGCAGACAATATTCCCCATACTCTCTCTCTACATTTGGGCATTATAGCTTGCAACACAGACACTGAGAGGCCATCACGTTTGATCCATTATCTACTTTCGGCATGCATTTCCCATCCCAACTGGTTCCTCCAGCCATCATTTTCTTAGTGATCCCTTCTCTATTCCATCTGCCTTCTCCCTTCTGCTCAAGAAGCAGGCTTCCAGCTATGGGGCAATCCTTCTGACCCTTGTATCTACTGTCCTTGGGTGTCAGCCTCAGGTGATGTTATTCTATACTTCACAAAATGAGTGCAGTCCTTCTATGTCTGTCCCTCTCTTTCTGACTCATTTCACTTAAAATTTGAGCATGATACTCTCCATGCCTATCCACTTATAAGCAAATTTCATGACTTTATCTCTCCTAACAACTGCATAGTATTTCATTGTGTAGATGTATCAAAGTTTCTTTAACCAGTCATCTGTTTTAGGGCACTCAGGTTGTTTCCAGATTTTGGCTATTGTGAACAGTGCTGCAATGAATATATAGGTGCAGATGTCATTTCTACTGTGCCTTTTTGCATCCTCGGGACATATTCCCAGAAGAGGTATTGTGGGGTCATATGGAAGCTCAATTTCTAGTCTTTGAAGGACTGTCCATATTGTTTTCCAGAAAGGCTGGACCAGTCAACATTCCCACCAACAGTGAAAAGGTGTCCCTTTTCCCCCACATCCACACCAGCACTGGTTGCTTTTGTCCTTTTGAATGTGTGCCAGTCTCTGTGGTGTGAGATGATATCTCATTGTTATTTTGATTTTCATCTTCCTGATGACTAGCGATGTGGAGCATTTTTTATGTGCCTTTTGGCTATGTGTATTTCTTTTTTGAGAAAACTTCTGTTCATTTTTTCTCCCCATTTTTTGATGGCGTTGAAGGTATTTTTCTTATACAATTCTACTAAGAAGTTTCTGCGCTTCAAAAGAAACTTGTATCACTTGTATCACTGCTCACTGTCTGCTCCTCCCCAAACCGCAGCTTCCTGACACCAACGATAGAAGTGAGTCGGCTTCCAAGTGGCTTATTAGAGAACAAATTATTCCCTGCTTTGCTACTCTTTCCATTTGAGTTAATCTGCGCGTCTAAAGTCCGAGCAGGTGCCAGCGTTATTCCTGCAACTGGCACCAAATTGCATTCAGAAAGCACAATTAGCACTTGCTTAACATGCCGCAGAATGGGATAATCGCAGAGTAGCCCATGGCGGCCTTGTCCCCACTGCACTTTGCCTTAATGTGTCAAGGGACAGTTTGCCCTGCTGATGGCAATACAAGTTCCAGTGTTACCTGGGCAGCCATGCCACCTCCTTCAGCAAACTCGATGACAGGTAGGTAAGAGCTAGTGAGCATCCAAAGCATGCCCTGTCGACTTCCTTTCTATCCTGTCTCTTTCTGAATACTACCCCACAGATGTGAAGGAAGAGGGGTGCAGACCCTTGGGCCAGGACAAGAGGAGACACAGGGACCCAGAAGGAGGCATTGGAGTTTACCTGGGCATAGGAGGGTTCCTCCCAAGAGCTGCTGGAACCTCAGATTCGTGAGATGGGAGTATCTGTCGGGGCCTGGCATGGGTTGGAAGATGGAGTGAGAGGCTTGAAGGGTAGAGAGGTGTGGAGGGAGCCCCAGAGCAGGCAGGCAGCTGTGGAGAATGAGGACCAAAAGGAGAAAGGGACCAAGGCACAGTCCCCACCCCCAGGCCCACCAAATCAGAAACTGGGGGTGGGACTCGCAAGCCTGTGCCATAACATGATGCATCCCAGGTGTCGGGATGTGTGCTCAGGCTTAGAAAGTGCTGAGTGCTCATCTGTGGAATATAGAATAATAGACTAGGAGTCTAACACCCAAGAATAGTAGAAATAAGTACTAGGAGGTTGACTCCATGGCTTGGAGGCTGGTCTCTCATTCTGGGCAACTCAGAGAAGGGAACACCAAGTAAAATGTGGTCGGTGGTCATGCGGGGGAGGGGTGACACGTGCCGAATGTAGACTAGAGACTGAATGCAATGGCCGCTCAACACCTTTATTGCAAACCACAACACCTACTCAGAGAGAGAGAATGAAAGGGAATACCCTGCCATAGTGGCAGTTTGGGGTGGGGGGAGATGGGACTGGGGAGGGTGGGAGGGACGCTGGGTTTACTGGTGGTGGAGAATGGGCACTGGTGAAGGGATGGGTTCTTGAACTTTGTATGGGGGAAACATGAGCACAAAAATGTATAAATTTGTAAAAAAATGCATATATTAAACTGCTAAACAAACAGACAACAACAACAACAAAGAAAGTGCTGAGTGCTGAGTGCTCCTGTGCCTGGGGCTGACCGTCCTTCTCAGAACTCTTCAGCAAAAAGCTCCCGAGGTGCCTGCTGTGTGCTGCAAACGGTGGGGAGGGGGAAGCCCTTTCTCTCTGGGTGTGCCAGGAGGTGCACAACAGACAAGCAGGTGGAATTCCAGGGGGTAACACGCAGGTACTTGGAGTTGGAGGTGTGGGCAGGAAAGTCAGGGCGGGCTGCCTTGCGGAAGTGACCTGGTGGGGTCTGCCACCTTGCTCTCTCCCAAGGAAGCTGAGGAAGGAAGGGCAAGAGTGGAATGCCAGGAGCCAGAGGATGGCGAGGGAAGGGGTTGTGTGTTCATGCCCACTCCTCTCTTCGTCTTTCCTGAGCCCTCTGGAGGAAGGGCTGGGTCTGCCTGGAAGGAAGCTGTGCTTTGCACCCCGCTGGAAGAGATAGCATCATCATCATTTTCCAGGGGCCAGAGAGGCTTAATATTAAAGGAGAACTCGTGCTATTTGCTGACAGCACTTAATGGGTAATTCAAGGGGCCTTATTATTCCTATACATCATGTCTGGCTGTGACAGGCAGCGGGGTTTCTGGCACAGAGGGGAGGCTGCAGTTTGGGTTTTTCCTCCCTTCCTGGGGGCACAGCTGGTAGCCATGACCTTACTTGCCTGGGTGGTCCCTGAGGCTTCATCAGGGGCTACTCAGTGCTGACGTGGGCATTAGGGCTGGGTTCATGACTCTGCTGGTGACTGAATAATGCTGACCCATGTGGGGTTTCCCACGGAGACCGCAGACAGAGGTGAGCTCCCAATCCACGGATGGCTGGCCCTGCCTGGGCAAAGGGGCACCAGGGCCTTTCAAACTCCTCCGGGAAGGGGGTTACACATTCTATTTTCCCGGTGGGTGAAGGGTTTGTCTTCATGATGAAGCAATAGTTCCCATGAAGTGTATGGTGGGGGGGGGGGTCTCTAAGCCATTTTGCTTTCCCAACATGATATCCGGTGGGCGAAAAGACACAGGTAGAAGGAAAGAGTTGGTGAAGGGAAAGATGGGGGTGTCTGGACATCCAGAAGCACTGTCCTTACAGCAGAAACAGAGCTGTATCCAGAGAGACAGTAAAGCTCATTAGCATTCCCACGTCTAGAGAATTATACTTTATTCTTCTCTGCTATCTCTGGAGTGGCAGTAAGGTGGTGTCCCCAGCTCATGGAAGGATGGCCTGGCTAGGTATGTGGCATCTGTCTAACACGGTGCTAGTCACACATAGATCCTTCAAAAGACCCTTGTGGAATCAAAGCATTGGCTGGTCGGTCTCTCTCCAGCAGGCATGATTATTTCCACTCCATCAGTCTTCCAGGAGATCTTGTGTGGGGATGGGATGCCACGCCTGGCACTATTAAATAAGTGGACTGGCGTCCCATGCAGAGAATGTCACAGAAAACATCAAAGAGGATGATGCTTCAGGAAGACAAAGGTGGTGGAGGGATACATAGACCCCTTCTGGGCTGCCTCCACCTTGGCTTTCCCATCATTCCTTGGTGGCTTTGACCTCGAAGGACAAACATTGCCTTCTCTGCTTGCTTTCATCATTGACTCTGCCAAAGTCACTGCCCAGTTACCATTCTCTGAGCGTTGGAGACTGGAGAATCCATATCAAGAGATTCTGATCCTGTGTGCTATTTCCTTTCGGCTCTTGGTCATGCTGAGGAGCGGGCTGTGAAAGCCCTTTGTTCCTGGGGAGAAAGTGGTATTGGATGAATACCACAGGTATTGGCGGATCCAACCCTGTGTCCACAGACAGACCAATGAGAATGTGCAGTTTACCAGGGAATGGCACTCAGCCTCGGAAGGGGAGGCACTTCTGGTGAACCCTAAAGATAAGTGCAGTGAAGCCGTCCCTGAAGATCATACACTACATGGTTCCATTTCTAGGAGCTTTCTGAGACTGAAAGCAGTACGGTGGTGTCAGAGGCCGGGGAGAGGGGGTTAATGCTTTATGGGGAGAGGGTGTCCATTGAAAAGGTAAGAAAGTTCCGGAGGGGAGTGGCCCATCAACAATGTGAATATGCTTCATGTGCCTGACTTGTATGATTTTTTTAAACTTTTGTGTCTATGGTTTGGGGAGGGAATTTGGAACCATACCGATGGATGTTAAAGGCTTATTCCTTGTAATCAAAGTAAAGTGAAAGTAAAGTGAAATTTACCAGTTACACAGGTGGAGTGGGGGGCTAGGGAGGTGGGGGGGGTAGGGGCGAGGTATACTGTGATTCTTGGTGGTGGAATATGTGCACTGGTGAAGGGATGGGTGTTTGAGCATTGTATAACTGAGACTTAAACCTGAAAGCTTTGTAACTTTCCACATGGTGATTCAATAAAAGAATAAATTAATTAAAAAATAGAAATAAAAATAATAAAAATAAATAAAAATAAAAAATAAAAAAATAAAGACTTATTCCTGACTCTGTGCTCAGATATGGCACAGAGTCAGGAAGTGCTCAAGGAACCCTGTGTGGTTCTGAGGATCATGTGTGAGGCAAGTAACTCTGCGCTATTGTTCTGGCCCTGAGATGTATGTTTTGAAAAAGGTGAAAGTGGTGAATTTTATGCATATGTATTTCATGGCCTTTAAACAAGTGCTCACAGAGAACTGAGTTGGTGCTGCAGCCTCTACCTTTTGGGCATGGGTCCTGAGGTGAAGTTTGGGCTGTATGGTGAGAAGGCAAAGAAGATTAGAAAGAGGAAAGTGGACTGAGTCTGTGAAGTGAATCCCTCAGAGCCCTGGGGACTGAGGCACTGGAACTACTCAGCTGGGAAGAGTAGCAGGTCTTTGATATTGGGGTCTTGCTCATGCTCTTACATTGGTGGACTTGGTGGCCTCATGTGATGCCGAGGAGTGACTTATTAGGGTGGGCGAGGGCCTCTTTAGAGCACAGAAGGGAGAACCTGGGACATTCTTCTGTGTCTGCAGAGTTGGGACATAGAGCAGAGTCCTGTGCACAAGGATGAAGCATCAATAAATGGCTTCTCTAGAGGCTGGAGACAGGGACACCCCATGGGGCAGGCTTGGAGCAAGTCTAACCTTGACCCTACTTGGGCCACTTCAAGGTGTCTTCCTGGTGTAGTGCTTGATCCATCCCATTTCTTTCCTAGTCTCTGACTGAGGAGTGATCATGCCCACCAGATACCATGAGGAATTTCCAGGAAGATGAGGTCAGGCATCTTAGGTGAACGGTCCTGAATTAGTTCAAAGAAATCCTATGAGTCTTCCCAAGTTGTGTGAAGCATGATCAGACAGCAGGAAGAACTGCTCAAAGAAGATCTCTCAAAGAAGTCTCAAAGATCCTCCCCTCTCTGTGTTTAATTCTTTCCCACCTGGTATGTTTCCTTTAACATACCAACAAGTGGACGTGTTAGTTCCCTAGGGCTGCAGGCTCATGGGCTTAACCCAACAGCAATGCTCACCGCTTTGGAGGTAACAGTCTAACATTGAGGCCTTGGTAGGGTCATATCATTTTCTATCATTTTCTTGATGTGGAGGGGAGAATATGTCCTTGCCTCTTCCAGATTCAGTTGCCAGTAATCTTTGGTGCTCCTTGATTTTCTTTTTTTTTTTTCTTCCCCTTTTTATTGATTCACCATGAGATTCACTTACAAAGTTTTCATATTTGAGTTTCAGACATGCAATAATCAATCATCCATCCCTTCACCAAAATTTTCTACCACCAAAATCCCCAGTATCCCCCCTCCCCATTCCAACCTTTCCCCTGCTTGTGTGGTAGACAATTTCCACAATACTCTCTCTCTACTATGATTACATTCAATATTTCGACACCAGTCCCACCACCACTCAAACCTGATGAAAAGACAATGCTAGACAATTTGTTTTGTATTGCTTGTTATGGATAACATATAATGTCATGTGGCTGTGAGAGCAGCTGCACGCCCTAAGAATTCTAAAATTTTAATAATTAGGATCTGGAGAGATCTCTGCAGCGAGCCGCTCCGTTTCGAGATTCGTGTGTGTGTGTGTGTGTGTGTGTGTGTGTGTGTGTGTGTGTAGATTGTGGCCGCATAGGAGCTTTATAAGTAGCTGAGGGAAGTTTGTGGGCATCATCTCAGAGTCCCATTGGGGTGGGGGGAAGGAGAAGGGCCGGCTCCTCCCCTGTCCCTTGAGAACTGGCGTCTGCCGCTTCTGCTCCTGAACTTTTTGTTGGATTCTAGAAGATGGTGGCCACCAGGATTCTGAGGGGGCATGCACAGGGATGGCACCTGCTCCTCTCTGGAGTGGCCTGGAGAAAGTGGCCTATTGCAAACTCCGAAGGCATCTCCACAGCAAGCTGCTTGGTTCCGAGATTCGTGTGTGTGTCACTCTTTGATTTTCAACTGCAAGACTGAAGTCTCTACCTTCATCTTTACCTGCTTTAATTCCCCTGTGTCTCTGTGTCTTCTCTTCATGGCTGACCCATCTTCTTTTAAGGTCATTATCTTGGATATCATTTTCTAGTTGGCTTCAAGAGATTATATCATCAAGGATCCTACTTCCAATGATCACATTTTGAAGTACTGGGGTTAGAATAATAATCAACAGGGGGGCAGTAGGTGGAGCATTTGCCTTGTATATGGCCAACCTGGGTTTGATCCCCAGAACCCCATATGATCCCCTGAGCCCCATCTGGAGTGAACCATGTGAGAATAACCAGGAATAAGCTCTGAGCACTGCCAGGTATGTCCCCCAAACCAAACAACAACCAAAGAAGCAATGTATCTTTTGTGGAAGGGTTGGGGGTGGGTGGGTGAGAGGGAGTAAGACGTGATTTAATTCATAGCAGGAATACAGAAGGCAAGGAATATGGCTTGGTATTAGAGCATGCTTTGCATGTATGAGGACCCAGCACCACCAAATAAGCAAACAAGCAAAACTTCCAAGATTTCAGAAACTAGTATTCTCAGGGACACAGGCTAGAGGTGGGTGTGTCTTTCCATGAGCATGGGGGATGGGCCATGGCCCCAAATAGAGAGAAAAACCAATAGAGACATATGTTGCTAAATACATATTGGGCTCCTGCTCACATTTTCATTCCTAAACCAATTATTTAAGTGATACGACTTGCCTTTGGGGTATGCTTTCTCATGCTGTGTTGCAAATGCCTTTTGAGTTAGCACGGACTTTGGTCATCAACACACCTCCGCCTCCGGATAGCAGGGGCACCTATGGGAGCATCATTCATGGGTTTGTTCCTTTAGCCTGCAGTGAGGCTTTGCTGGAGGTTTGTAGCGTAAGCACCTACTCATCTATCGCTATGCGTGTTGTATGTTAGTACTGCTCGTTCTTCTCTCTCCCAGTCATTGCAGGGGTGTGCGGGAAGGCATCCTTAGTGGGGCAGTCTCTCAAAGCCCATGTCAAGGATGGGTAGGGAGTTGGCAGGTCAAACCATCACTGAAGCCAATGACTGAAAGCAGCATCACCCCCCAACCCCTCTCTAGCCCTTGTGCTGATGTGACTTCACCTCTTCTCTGGTGCTCTCCCCTTTCTGGATAACGCCCGTCTTTCCCCCAGAGATGACCCGGGTCAAGGACACTTTGCAGAATGGAACTTCCTGCTGCTTCCGAAAGTTCTTTCCAGCCTAGTTGCTAGGCAATACTGGTGCTCTGTAGAGGGGCTGCCCTGTGCGCTGTGCTGGGGCTGGGTGCTGGGCGACTGTTTCACCAGCCCATCTGCAATTTAAATTCCCTGACAGGCAGGAGCAGTCAAGCTGTTCACTTGAGATTGCAAGAAGTTAGATTGAAATACAAGGAATATCCAATGCCTCGAGCCCTTCATAAATTTGGCTTTGATAGTAACTGGGAAGGGACGGGGGAGAGAGGAGAAGGTGGGAGAGCCCGAAAGAGAAACACGTTGCATGCAGTTTAGGCCTAGCCAGTGGATTTACCTGCGATCAAGGGGCGCCATGCCCCCTCTGCCCCCTGCTCTCCATCCTGTCTCTTTCCTGCATCCTTCTCATCCATCTCCTGACCAGGGGATGAGCAAATTTCTTAGCATCTCCTCTGCCATTTTCATGGAAGCAGAGAGGTAGCCATCCGATAGGCAACCTGATGACACAGGTGTCTCCCTCCCTCCCAGCCCTTCCCCAGAGGGCCCAGCAATGAGTCGCTCCTTTAGCAATGTCCAGAGCCACAGCTGTATTGACAGCAGCTATAGCTGCCCACCTGATGGGGTCCCGATTGGTGCATTAGGGCTAGTTCTGGCCCCATATGAGCCCCAGCTGCACCTCCCTGTCAGCTTCCTGTTCCTGATTCGAGGCAGTTCAACTACAGAAACTCTGCAACATTCCAGCTCTGGTCCACAAGGCAAACAAAAGGAACCCTGGGCAGCAAGGAGCTTGCAGAAGGTGCTTTCCGGAAAGCTTGATTCTGTGACGTGTTTTTGCCTTTCATGGTGACTCTCCTCTCCCCGTTTCCCCCGTGGGTGCTGCTAGGAACACTGGCCCAGCTTTTGTTCTTAAATCTTTTCTTCTTCCTGTTGTTCCAGGGCTGGGACTGCAGGCTCTGTGCACAGAATGATGCACTTTAAAGCAGGCGGTACTCTCAAAGAGTGCTCCCAAGATTTGAATCGCCCCTCCCACCCCAGTCCTAGTCTAACAGACATTCTTGATTTATTTGACCTACATACCTCTTGGATGAAAAATGATGCTACTCAGTGCCCCCCAGTCCTGGAATTGACCCTCAACACGCTGATGCCAGCACATACCACAGGTGGTTCACACTTGGATGTGGCTTAATGAGCACAAATTGCAGGGCCAGCAAGTGTATGTTAATTTAATGAACAAGCAAAGATGCTCATCCCCTTGTCCCAATTATACCAACATTACTACCACCTCCTGGGTCATTCCAGTGCCCCCTTAGGGGTGGTCTCCCCAACAGTGGTAAAAATGGTTGCGAGAGGACTGTAGAAAGGAAAATGGTGGCCCAGAGGTAGCTGTGTCCAGGAGCTCCTGTTCTCCAGGAGATTTCAGCATCAAACTGCCTTACTCATCCCAACCTGCTCTTAGATTAGGGCTGGTATGAGACAGAAGAAAAAGTACGTTGGGTATTGAGGGCAGTTGAAAGTAACAGGAAACTACTTCCAGTTGCTAGGACAGCTCTGAAAAAAAAAAGAAAACCAAAAACAAATAAATGACAAGTGCTGGTGAGTATGTAGAGAAAACAGAATCCACAAGCTCTACTCCTAGGCTGAAGAACGGTCTTGCACTGGTCAAAGCAGTTGGACATAACCTTTAAAGAATAAACATGGAGGTCCTAAAAGACCTGGCAATTTCACTCCCTGATATGAACCCAACCAAGAACGCTAAGCATAGGCCTCTGTTCAGCCACATTTATCATGGCACCCGCATAAGCACCCAGAGGCAGCAGCAAGCCAGTGCCCACGGATGGATGAGGGAACAAAAACAATGGCATCTTATTCTACACAAATCTAGTGGAACCCTGTTCCATTTCCTATAATGGAATCTTGTTAAGCTATAAAAGAAGTGCTGTCTTAATACAGATTATAACCAGCACAGGTCTTGGAAATGCTATGTCAAATCAAATACATCTGACAAGGTCAATCGTCATATGAGTTCACTTATTCCATTAGTACCTTTATTTGTTTTATCTATTATTGTCTGATTTATTTATTTTTGGTTGAGGGCCACATCCAGAAATTCTCAGGGCCTGCTCCTGGCTCTGAACTCAGGGATCATTCCTGGTGGGGCTTGGGGAGCCATACACAGTGCCAGATATATAACCCAGGTCGGCCACATGCAAGGCAAACACCTTCCCTGCTATATGATCACTCCAGCCCACTATCTGATTATCCTTATTACATAACAATCATGACTCTATTTTTTAAATAAGTTTTTTTTGGATCACCGTGAGATACAGTTACAAACTTGCATGATTACATCTTAGTCATACAATGCTCGAGCACCCATCCCTCCATCAGTGCACCAGTGCACATTTTCCACTACCAATGTTCCCAGTGTCCCACCCACTACCCTCACACCATCCCACTCCCTGCCTCTGTGGCAGGTACAATCCTTCTTACTCTCTCTCTCTCTAATTTTGGGCATTATGATTTGCAATACAGATAACGAAGAGGCCAACGTGTTTGGTTCTTGGGCGTGACTCTATTTTGAAAGTAGAGTAGTGACTACTGGGGGAGTGTGGTTACTGCTCAATGAGTCTAAATACCAGCAATGTCGTGAGTACTTGGGGAATAGTAATGACGGTGTAAAGCAATGGAATGTATGTTAGGAAGGTGACTGAACTGGACACTTACAAGTGCTGGTCATGATCTCTCTCTCTCTCCCTCTCTCTCTCTGTCTCTCTCTCTACAATGCAGGGATGAGGTGAGACAAGGTGGTCCTGAAAGAAGTTCCTAAGGAGTAGGGTCTAGGAGGAGAGTGCAAGGACTCACCAGAACCCTGACTCTATAGAGAGAGAGAGAGTATGGGGGAATATTGTCTGCCATGGAGGCAGGGGGAGGGTGGGGAAGGGGAGATATACCGGGGATATAGGTGGTGGGGAATGTGCACTGGTAGGGGGATGGGTGTTTGATCATTGTGAGATTGTAACCCAAACATGAAAGCTTGTAACTATCTCACGGTGATTCAATAAAATTTTAAAAATTAAAAAAAAAGAACCCTGACTCCAAGGGGCACAGGTGTGCTGGCTGGGAGTTGCTGGTTCTAGAGTGCTGTGGTAAGGGGGTGAGGGTCTCAGGAGATGAGACAGAGAGCAGAGCCGGTGACTTGGGGGGCAGGACAGATGCTCTACCTAACCACGGCAAGGTCTGGAAGACAAGAGAGAAGACAGCCAAGTGGTCGGTCCTGTAGTTCATGGGCATTAGATGGCGGCCCCAGATGACCTTCTCCTGGTCCATTTGAAATGCCCTCCAGGGAAGCCCGGAGAGGGCCAGGTCAGAGGACCTCTCAGGTCACAAGGGGGACTCTTCTGGTCTGGAGGGACATTGACAAGACTCTCAACATATTTTAGTTCTGTTCCTCTTGCTTCTTGTCACCTCCCAAATCCAACCCAGGGCGTCACGCTCACCCCTTCCCCCACCCTAAGCTCAGCTTTGGAATGAGCTGCCACTGGGTCTCTGTCCCTGGGAATGAAGGACCAGGACTGGAACTGGCGTGGCGTGGCGTGGCTCACCGGAACAGCTGGAAACATGAGGAACAGCGTCACCCAGTACGCTCCTCAGAGGACTCTGATGGTGGCCGCAGAGGCACAGGTGCAAAACAGGACGGGTAGGGTCCTTCAGCGCGCTGGACTCCGAGTTCTAACGGACTCTCCAGGCTCTGCCCTCCCCCAAGGGTTCCCACGTGTGATGGGGGCTCTGCCTGCCTTTGTCTCCCGCCCCGCCCCCTCCAGACTCCTTACAGGAAGCCTGGGCAGCGGTGGCTGAGATCAATTCCAGTCGTGTTCGGAGCAAATAGGCCTGTGTCTCAGGTAAGCCGGGTACGCTTCCCTCCACCATTTGATCTTTATGCTGCTCATGCATCTCGTGGTTACAAATAGCTCAACCTTCGCGTGCTGACTGCAGCATTGGGACATTACAGTAATGTGCCCATTCAAATCAAGTGGATGCAAAGATTGCTACAGCAGCTTTTCGCCACGCAACATTTAGCCTTCAATAATAGCATTTCGGGTCCCTCTGGAACCTTCCTCCACACATGCACCTGGGGTACCCATCCCCCTCCCCCTCCCCCAGGGCAGTCCCAAGACTAAGGGACCAAGAACATTTGTTGTTGGTGGTGGTGGTGATGGTGATGTGGGGTGGGGGGGAGGGAATGAGGGGGTGCAGTCAGATATTGAAATAAGGGGGCACCAGGCGAGTGGGCTAAGACCAAGATGGCCGTGAGGATCTGACAATCACTGTAGCCCTGGTGATATCGGGGGGCTGATTAATGCTTCCCACGGGAAAAGGACTGGGGTTTGCTGCATTGAGGGAAGTTTCATGGATCCACGACACGACAAACAAGGGTCAGCTTTGTCCCAGGCACAAGGACAGGAGGGGAACACCACCCAATTATTATTGTTGTTGCTGTTGTTTTTGGGCAACACTCAGGAGCAATTCCTGACACTATGCTCAGGAGCTATCCTGGCAGTGCTCAGGGGACTTTACGCCATACTGGGAATTTAAATCTTGAAATAAGAGCTTTAACCCTAGTGCTCTGGCTCCAGACTGTTACTGTTGTCCAAAGCTGTGCACTTGAACGGCCTGTCAACCCCATCCTACTCAGGCTGACTCCGGGACAATCCGGAGTCACTGTCACTATCACTATCATCCCTTTGCTCATCGATTTGCTTGAGCGGGCACCAGTAACGTCTCCATTGTGAGACTTGTTGTTACTGTTTTGGGCATATCGAATACCCCACGGGTAGCTTGCCAGGCTCTGCTGTGTGGGCGAGATACTCTCAGTAGCTTGCCGGGCTCTCCGAGAGGGGCGGAGGAACTGAACCTGGGTGAGCCGTGTGCAAGACAAACACCCTACCACTGTGCACAGTCCAGCTCAAGTCAGGGAGTACAGCTCCCAAATCCCCTCTCCTCACCTGCTCAGGCTGACTCTGCGCCTCCACCCTCCTCTCTTGCCTTCTGTCTGCCGCGACCCTCCTGCCCTGGTCTGCCCAGACCTCTGAAGCCTGCCTGACTCTAGTGCCTGCCTTATATTCCTACTTTCCCAGGGTTCTGCCTAATTCTCTCCCACAAAGCTTGCCTCGGAAGCAGCACTTTACTGATCTAACCTAGAGGATGCTTTGTTTCGGGGCAGGGGAGGGGTGTCCCAGGGAATCATCCAGCCGCACTTATGAATCAGGGTCCGGGCGCGAAGATGCATATGGTCCAGGAAGCTTGTCCGTGTCCTCGCTCCGCAGGAAAGCTCAGAGCAGGGTGAGTGTAGGGGTCAGGAGGTCTCACATCTGCTACGAAAGGAATCTTCCAGGACAGGTCCATGAGTTGGAGGTCAGAGGGTGAAGGGCCTGTATGGCCATTGGGGAAATGGAGGCACGGAGGGAGGTGGCTGGGCCACAGAGAAGTGTCCCCTTGGGAGAGAGAAGCACATTTTCTGGTTGCTTCTCTCCGCCTAATGCTTTGTCAACGGGACTCAGGATTGCCCTGGGGAACAAGAGTCATTTTTTAGGCTGGAGGACAACGGGGCCAAGTTCAGAGGTTGTGGCTCCTGCGAGCTGGTGATGAGGCCACTCAGTCCGCGGGTGCTGCTGGTCTCCCAGGTGACCGTCTGGAAATACCTGGAGAGCCCAACAGGACAGGAGCTCCCCTTGGTTCTGCATTCCCCAGATGAGGATTCTTAGCCCAAAGATTCGACACCCTCCCCATCTCAGCAGGGGGCCCCCGACTCCCGGGAAAAGCGGGGTATGGTCTTCTGGTTCCATTTCTGATGCTTTTTTTGTAGGTTAAGTCCTTCCTCTTCTCGTCCAGTTTCCCACCCCCAGGTCGAGGGGCCTGGTGATGGACCACAATTCCGTGTTCTAACAGCAGAGGGCGCCCTTGTCTTTGGAGACGGACTCATGTCCTGGGCAGCCCCTTCCAGAGATTCGGCTCAGCCTGTGGGTTCTTGGAGGTCCCGGGCTGGGGTGGGTGTCTAGGAGAGCAGGGGCTTTGGAGGGGAGGACCCGGGCACATCTATACCCCCTCGTGCTCCGGGTGCCCGCTGTCATCTGCTCTAGAGGGAGGGCAGGTTGGGTGTGGTAAAAAGAGAGCCAGTTCAGCTGGGGCTGGGGGTCAGGGGGAGGCGGGGGCCACTCCCCAGATTGTGGGTGAGCCATCTCCCTGAGGCTCACCAGCCCTGAGAAGTGGGGTCCGGAAGCGCTGAAGGGATTCTTAAAAAGGAAAAAGGAGCTCTAGGAATGCAAAACCCCCATCCCATCCCTCTTGGTGACCTGGGGCAGACACAAAGGTCTCTGAATTAGCATCATCTCTCCCACCACGCACTCCAGGGTTGAACACAGCGGGGGTTCCACAAGGTGGCCGCTGGCACCTTCTCCTTTCTTTTGGGGTTTGTTGCTGGTGGGCATGAGCCACCTGGCTGTGCCCCTGGACCTAGGAGGACGAGAGCTGCCCCCCTGCTCATAAGAAGTCTGGGGGGGAGCAGCAGCAGCATATCTGCCCTGTGGTCCCCTTGTCTCTGCTCACGGAGGAAATAATCCTTGGGAAACCCCACTCTCCTGGAGAGCACTTGACGGTGAGTCAAGGCAGGGCGTGAGCTGGTGGTGTTCTCTGTGGAGGAATTCACTGGCCACCCTCGCCGGCTCCTGACACTCTGCTGTGGAGAGGGACTCCTGCTCCAACTCACGGGGGTGGGGGCTAAAGGGCGGGGAAAGGCAGGGAAGCCCTGGCTCGCCCCTTCCCTCCCTGGGCACCAGGGAGACATCTCCGGCATCTCGGAGCCTCCGGGAGCTCATCCATGAAATGAAAGGCTGGAGATGGTTTCTATGGCCTCGCTCCCTCTCCTGCCTGCACCCCGTGGATCCTTGTCAAGCATGTCTAGCATCTGGCTCCTGGGGGAGGGGAAGTGAGGAAGGATCAGGCTGAAAGGGGGAGCAGAGAGAGGAGGAGGAGGAGGAGGAGGAGGAGGAGGAGGAGGAGGAGGAGGAGGAGGAGGAGGAGGAGGGCAGAGCAGGAAGGACATGCTGGAAGGGAGAGAAGTGGCCTAGCATTAACTTGCACCTGCTCCGAGTCGTGGGGTGGGCCGGGGGTGAACTTTGGTGCCTTGTGATATTGGGCCCCATCCCTGAGGGTGGGGGACACTGGGGTCCCCGGTCCCTTAGGGAGATCTAGTTCAGTGGCACTGTGAGTTTCCTCTGTGTTTATCTATAGATGCAATAAAGCCTATTAAGGCATTCAGAATCTTCAAAAGCTGTGTGTGTGGTGGGGGGCAGGGTGGTCGCAGAATGATAGTACAGCACGTAGGGCATTTGTCTTGCACATGGCCAACCAGGGTTCAATCCCCAGCATCCCATACGGTCCCCTGAGCACAACCAGGAGTAATTCCTGAGTGCAGAGCCAGGAGTAACCCCTGAGGAGCATCAAGGGGTGTGACCCCAAAAGTCAAAAATAAACAAACAAAAAACTCGTGTGTGTGTGTGTGTGTGTGTATTATTGTACAAGTACAAATGCAACACAGCTACAAGTGCAAGGACACTTGTCTGAGTAGGCATCCTCCAGAAGCATTTATTTGTCACACAGGGACACACACTCGCACACTCGGACGCATGAGCAAGCCGCCACCCTTTGACAGACACCGAAGGTCCCGAGAACATCTGAGGCCAGCAAGAGGCGTCTCTTACAAGATAGTCGTAATCAAATAGTCGGGCAGATTTCAACCTGAAAAACTCCGGGGAAGAAAGCGCAGGGATAGAGGTCGGGAATGGTGTGGGGGAGGGCAGAGGTGGCGTGGAGGCAGAGCCAGCCGCAGAGCACTTAGCCTGCTCGTCTGGACTGCGGCGGGGCCCATATATCACCACGCATTCTGCCTGATTTTCCAACTCATTGCAAACATGCGCCAGCTGCGCTGAGTGACTCCGCGCGCTGCCCCCGCCAGCCTCCGCCCGGCCCGCCCCCTCGGGAAGGTGGTCCCGGAGGAGAGCTACGTTTGAAAACTGAGCCAGGGACTTGGTGCTGCTCTTGCTGCCCGGCGTTTCCCTGGGGAGGTGGGAAGAATGCGGTGCGGGGGCACAGCTGGCCGGGTGGGGTGTGAGGTCTGTCGGGGAAACGCCAGGTGTGCTAGAACCTTCCGAGCCACCTCCTGGACGGGAGTGCTCGCACGGGGGCTGCAGGAACGTTCTTCCTCCTGCAACTCCCCGTGCCCAGACGCGTCCGTGCAGACGTGTGAATGACGCCTGCGGATTGATAGCTCCTCTCGGGATGGGTGCCAGGCGTCAGGGCTTCCTGCAGCTCACCAGACTACCTGGCTCTCGGGCAGGGACAGGCGTCACCTGGCAAGCTCCCAGACTCTACACGTCACCTCCATGGGTCTGCCAGGAATCCCTCTCTCTCTCCTGCCCATCCCTGGGTCCCTGGCCCCGCTGTGTCCTCCTCTCCACTCTACGCTGACTCTCAAGAAGCTTCTAGAAGCAAGAGGACTGGCACCAGCTTGGGAATAGAGGTTTGATGACAGCTGGTGTGCTGGAGGGGGCGGGGGAGAGGGGTAGGTAGCAATCCCCCCGAGGGTCGGAGAGTCTGAGCAGCTGAGTGATGATGGGGAAGAACTTTCTGGAAGGTGAAGGCATTTCTTGGTGGGGTTCTTAGGGCATGCATCAGTTTGGCTCATGCACATGGTAGCCGGAATCAGTCCACATCTAAGGGGGCAGCCAGGGCTCATTCTCCAAACCCTGCCTAGAGACACCTTGACCCTTGCCTTCAAGGTCAAAGTCAGGGACAGCTCCGAGAGGAGTGAGAGGCAAACCTCTCCTGAGAAGGACCATCTGCTCATGTGGCCGAAGAGCACCTGGTCTCTCAGAAGCTCTGCAGAGACCCTTCTCTGAGCCCCTGTGTGTTCTCAGACCCCAGGTGGGGTTGGGCAGCAGGCAGTGGACTGGCTCCTGCTGGTCACGGTGTGATCTGTGGTCAGCAGGTGGGTGCCACGAACTCCAAGCCCATTCTCTGGTCCTTATTCTCGCTCTGTGGCTCTGATTTGGGGTTCGTTTGTTTGGGGTCCACCCCTGGCGTTGCTCAGGGCTGGCTCCTGGCTTTGGGCTCAGGAAACCGTATGTGGTGCCAGGGATTTGAACCAGGGGGTGCCACATGCAAGGCAAGAACCTTTCCTCTGTACTGTTTATCCCGCCCCTATTTTCTTCTTTCTGATCTTTTGTTCTCTTACTTGGTTTTGGGAAGGTTATGGGGTGGTGAGGGTCAAATCCAGGGATTAACGCCAGGTATGGGCTCCGCCCCTGAACCTCATCCCCATCATCTTAGTTTTTACTTCTGAAAAATATCAAATGCCTCCTTGGACAAATGTTTCCACTTGTCTTGGAAGTTCAGTTTGTGCTTCCGTGATCTGTCTGCCTGCCTGCCTGCCTGCCTGTCTGTCTGTCTGTCTGTCTGTCTGGGCTCTCAGGAAGAGACCCATTGAGCTATGCAAGATCTTCAGTGGGCTTGGAAGCACCAACCTCCCAGAATCCCATGCGAAATAGGAGAGATTTTTTTTTTCTGTCTCTCTTGGGGTGTTGTCTTCCAGCCCCCCAAGTCCCCTCAACTGGTGCAGGGCAGCGAGAGGCAGGAGACCCTGGTCTCTCGGTTAGACCCTGGGTGGAAGTTGGAGCTCTCAGCATGGAGAGAGCAGGAACTGAGCTTTCTTTTCTTTAATTAATTATCTAAGGATTTTTTTAAAATAGGGGCCATTGGGGCTGGAGCGATAGCACAGCGGGTAGGGCACTTGCCTTGCATGCGGCCGACCCAGGTTCGAATCCCAGCATCCCATATAGTCCCCCTGAGCACTGCCAGGAGTAATTCCTGAGTACAGAACCAGGAGTAACCCCTGTGCATCACCGGATGTGACCATAAAATAAAATAAAATAAAATAAAATAAAATAAAATAGGGGACACATCCAGGAGTGCTCAGGTTTCTGGGTCTCAGGAGAACCCTGGAGCTAAGAATAAGGGGGGACAAATTTCCCTTCTCGGTAGTGTTAAGCCACGAGGCGTTAAGCCATGGCAGGATCACGCGAGGTGATACCCACAGGCCAGGCAGGCCTCCACCACCAGGTCTTTGCCGGTTCCACCCCAGTGCCCAGGGGCTGGCTCGCGGGCACCTTGGCTGTATTCAGCAGAGGCCTCCCTCCCCAAGCGCTCTCGGGAACTGCCAATCATCAGGACTTTGAGCATGAGAGGAAGTTGCTTTGAACCCTGTGCCTCTGTGGCAGTAAACGCATGCACGCAGCAACCGGGCAAGGCGCTCAAGCAGGGGGTGCTGTCTAAGGTGGGTGCAGTGCAGAGTAGGCTGGCTTGGGGGGGTGGGGTGGCCAGAAGGAGCCCAGCCCCTGTGTTCCTGGAGCACACTGCTCCTTAAAGGAGCCTCAAAATAAGCCCCCTTTACATTGGGCCTCCCTAGTGGCACGCAGGAGGCCCAGGAGCCCTGTCTGCTGTTCTCAGCCACCGGGTCAGAGTTCAGGGCAAGGACCAGTGGGGTGGCACAATGCTGCTTGGGCCCTGCGGTGCTGGGGCACCGGGGCCACCTCGTAAGGTGTGGGCTCCGCATGGCTGCACATGGATGCGCAAATCTGGGCTTGGTGCATGCGAGGCCAGTGCCCTGACCACTACACTGTCTCCCGCCCCAACGATTCTCTTTTAATCCACCAGAAAACCTTGGCAAAGGACACGTTCTCGCTCAAGGTCACGCGGAGGCCATGAAAAGTACCAGGGCCACCCTCCTCACCCCACCAGACTCCAGGACCAGAGCGCTGTCCCACCAAGCCAGGCCCCTTGGGGAGCCCCCAACCAATCCAATGGCCCCCCGAGTCACGGATGGTTGCAGACCCTCCACTCCCAGCGTGATTCGTTTGCATTTTGTGCCTCTCGTCACCATCACCAGAGAAGAAAAATCTCTCCAATATTGTTGATAAGCAGAGTCATAGGAAAGCACTAGAGCAGTGCAGGAATTATTCGTCATAGGTGGACGATACATTCATCATGAAATCAGTCTGGAGGTGACTGTGTTATGGGAGGGCGAGAGTGTGGGGACATAACGCCGGGGTGCTCAGGGCTGGAGGTGGGGGTGAGACTGGGGAGTCTTGGAGTCTACTGGGGAAAGGGGGTTCTTCCTAGGGCCAGCTCCACATGCACCCAGCCCATGGCCTTCACTGACTCTGGGCAGGTGGCAAAGTGGTGCCCACCCCTCACCCCCAGCCCCAGTTCGACTGAGGTGCCCAGGGAGCTTCTGGGTTTTCCAGAACAAGTGTAGGGCCATGGATAAAACCCCTCCCTTATTTCTGGTCCTTGTCCTCACTCACATTATGTAGTCAGTTACTCCTCCCTCCCTCTCTCCCACCCTCCCTCCCTCCCTCCCTCTCTCCCTTCCTTCCTCTCTCCCTCCCTCCCTCCCTTCCTTCCTTCCTTCCTTCCTTCCTTCCTTCCTTCCTTCCTTCCTTCCTTCCTTCCTTCCTTCCTTCCTTCCTTCCTTCCTTCCTTCCTCCCTCCCTCCCTCACTCCCTTCCTCCCTCCCACCCTTCCTCCCTCCCCCCTCCCTCATCCCCTCCCTCCCCTCCTCCCTCCCTTCCTCCCTTCTTCCTTTCCTCCCCCTCCTCCCTCCCTTCCTTCCTCCCCTCCTCCCTCCCTCCCTTCCTTCCTCCCTTCCTTCCTTCCTTCCTTCCTTCCTTCCTTCCTTCCTTCCTTCCTTCCTTCCTTCCTTCCTTCCTTCCTTCCTTCCTTCCTTCCTTCCTCCCTCCTTCCCTCTCTCCCTTCTTCTCTCCCCCTCCCTCCCTCTCTCCCTTCTTCCCTCCCTCCCTCCCTCCCTCCCTCCCTCCCTCCCTCCCTACCTCCCTCCCACCATTCCTCCCTCCCCCTCCCCCTCCCTCATCCCCTCCCTCCCCTCCTCCCTCCCTTCCTCCTTTCCTTCCTTCCTTCCTTCCTTCCTTCCTTCCTTCCTTCCTTCCTTCCTTCCTTCCTTCCTTCCTCCCTTCCTCCCTCCCTCCCCTCCTCCCTCCCTTCCTCCTTTCCTTCCTTCCTCCCTCCCTCCCTTCCTTCCTTCCTTCCTTCCTTCCTCCCTCCCTCCTTTCCTTCCTTCCTTCCTTCCTTCCTTCCTTCCTTCCTTCCTTCCTTCCTTCCTTCCTTCCTTCCTTCCTTCCTTCCTTCCTTCCTTCCTTCCTTCTTCCTATCCCAGTGGTCTTCAGGGGCTACTTCCATCTCTGTGCTTGGGGGTCACTCTTAGAGGTGCTTCAGGGAGCATGTAATGCTGGCAATCAAACTTTCTACACACAAAACATGCATTTCAACCTGTTGAGCTTTTCTCTGGCCCCATGAGATTAATTTCTTAAAAATGTACATTTATATTTACACACACACACACAAACACACAGCTGGAGACCACAGCTGAAAACACACACATGCAGACTTTATGAGCTCTCATCCTCTGCATTTGTGTATCTGCTGCAGGTAGGAAGGAAGGAGGGGAAACCCAAGGGAAGAATACAGGGGTCACAGGCCAACATTCAGGCCTTGCTCCTCTGGCTGTTCTGGAACCAGAACCACTGCTGTTCTGCAACATGGTGAAACACTCAAGAATTTGGGGAACCAGACATGGTTGGTGAAAGAGAAAGATAAGCAAATATTGTATTATTTCACTGTTTTTATGGAATCTAAGAAAAATCAGCTCCATAGAAATAGAACAGAATAAGATCAAGGAGGGAGGACTGGGAAGCCGTGGGTCAAAGGTCAAAGCATACACCTTTGATTCTTTGATATTTGACCTTCCAGTTATATAAGGTCTTATAGAGAAGACAGTGCTGCAGAGTTGGCAACTTGAAAGTGCTCAGTGCATATGTTAGGCTCTCTTCTCTCTCTCTCTCTCTCTCTCTCTCTCTCTCTCTCTCTCTCTCTCACACACACACGCACTACACACACACACACACACACTATAGCTAACTCTGTGAGGTGATGGATGTGTTAATTTTCTTGATCTCTGTAATCATTCCACAATGCATATGTATATCAAATCATCATGTTATATACTTTAATATATACAATATTTGTCAATCATTTTTCAAAAAAATGAAAAGCAATTTTTTGAAAAGGAGAAAAACATTAAAGCATTTTGTGAAACAGAAATGCAAGTGTATTTGGTCTTGGTTTTCTGTCCACAAAACATTCTAGTAATTCTCCTTTGGAGGGAGCATGACCAGGAGGCAGCAGGTGGATGGATGGAATCTCCTTCCTCTGAATGTAAGCCCAGCTTCAGCACAGGACCGGAAGATGGTGTGTGTGTGTGTGTGTGTGTGTGTGTGTGTGTGTGTGTATGTGTGTGTGTGTGTACACATTTAAAAAAAATTTTCTTATGGGGCCAAGGACAGTAGAGATAAGGGCCAGGAGAATCTCTCCATAGTTTTGAAGCCTGCCTCATCAGCTGGGGGAGAAGACAGTTGGGAGTTAAGATGGAAAAGGGATCACTAAGTCAATGATGGTTGGAGAGGTCACTTGGGATGAGAGACATGTTCTGAAAGTAGAGTAAGGACCAAACATGATGACCTCTCAGTGTCTGTATTGCAAACCATGATGCCCAAAAGTAGAGAGAAAGAAGGAAGGTACCTACCACAGAAGCAGGGGGTGGGTTGGAGTAGGGGTGGCAGAAGGGATACTGGGGACATTGATGGTAGAAAGTGTGCATTGGTGGAGGGGTGGGTGTTCAATCAGTGTATGACTGAAACTCAAACATGAAAGCTTTGTAACTGTATCTTGCGATGATTCAATTAAAATATACATATAATGTATATTTTTTTAAAAAATTAAAAAGAAAAAGAAAAGATCAGGGTGCCGATCTTGACTGGCATGCAGAGTTTGATTCCTGCCACCCGATTACCCCCACCCTAGCACTGCTTGGTGTATCCCTGAAGGCCTGCTAGCACCCAAGGCGTAGGGCCCCAGAGCACCGCTGGCCTGAGCAGCGTCATGGCATCTCCACATTCTAAAAATTCTGGCAAGGTTGGCTGAGTGATACTTGAGGGTGCTCCTGGGGCCCCAGGACACTGCCTATAGGATGCCCTCCCTCCAAATTGAACCAAGAAAGTTCAAAGATTAAACAAGAAGGAAAACAGGGGCCCGAGAGATAATTCAGGGTTTAAGACACTTGCCTTGCACAGAGTTGACCCTGCTTGATCCCCTGCCCTGCGTATGATCCCCCGAGGGCCATCAGGACTGATTCTTGAGCACAGAGCCAGGAATAAGCCCTGAGCACTGTCAGATGTGTTCTATTCCCCATCCCATCTCCGAATAAACGAGAAGGAAATCCAACAGAGCCCATTTATCCATACCAGTTAAAAGTCTCAGGGAGGCAAAGAGGTGGTAACTTAACTTATCCTAAGACACATGAGCAGTAGAGAAGTCCAGTGGCCAGGCATGGAAGACCATTCACCAGGAGAAGGGCAAAACTCACTCAAGGCCTTCTTGTCTCCTGTTTGTTTTGTTTACTTTGCTTGCCTTGACCTTTCAGGTTCAATGACCTGGAGGATTTGGAAACTCATCTGGGCCCTTACACAGAGGACTACTTGTGGGTGGCTGAGCAGGACGGAGGAGCCTGAGGCAGATTGGAGGGCTGAGCACTGCACTGGAAAGAGGGGAAGGGTCCACAGGAGAGCTGGATTACTGAGAGAGCTTGCAGCCAGCAGACATGAGTCTACAAAATGTGGGCACCTCCCTGGCCAGTATGTGAGCCTGTAGGAGCAGAGGGAACATTTCTGGTGGCTTGCTTTTAGCCCCCTTGCTGGCCTGTTTCTTAAGAGTAGCTGATAAATACTTTTATGGGAGGTGGTCACCAGAGGCTACCCTCTTGAGGCACACAATTTTTAAAATGTTTAATGAATAAAGAAATAAAGAGTCAAGGAAGCTCAGTTCACCGGCTCTCGTTTCTACGTTCACTTTTCTGGGTGTGCTAGCGGCAAGCAGGCCAGTGCTAAAGGAAGAAATGGAAGGAAAGGAGAGGGAAAGGATGGGAGAGAACTTACTAAAGAAAGAGGGAGGATGATTTCTATCATCCAGCAACTTGTACCTCCCACCCCAGTTTGCTAATGGTTTGCTTCCCTGGAGCCTAACGAGCTTCATCCTGCAGCAGCTGACTGCGGAGAGGGTTGGAGTCAGTCTGGGGCCAGGCCAAACTAGTCTCCTGAGGAATTAACCTGGAGCTGCAAGGGCATGGAGAAGCCAAGTTCAGAATTTCTGCAGAGGGTAGAAACCATCGGGGACAACTGCAGGGAGTGGAACTCTGCACGGAACGCTGGTCGATCGCTGAGCCCAGGGCACACAGCAAAGTGGGAAGAAACCCTTTGCATCCAGTTAAGATCGATGCCTCAGAACCTGCCCATCTCAAGCTGTCAGGGACCCTCTTCCTTTGAGCACATTCAGGCGGCACAGTCTTGCATTAATTTAGAGCTAATTGTCAGGTAATGAATTCGATTTGGCTTACCATATTGAAATCCCTTCTGCTCCCAGCTGAGCACCAGTAAATCATTTGCATCACAAATCTCTTTGCTGGATGTTCTGCTCACCCAAGCTGTTGCTCAGGCCCTTTCCCACCTCCCCATTTCCCCTGGTCCTTTGAAGGCAGCCGAAAATCTGGCTCAAGAGGCAAAGATCAGGCTCACCCTAGAAAATGGAGTTTGGGTGTCATTGAAAAGTCTCTTGGTTGCCATGATTCTTCAAGTGTGGCCCCCTCAACCGGCACATAAACATCCTGGCAACGCAGGAGACATCAGGTCCCACTTCTCAAACCAACTACATTGAAGAGTCTTGGGGAAGGGTCCAGGGATGTGGTCTGAGCAGCTCTCCAGGTCTGATGCATGGTCAAGTCTGAGGGAATCACTGTGTCCATTGCAATGTCAGTGTCAGAGTCTTCCCCACTTCCCTGGACTCTACATAGTCCAGCTTCCCCTTGTAGATGTCTGGATTTTATTAGGGATTTCTAAATTTATTCCTTTTCTGCATCTACGTTACCTAAGTCTCAGTTCAGTTGGTGGAAGCTGGGGCAAGAAATGCAAGTCACTTTGATGGAAATTCCTATGTAAATAAGTGAAGGGTAGGCAGTCGATCCCAAACCAGCTGCTCTGTGCTTTCGAGCCAGCCCATGACCCAATATGCATGATGAGGAATCAGCCGGTCCCTCTGCACCGGAATTTATAACAAGAAGTAGGGAGAAAGAAGGGTATTTCTTTGGACCAGGAAATTGCACACTTTTATCTCAGAGCTCATTGGCCAAAATGTAGTCACTCGACCATACACAGCTGCAAGGGAAATTGGGAAACAGGGTTTTATTCTGGATGCTAGGATACCTCCCCCCAAAGTAATATAGGAAACAGTATGGAAATTAATCAATAAAGTAAGAATAGAATTTCCATATGACTCAGCAATTCTTCTTTTTTGGGCATCTACCTTCCACATACAAAAGCATTAATTCAGAAAGATAGATGCATATCTATGTTCTTTCCAGTACTAGTAGTACCAAAAAAATATAGTCATAACCTAAATAGCCAAAGACAGGTAAATGGATAAAAAGCTGTGGCATAAACACGAAATGGAATACTATGCAGCAGGAAGGAAAGTTGAAACCATGCAGTTTCCTGCAAGGTGGATGGAACTGGAGGGTATATTCTACTAAGCAAAAAAAAGAAGTCAGAGGTAGAATAATAATACCAGATGACCTCACTCATCTGTGGAATATAAAGAAACAGTAAAAGGGATTGCAAGTATTGAACAATGACCAACCCTTGACCCTGGATTACAAGATTGATGATATGAAACAAACAGTGAGTTGAATGGTGAGAGGAATGATCTAAACCAAGGTAATACAGGAACAATGAGTGGAATGTCAAGGGCACTTCAGTGGTAGCAGGGAATGTATTTAGCTGCAGACACTGGGGGTGGTTGGGGTAGTATTGGGCAGTTCTGGGCATCTTTGTGTCCATCAATACCATACACTTAACATTATTGTATTCCATTGCCTAAACTATCATACTATGTTTTTGAAAATATTTCTAGGGAAGAAGATATCAGGTGCTGGCATGCCCCAACTCTGAGACAAATTTCTCCTTTGAGTCTTCAGGAAGAATTCTTTCTGTTGGTCACATACTTGGCTGCCTGCTTCTTATCCTTCTCATCTCTGTTGCTTCTTTCCCTGATGGCCCCATTGACCCACCCACGTCCATCCACACTGCCTGGCCAGCCCTCTGCACTCCTGAGACAGTGTAGAGTGTGTTAGAAAATCAGAGTGCCCAGTGAGTGTAGAAGTGAGGGTTAAGGTGTCATCTCTGTACAGCCCCTCCCCCTGCTCCTCCAGGACCCTGACTCCTCACCTGTAAAATGAGGGGATTGTCAATGGTCCCTGAGGAGCTCTCAGCTCTGTTGTTTCCTTCCTCTATGTGGCTCCCCTCCGGGTGGGGAGGCAGTGAGCTCTGACCGGCTAAGGAGCAGCCAGCAAAGCGGCCCAGGTTATAAATGCAGGCGTGCACTGCAAAGTCAGGGAATGCAGCTCAGGGCTGGATTCGGATGATGGCTTTCGAGAGACTGGTTCTGCAAATGAGAAATGTGATGTGTTTAACAATTAGAGCATTCTTGTAGATTCTCGAATCCTCTGAGGTTGGTGTGTGTAAGATCGCGTATCTGTCCTGGCCCCTATGGGTTCCTAGCCCCCACCCCTCTCTAGGTCCACTCCCATCGCTTTACAGACTCAACAGACCAACAATGAGAAACACACCAGCAATGAACCAGACCCGAGGTTCATAGACAGAGGTGGGGACTTGTCTAAAGACTTTTAGTCAGTTTGGGGAATGACAAGATGGATGATAACTTTCTGTGTGATCAAAAGGCCTCTAGTACACACATCCTTTTCCCCTCCATCTCTCCCTCCATCTCCCTCTCCCTCTCCCTCTCTCTCCCCTTCTCCCTCTCTCTCACTCTCTCTCTCCCTCTCCTTCTGTCTCCCTCTCCCTCTCTCTCTCTCTCTCTCCTACTCCTCTCTTCTATATTCCTCTCCCCTTTCCTCATACTGGTAGCGACTTGAACACACACTTGGCCCCTATAAACCTCAGTTTTCTCAGCTGTGATGGGGATAAGAATCACTTTTGTGATTCTCAGGAGACTTAGATAAGAACAGCAACATGAAATTCATTGGAGCATTGGGTTGGTGTGCCGTGAATTCTTCTCTTTTCTGAAGGTACAGTATGAAGTGCATTCCTTAGGCATTACAGGCTATAAGCAGGCTGGTTTTCTTTGAATATTTTCTTAATGAAGTAATAACTCTCAGGACGTCTCATGCAACCAACACTGAGCTCAATTCCAGTCTAATCCAGTCTGGACTTTTAACTTCTGGCATGTGATCTGAGTAGGGAAGGGCAAAGGGGCCAATGATGATGGACTGTCTTTCTTCCCCAGTGGTCATGTGCTTTACGGGGGCTCCTCATCACTTCACTAGGATATTAGTTCATCCTAATAGGGTTAGGGTTAGAGACAGGATTTGGATAAGGGTCAGCTTTGTTATAATCATTTAATAAACAAACTCAGGGATGCCAGAGACATAAGCTAGGTTGGCCAAATTTCTCAAGGGGGGTGGGAGTTCTGAGCACCTCCACCCCAGTGGATGGAGAAAGGGAACTTATGGTTGGGAGACAGGACAGACAGAAACATGGGGGCAGACAAGATGGCCACTGGGACTGGGATTGGTATGAGAACTGTCTGCCTTTCATAATGTGTGTTCTCTTTCTTTTTTTTTCATAATGTGTGTTCTCTTTCTTTTTTTTCATAATGTGTGTTCTCTTTCTTCTTTTTCTTTTTTTTGTGATGAGTCCTTCCCACAGGAAACTCATGGACCCACCTTAGCCAGCAGTTTAATGAGGGGGCTGCAAATTCAGAGCTGCTCAGGCCCAGCGGGCCAGAGACTCAGACTGCCTGATGAGGCTCTGGCTTCTCCAGGGTCCCGTGCAGCAGTGCTAGGGTAGGGGGCTTCCGGCACTACAATGATCAATTCTGCAATGATCAAGGGACCACGGGGTCCTGGGGATTGAACTAGGGTTGGTGACATGCAAGCATGCCCCTTAATTTCTGTATTATCTCTCTGGCCTCAAACGTTGTTCTTTGGATCAATGTTCATCTCATGTGGAGTGGGAGAGGGATGGTTAGACAGGACGCACAGAGACACTTTCCTGGGTAAAACACTTTTCTCCAAACCCCTTACTCATCCCTCTAATCTTAATCTTTTTTTTTTTTTTTAATTTATTTATTTTTAATTAGAGAATCACCGTGAGGGTACAGTTACAGATTTATACACTTCTGTGCTCACACTTCCCTCATACAAAGTTTGGGAACCCATCCCTTCACCAGTGCCCATTCTCCACCACCCGTAAACCCAGTGTCCCTCCCACCCTCCACAATCCCATCTCCCCCCCACCCCACCCTGCCACTGTGGCAAGGCATTCCCTTCTGCTTTCTCTCTCTAATTAGCTGTTGTGGTTTGCAACAAAGGTGTTCAGTGGCCGCTGTGCTCAGTCTCTAGCCCTCATTCAGCCCGCAACTCCCTTCCCCCACATGGCCTTCGACTGCAATGTAGTTGGTGATCGCTTCTCTGAGTTGACCTTTCCCCGGAACGTGAGGCCAGCCTCGAAGCCATGGAGTCAACCTCCTGGTACTTATTTCTACAGTTCTTGGGTGTTAGTCTCCCACTCTGTTATTCTATATACCATAGATGAGTGCAATCTTTCTATGTCTGTCTCTCTCTTTCTGACTCATTTCACTCAGCATGAAACTTTTCATGCCCATCCACTTAACTACAAAATTCTTGACCTCCTTTTTTCTAACAGCTGCATAGTATTCCATTGTATAGATGTACCAAAGTTTCCTCAACCAGTCATCCGTTCTGGGGCATTCGGGTTTTTTCCAGATTCTGGCTATTGTAAACAGTGCTGCGATGAACATACATGTGCAGATGTTGTTTCGATTGTACTTTTTTGATTCTCTGGGATATATTCCCAGCAGTGGTATTGCTGGGTCAAATGGGAATTCAATATCTAATTTTTTGAGAGTCGTCCAAATTGTTTTCCAGAAGGGCTGAACCAGTCGGCATTCCCACCAGCAGTGAAGAAGGGTCCCTTTCTCCCCACATCCTCTCCAACAGCGGTTGCTTTTGTTCTTTTGGATGTGTGCTAGTCTCTGTGGTGTGAGGTGGTATCTCAAAGTTGTTTTGATCTGCATCTCTCTGATGATTAGTGATGCAGAGCACTTTTTCATGTGCCTTTTGGCCATTCGTATTTCTTCCTTGGTAAAGTTTCTGTTCATTTCTTCGCCCCATTTTTTGATGGGGTTGGATGTTTTCTTCTTGTAGAGTTCAACCAGTGCTTTATATACCATTGATATCAACCCCTTATCTGATGGGTATTGTGTAAATATCCTTTCCCATTCTGTGGATAGTCTTTGTATTCTGGTCACTGTATCTTTTGCGGTGCAGAAGCTTTTTAGTTTAATGTAGTCCCATTTGTTGATCTCTGTTTTTACTAGATTGCTTAGTTCCGTGTCACCCTTGAAGATACCCTTATCTTCAATATCGTGGAGGGTTTCGCCGACCTTGTCTTCAATGTACCTTATGGTTTGTGGTCTAATGTTGAGGTCTTTAATCCATTTTGATCTGACTTTTGTGCATGGTGTCAGGTCAAGGTCTAAACCCATTTTTTTGCATGTGGTTGTCCAGTTGTGCCAGCACCATTTGTTAAAGAGGCTTCCCTTGCTCCACTTCACTTCTCTTGCTCCCTTATCAAAGATTAGATGGTCATACATTTGGGGTTGTGTGTAGGGATATTCCACCCTGTTCCATTGGTCTACGGCTCTGCCTTTGTTCCAGTACCATGCTGTTTTAATTGTTACTGCTTTGTAGTAAAGTTTGAGGTTGGGGATGGTGATGCCTCCCATCATCTTTTTCCCAAGAATTGTTTTAGCTATCCTTGGACGTTTGTTATTCCATATGAATTTTAGGATTGCTTGATCCATTTCTTTGAAGAATGTCATGGGTATATTTATAGGGATCGCATTGAATCTGTATAATGCTTTAGGGAGTATTGCCATTTTGACAACATTGATTCTCCCTATCCACGAGCAGGGTATATGTTTCCATTTCCTCATGTCCTCTTTGATTTCATGGAGTAGCGTTATGTAGTTTTCTTTGTAAAGGTCTTTTACTTCCTTGGTTAAGCTGATTCCGAGGTACCTGATTTTCTGGGGCACGATTGTGAATGGGATTGCTTTTTTCATGTCCCTTTCCTCTGCCTCATTGTTTGCATATATGAAGGCCATGGATTTTTGGGTATTGATTTTGTAGCCTGCAACTTTACTGTATAAGTCTATTGTTTCTAAGAGTTTCTTAGTAGAGGTTTTAGGCTTCTCTAGATATAGTATCATGTCGTCTGCAAATAGTGAGAGTTTGATTTCTTCCCTTCCTATCTGGATGCCCTTAATCTCTTTTTCTTGTCTAATAGCTATCGCAAGTACTTCCAGTACTATATTGAAGAGGAGTGGTGAGAGTGGGCATCCTTGTCTTGTGCCTGATCTCAGAGGAAAGGCCCTTAGTTTTTCCCCGTTGAGGATAATGCTTGCCGTAGGCTTGTGATAGATGGCTTCGACTATCTTGAGGAAAGTTCCTCCAAACCCCATTTTGGCGAGGGTTTTCATCATGAAAGGATGTTGGATCTTGTCAAATGCTTTCTCTGCATCTATTGATATGATCATATGGTTTTTATCTTTCCTTTTGTTGATATGCTGGATTATGTTGATTGATTTCCGAATGTTAAACCATCCTTGCATCCCTGGGATGAATCCCACTTGGTCGTGGTGTATGATCTTTTTGATGAGTTGTTGGATCCTATTTGCTAGTATTTTGTTGAGGATCTTCGCATCGGTGTTCATCAGGGAAATTGGTCTGTAATTTTCTTTCTTAGTGGTGTCTTTGTTTGCTTTTGGTATTAGGGAGATATGTGCTTCATAGAAACTGTTTGGGAGAGTTCCTGTTTTTTCAATTTCCTGGAAAAGTTTGAGGAAAACAGGCAATAGGTCTTCTTTAAATGTTTGGAAGAATTCGCCAGTGAAACCATCTGGGCCTGGGCTTTTGTTTTTGGGGAGGTTTTTGATTACCGTTTCAATTTCCTTAACATTGATGGGTCTATTCAGGTATTCCAGGTCTTCTTTCTTCAGTCTTGGGAGATTGTAGGAATCAAGGAATCCATCCATTTCTTTTAGGTTCTCCTTTTTTGTGGCGTAAAGACTTTCAAAGTAGTCTCTAATAATCTTTTGAATCTCACTGGTTTCTGTTATGATGTCCCCCTTTTCATTTCTGATTCGATTTATTAGAGTTTTCTCTCTTTCTTTCTTTGTGAGACTTGCTAGCGGTTTATCAATCTTATTTATTTTCTCAAAGAACCAACTCTTTGTTTCATTGATCTTTCGGATTGTTTTTTTGGTTTCGATGTCATTAATTTCTGCTCTAATTTTTATTATTTCTTTCCTTCGGTCTGGTTTGGGGTCCTTTTTCTGGTCCTTTTCTAGGGTCTTGAGTCGTAAAGTCAAGCTATCTATGTGGGTCCTTTCTTCCTTCCTGAGGAATGCTTGGAGAGCTATAAATTTTCCCCTTAACACGGCTTTAGCTGCGTCCCATAGGTTTTGGTAGCTCGTGTCTTCATTCTCATTTGTTTCTAAGTATCTTTTGATTTCTTCCTTGATTTCCTTCTTGACCCACTCATTGTTCAACATGGAATTGTTTAATTTCCAGGTGTTTGATTTGATTTTCCGTATTTGTGGGTGGTTAGCTTCTATCTTCAGCGCATCGTGGTCTGAAAAGATGGTTGATACAATTTCTATTTTTCCGATTCGATTGAGGTATGTTCTGGGGCCCAGTACATGGTCTATTTTTGAAAATGTTCCATGTGCACTGGAAAAGAATGTGTATTCTTTCTTTTTGGGGTGTAAGGCCCTGTATAGGTCTATTAGGCCTCTCTCTTCAATTTCTTCATTCAGGGTCAGTGTTTCCTTGTTGAGTTTTGTTCTTGTGGATCTATCTAGAGGTGATAAGGCCGTATTGAAGTCTCCGACTACAATTGTGCTGTTAGTGATGTCCTCTTTGAAGTCTGTTAGGAGTCGTTTTAAATATTTAGCCGGTCGTTCGTTAGGAGCATATACGTTTAAGAGTGTGATTTCTTCCTGTTGTACATATCCCTTGATAAACAGAAAATTACCTTCGCTGTCCCTTTTGATCTTTTTCATCCTGAAATCTATGTTGTCGGATACCAGGATGGCCACTCCAGCTTTTTTAAGGGGGTTGTTTGCTTGGAGGATTGTTTTCCATCCTTTGACTTTGAGTCTATGTTTACTCTGTTTGTTCAGGTGTGTTTCTTGCAGGCAACAGAATGTTGGGTTTAATTTCCGGATCCATTTAGCTACTCTGTGTCTCTTGATAGGTGCATTTAGGCCATTGACATTGAGAGAGATTATTGTGATGTGGTTTTGTGTCATCTTTCTGTGGGATTTGTTGTTCTTATGGGGCTCCTCCTTGCCTTACAGTAGCCCCTTTAGACCTTCTTTCAAGATTGGTTTTGAGTCTATGAAGGACCTGAGCTGTTGTTTATCCGAGAAGTAGTGTATGGTTCCTTCGAGTTTGAGTGAGAGTTTAGCCGGATAAAGTATTCTTGGTGAGGCATTCATTTCGTTGAGTTTTTTCACTATGTCCCACCATTGTCTTCGGGCTCGGAGGGTTTCTTCTGACAGATCGGCCGTAAATCTGAGGGGTGCTCCTTTGTATGTGATTTCCCTCTTTGACCTTGCTACTTGTAGAATTGCGTCTCTATCTACAGCATCCGCCATTCTGACTATGATATGCCTTGGAGTCTTTTTATTTGGGTCTCTTTTTGCTGGCACTCTTCGGACTTCTTGTATCTGGACGCCTGCCTTCTCCAGCTCTGGGAATTTCTTAGTGATGATGTCTTTGACTATGTTTTTTTCATTGGGGTTACTTCCCTGTGGTTCTGGTACTCCAATGATTCTTATGTTGTTCCTCTTGAAGTCATCCCCCAGGGCTCTGATTCGCTCTATAGCCATTTTGAGGTCTTTGGCCATGATTTGTTGCTGTCTGTAAGCTTTCTGCAGCTCATCCTCAAGCTCGCTGATTCTGTCTTCGGCTGTAGTCATTCTGCTGTTGAGGGCATCTAGTGAGATTTTTATTTCATCTACGGATTGCTTTATTTGTGAGACTTCGGTTCGAAGGTTTGAAATTTCTGCTCTCATTTCTGCTCTCATTTCTTCGTGTATTTTCTTGGTAGACCGTTCCAGCGCTTGATTCATCTCCTCCCTTAATTTATTGGATGTCTGTTCCATATTTGCTTGGAGTAGGTCGACTCTCCTCCATATTTCCTCTCTGAATTGTTTATCTGAGAGGTTGTAGATGTTGGGAGACTCTTTTGAGGTTTCTAGTATCTTTTGTTCTCCCTCTCTTGGTGGAGGGGATTTTCGCTGTTTCTTCATATTGTCTCGGAAGTGCAGAGTTGGAACCTTGTAGTTCTTTATTCCTCTTCCTTTTTGTGGGAAGAAGGGGCTCCGATTGTGCTAAACTTCCCTTATTCACTGATAGGTTTTATAGTGTCAGCCTAAGCTAATGGCTATTTTGCGTAAATGTTTGAGATCGCAAAAGTGAGTTTTCAAAGGAATACACAGTACGGATTGAGCTGAGGTAGCAAAGAATAACTGCGGCCGCGTTAGCGGCCGCCGCTCCGGAAAGAAGCCACGCCCACTTTTTAGGCCACGCCCCTAAGCAGCAGAGTGGGGATTGGTCA
The DNA here is from genome assembly GCF_027595985.1 of Sorex araneus. Lineage (NCBI taxonomy): Eukaryota > Metazoa > Chordata > Mammalia > Eulipotyphla > Soricidae > Sorex > Sorex araneus. Next base: position 430,134,559 of record NC_073302.1, read on the forward strand.
GGATCCGACGGCGGCGGCGGACAGGTGCCAGGCAGGGGCTTCAGGAGAAGCCCCGAGCCGCGGCGGGCAGGGGGCGGGGAGGGGACTTCTCCGCGCTGAGGCAGGCTCTCCAAGGGATTGCCTGTTTACCTGCAGGATGGAGATTGGTCAGGATCCGACGGCGGCGGCGGACAGGTGCCAGGCAGGGGCTTCAGGAGAAGCCCCGAGCCGCGGCGGGCAGGGGGCGGGGAGGGGACTTCTCCGCGCTGAGGCAGGCTCTCCAAGGGATTGCCTGTTTACCTGCAGGATGGAGATTGGTCAGGATCCGACGGCGGCGGCGGACAGGTGCCAGGCAGGGGCTTCAGGAGAAGCCCCGAGCCGCGGCGGGCAGGGGGCGGGGAGGGCCTCTAATCTTAATCTTAAGAGACAGCATATACATTTCCAAACTGTAGACACGTCATGTGTCTCCCGATGAGTTCATTGCCTTATTGAATCCCATCCGCTCCAGGATAAAGTTCATGTGGGTCACAAGTTCTCTTTGCTGTCTCTGACCCCAGGTCTGTCCACCAGATGAGCAGTGGCATCTGTCCTATTATCTTCCACTCAGCTTCCTCAGTTTTCACCCTGTGGCTGAGAAAAATACACAGAGCTTAAATTCAGCGATGGCGTTGGGCTGGAGAGAGAGCATGGAGTGAAAGCTTTTGCCACGTATATGGCTGATCCGGGTCTAATTCCCAGCACCGATATCATCCCCTGAGCACTGTCAGACATCACTGTTGAACACAGAGCCAGAAGCAGCTTCTGAACACCACTGGGTGTGGCCCAGCTCCACAAATAAATAATGGTGTTAATTTGGGACTGGAGGGGGTATCTTTCATTTGCAAACTGAGGTATCAGCCCCAGGTATACTCTATTGAGAGAAGAAAATAAAATGGGCGAGGGGGGGGAGAGAAGAAAGATAAAATTCTAAAAATCAGGTTGGTTACAGACTTTTAGTTCTTACAGTTCGGCTTTAGTCAAAATGACCTTCATTACCAGGGAACAAAGGAAAAGAACAAAAAGCTACCTTTGCATGGTGATTAGAGAAAGCTAGGTCTAGCTAGGAACCAGCTCTTGCCAGTCTGTGAGCAATTTCTTCTTTTGTGAGTTAAACATTTAGTCAGAGGGAGCCTGGAACACAAGATGGATTCACGTCAGCCAGTTGCAGCTTTCCTGTCCTTACCTTCCTTACGCAGGCCAGGCTCTTCAAGCTCTGCACAGAGAGCTGGCTGTCCCTTCTTGGTACCCACCAAAGCCCAGCGTCAGCACTAACAGGTACTCCTGTGCATTCCCAGGGGTTCTGTGTCCACACCTCTGAAACTCCCAGTGCCTGGAGCCTACTGTCTCCTTGTAAATCAAATCTCATAAATTCCTTTCTAAATATCAGACACAACTTATCAGTCAAATTGCAACTACCTTCCCAAAGACAGGGGTCCCCACGGGCTACCAGATGTCCCAGGTGTGTAGAAGGCTGCCTCATGTAAGCTCAGGGGACTATACTCTAGGATGTTCACACAACACAATCACCTAAGGACACCTTTCTCAGAAAGAATCTGTTGGTAAGCCCTGGGGTGACTATAGAGTTTTGGGAGCTGTCAGGTGGGGTCGAGTCGGGCTGGGAAGTGAGGAAGGAGGTGCAAAAGTGAAGGTGGCAATCGGGAGAGGCGGGCTGGAATGAGTGACCAGGAAAACTGCCAGGAGGAGCCCGTCTATCTGGGTAGGTGCATAGATGGATTTTGACGTCTGGAGCAATTGGGAGCCAGGCAGGGTGCAGGGGTGTGTCAGGCACTTGAGAGCTGGCAAGTGAGGAACAGAGACACTGACACTTCAGAGGGAGAGAGGGGGGTGGGGGGTAGGGGGGAGAGGCTGACTGCCATTTGCTCTTTGTCCACATTTGCTCAACTTCTAAACTCTTTCAAGAGGGTAGCGGTTTGGAGACAGCCCAGAAAGGCACTGTAGGAGCTTCTGCTATGTGCTTGCTGGTTCTCTCAAACTGTCACTTCTAATTTATATGTACTCCATTCTAATTCCTGCAGTGGGTGCTGGGACGACAGAGGCAAGACTTAGCTTCCAAAGACCCCGTGACTGAGGGCAGACAGGCCTGAACACACAGGACTTCCCATGACCTTCCTTGTTCTTGTTCTATCATTGGTTACGTGCCCCAGCTCTTTGCCTCTGCCCCATCTCAGCCTTCTCACCTGACTCCTCCCATGCATCAGCCAGTGTTCTCAAAGGGGCTGACTTGCTAACATACCCTGAGCCATGGGGAGAAAGGGCTCAGTAAGATGAGGAGTAAGGAAAGAACTGTAGGAAAGCAGACAAGAGCAATTCCTTCCACTGAGCTCTCACTTCTGACCTCGACCATTCACTCACCCCATGACCCCTACTGGGTTATGTATGCACTGGGGCCCTCCTCGGTCAGAGGCAGAGAACATACCCCTTAACATCTTAAACCACCAGGAAGTGAGGGAGGAGACACAGAGGCAACAGGAGCAAGCTCATTTCTGGTGGGCCCCAGAGCGCAAGCCATCTCCTTGCCCTCTCTGCCCTTCTCCATTTCTTCTCCAGACCTCAGCCCTGACCCAAGGAAAGGAGGAAAGGCACCGAGACATGCTCAGAATTCCCCCACACCTACCTCAACCACCCACCGTGTCTCTAACTGCAGCGAAATACATCTCTTCTCCTTTGAAGTGTCTCTACCCGGTTACAGTCAGAGCATTAGTTACTGGTCAGAAGTCAACTCTAGTAGAATTCAGTAGCCAAGGCAGGCCCAGTCTGCCACGGATGGATGTTGGTAGTACTGCCCCTATCCCACGTAAGTGTCCCATAACCTGCATTTCTGTTCATTACTCAGTCTGAGGGAGGGTTGGAATCCAGTTTACGGTCAGAGTTAGGCTCTTTGTATTAATTTCATACAAGGCAAAGGGGCAATAGCATAGCGGTTGGGTGTTCACCTTTCACGCAGCCGACCTAAGTTTGATTCCTCTGCCCCTCTCGGAGAGCCCGGCAAGCTACCTTGAGTATTCAGCCCATGTGGCAGAGCCTGGCAAGCTACCCGTGCGTATTGGATATGCCAAAAACAGTAACAATAAGTCTCAATGAGAGACGTTACTGGTGCCCGCTAGAACACAAGGCAAAGGAGACAGTGAGAGGGGAAACTACGTTTCCAAGATCATCCAATTCTCAGAGATCTGGGCTTTAAACACACTTGCTTTGCATTCTTATATCTGTAGTTAGGGCAGGCCACATCCTGTGGCACTCAGGGGCTATTGCTGGCCCTGTGGTCAGGAAGCTGGCATTCTCCTGCTGGTGTTCAGGGGACCATCCAGGGTGCCAGGTCAACTGTATGCAAGCCAAGTGTCTTACCTCTCCCCCCCATATTTTCTCTCCTGCACCTGTTTCGCAGACTTGGATGCTTTGCTACTCTGTGGGGCAAAAGATGCTTCATCAGAAGATGCTTCTTCAGCTTTTCTAGTTACACTTGCAGCCCCGTAGCCTTGGAACCCCTGCTTTCTGCAAGGGTTACCCTCTGTCCTGGGCACTGGCTGAGTGCGGCCTGCACTGGAGATGTGCTTGAAGGTTCTCCGCACTATACATAGCCAACGGAAAATATTGCAAAGCAAACATGGACACCCGCAGAGCCACGGAGGAGGTTCATTTTAGTTGGCATCAATTTTGCTAATCTCCTGCTGAAATATTTGCTGGTCTGGCCAAGGTTTCAAGCTGCCTGGGAAGGCCTGGGAACACCTCTTTTATTGAACACTGCCCTTGAGTGCTATCCATTTTGGGGGATTGTTGTGACTCCATCATGTAGTTCCTGCTTCCTTGACTTTAAGATCTGATCTTGAATGGGAGTATTTGCTTATTGGCTGCTCCTCCTTCTGTCTTTCAGAGGTAAATATCGAAGTCAAGTTGTGATAGGGCAAGGGAGAACAGGCATTGAAGACCAGGGGTCCCACTCGGTCAAGGCTGTTTATTAGGTATCTTGCCTGGTTGCTGCTTAGCTCTGTGCTGGCCAGACTGAGGATCGTGCCTGAAAGTGGGTGGGTGGAGGTGGGGAATTGCAGCCCTGGGGAGCCTGACTCGGCAAGACTCTGAGCCAGGTCCTCTGCCTGAGCTCAAGCTCCCTTCTCGTGTTCCTCCAAGCCCTGCACACACAGGCACCAGCTTCTACCCACTGCCTCCTGTTACTGGATTCGGTAGATTTGGGTTTCTGAGATCTGATGGAGACTCCAAGGGGATACAGTTCACCCTAATCCTCCAGCCATCCCTTGAATTCATCTTCTTTTATTTTTATTTCTAAACAAAGGCCTTCTCCAGGCCAGTGAGGACAGCCTTTCTCAAAGGATCCTCTGACCATGTGGTCACTCTCTGTCCCTCTTCTCAGACCTTCCTTCCTACTTGCCATGACCACATCCTACTCACTCTAGGTCCTCCTTCATCCTTCTGTTGAGCAAAGAAGGCTATAAGGTTTAGAGTAAACCATTCTCTAGAACCATCCCTTTGGGGTAGTTATGGAGTATTCATGGGCTATTCGGATAGTCTGGTGCCAACTATTTCTACCCTACGCCCCAATCCACACGACTCCTCCAACTCTTTGTCCAACTCTGAGCCGTCTCCTGAAAAAGGACCTTTGCTGAAACTTCTCCAGTTTGAATACCTCAGAGATGCCCAAAAGGCTGAGGGGATGAGAACATGACATCTGGCCTAGGAGAGCCAGGGAGCAGTCCAACCCAGGGACTTTAGGTCCAGGATTTTTAGGATTGAACTCAGTTTTTGCTATTCTCTGGCTTTGTGATAGTGGGTAAATTATTCATTCATAAAGTGTATGAAAGCTGGTAAAATGGGGGAAAGCTTGTATCTATCTCTAAGGACCTTGAGGAAGATTGAATAGAGTTAATGCTTATAAAATACTTAGACCAGTGCCAGGTTCATGATCAACCCCCCCCCCCCAGCACCTCCTAGACATGTAGGCTATTGTTGTAATTGGCATTATGCAGCTGTCTCGCTATTGCCATTCTTGGCGATCTTCACAACAATGCCTGAGTCTGCACAGCGCTGCTCAGTTTAAGATGTGCTAAAGCGTGGTCTCACTTACTCTTTCCCGGGGGCTGAAGATTCTGGGAGACACCCAAGGTCACAGTCAGGGGCTGGCAGCGCCTGCCTTTAAACGTGGCTCCAAGTTCTTTTTTAAAAAATCTTTGTATTATTCAGTGCCACCACCTAGAGAATGGAGGAAAAGCTGTGAATGACTCAGTAAAACCACTCTTAATTACTGGGGGGAGAAAAACACTTCCGAAGAGTTCTCATTTGGAGAATAGTATGTTTAAAAAAAAATTACAAACGAAATTTGAAGTCCCTTCCCAGAGCCAGCTGCAGTTCTGTGCCAGCCACTGAAGTTCAGAGAGGGAGACTTAGGAAGGGCTTGAGGAGAATTACTTAATTTAGAGCATTGGAAACCCAACAATTATTTGCTTAAAAATAGAATTTGCTGAAACAACTTCCAGCTTCTTATTCTTCTCACTGCATAATAAAGTAATTAGTAATTTGTGTCACTCCGGTAATTTTTCTTCTCATAATCACCAACAGTGACACAGTTGCCTTGCTGAAGTTCTAACACACACACACACACACACACACACACACATACACACACCCCTATGTGCACACACACACATGTTCTCTCCCTTGCTCCCTCCTGTCTGATCCCTGGAAACTCTCTCGTGTTGTTTTGTTGTGACTGTTGGCATGAAAACTTTTGTGATCCCTGTAATTTATCCATTTCCATATGTATAAGACATTCTAGGTGGGTTTGTTAGAAGTAGTTAAAAGGGCAGACAGTTGTCAAAATATTCTCACAAATAATACTGAAGCTAATAAAAGCATGGTAGTTACCTACATATGTGCAATGAAAAATCAAAACCTTTACCTGAAAAAGAATGTATTTCAAGTGTGGGCTGTTTAATGAGGAGAGGATCTGAGAAAAGATTTTTAAAAATATGTATTAACACATTTATCATTGAATAGAATGAAATGTATATAAAGGGATGATCCAAGAACATTTGGGATATTCAGGTAGGGATATTATTTGTGTCTCAATACCATCTATGGGTTAGGTTTATAATCATCATTTTAAGTCAAGCAAATATTAAAATATTTGAACCAAGTAATGGTAGTGGAATTTTTATCCCTAAGTTTATCTGACGGAATTTATAAAAGACTTTATATGACTAGATAAATGGGGAAAAGGGTTCTCCTTGTACACTGTTGGGGAGAAATATGAATTGGGGTCTCCTCTATGAAAAATGGTATAGAGATTCATTTAAAAAATAAAAATGGAAATGCCATATAATCTAGCAATAACTCTCTTAGGCATCTATCTGAGGAACATGAAAATATTGGCTTAAAAAGTTATTTGCACTTCTGTGCTCATAGCCACATTGTTCATGCTGGTTGAAGCGTGGAATCCCACCTATAAACCCATCTGCAGATGGTGACTGAATACAGATGCAGTGCCTGCAAACCATAATGACCAAAAGGAGAGAGAGAGAGAGAGAGAGAGAGAGAAAGAGAGAGTGAAAGCACCTGCCACAGAGGCAGACTGGGAGTGGGGATAGCTGAAAGAAAGGAAATTTGGGACATCAGTGGTGGGAAATGTACACTGGTGAAGTGACAGGTGTTGGAACATTGTATAACTAAAACCCAATCAAGAACAACTTTGAAACTGTTTATCTCATAGTGATTTAGTTAAAAAAATTAACACAAATCATAAGATGTTATGGTGTTAGTACTCAATAGAATGTAACTCTGCCTCTAACAAAGATGAACTTGTGTTCTTCGGGACAAAATGGATGGATCCAAAGGAGAAGATGTTAAGTGAAATAAGTAAAGCGGTGAAAGACAATTACCGGATCTTTCTACTCAAACATGGAATATAAATAACTGAGCAAATGAAATGATAGAAATAAAACTAATTCCCTAATGCAGTAAAACATATGGAGGGTACTGTAGGACAAAGGGAAGAGTTGGAAGAAAGTGGATAAAAGGGTCATTTTGGTGTTGGAATGAGTGCCAGAATTCTGATGTTTTCCTTCATACCTATAATGGCATACAATGAAACCCCTGAAATTCTACAACAGTCCAAACTAGTAGTTTTCAACTTTGTACACCTGTGATTAAGCACAGGCCTACAGAGAAACAGTTGAAAAGCACCACCACTCTAAACCAAAAAATAAATCCATAGAAAAGGGGGGGCTAAGGACTGATACCTTATTATACACTAATCAGTAATATAATTGCTAATATATGTTGACTATTGACCATAAGTATACCAACATGATTCCCTTCAATTTTTATATCAACTTCATTAGGTAAATATCAGTATGATTTACATTTAATAGTTGAAGAATGTGGCTTGTTCAACATCTATTCTTGTTCATTCCTCTATAATAATAGAACCCAGATTTGATTCATCAAGGATGGCCATAATACATGTGACTGACATACATTTTCTACCTGCCCTTGAAGCCAGGTGTGGCCACTGAGACACAGAGCTGTGTTCCACTGAGTAATGGAACTGGTGTGTGGGCCATCCAAGACGTGTCACCCAAATGATATGACTCAGTGGGAGGCAGAAGACCCCTTCTTTCCATCTTTCCTGTGATAGTTGACAGTGTTACATCAAGGTGTAGCCAAATTTTCTGCTTAGAATGACTAGGGAAAAAAGCCAGAAAAAAAATCTTCAAAAATATAACGACATACCAGAGCAATCACAAGCCAATGAAGAATGATTGGGCCAAGTCTTGTGAGAGGAGAGGAACCTAGATATTCTGGCGAGTTTTCTCCTAAGATTATGACTGTTTTAGAAGATGTGACTCAGAAGCTAAGATGCTGAGCAGAACTTTGAAGAAATGTAGCAGCTGTCAGGAATAGGTGACCCTGATAAGACACCATTATATGGGCGAATTGAAAGGTAGTATCATTGGAATAAGGTGAACCAGAAATAGAATGTCCCTGGAAGGAATTGAAGATCAGCTTCTGATCTTCTTAATCCCTGGCTGTATTAAAATAATCTGGAATTGGTAGTGTCCATATCTTATACCAGAAGCCAATGAACTTTTCCCTCTGAAGAAGTTGGAATACCAGAAGCCTCAAATGATCTCTTAAATTATTTAGATGAAGAAAAGGTTTTTTAACCAAACAAAGCAAAAAATAAAATAAAACCCTGAAGACTTCAGAAAGTATGGAGTAAGGCATCTTTGAAAATCTACTCTTCCATGAAAGTGATAATAATACAGGTTTTAAAAAAAGAACTGTCCTATTTTCTCTGTGGAGGGCATAGCACTGGAAGCACAGTATTTGTTTAAGGTATATATTACATCCTGAGGGAGAGTACTTCATGCTGATATCTCCAATTTTTCCACTGAGTACTAAACAGGTCATCTTTTTATTGGGCCAACAACCTCTGGGTGATGCAGTAAATGACAGACCAATAGACCCCATCATCACAGGTCACTATCACAGCTCTTACCCTGTAAAGGGGGTCTCCAGGTCCAATTCAGAATTATGCAGTGTCTATATCAGATGGTAATTGGTTCAGGATGAGGTCCTGTCATGAGGAAAACATGCAAATATCCAAATGTATGTTAATTCCACTAAAAAAAGAATCTTTTTTCCTTCTAGGGTAGAAGCAGACCAATGTAGTCAAATTAAAGGGTGGACTCTCCCAAGGACGGCCAATGTAGTCAAATTATTGACTTTATATACTATATTTCAAACTCAACATTGATCTCTGCTGCAGGCCAACTGGGCATTCAGTAGCAACAGTCGCTCTATTAGCATTGTGATTTGAGCCAGTATGGTGACAGGCAGAACTTTTAAGTCCGACTATGATGACTATTTCTTTAACCAGCTCATTGAGCCATTAGATCAACCCTTGGTGACTAATGTTAGATGCTGACATCAGCTGGCTGGATTTGTTGACTGTTTAGTTCCTCTTCTTTGGTGATGCTTTCTGGTTATATGTATCATGAGATGGGAATATCGTGGTCAGCTTGTATTCATAACTTCTTCACATGCTTCCCAGAGTTCCTTGTCCCCAATCTTCCCTCCTTTTTCCCAATTTCAAGCCCTTGACCCAGAAACCAAGATATTAGTAACTCTAGAGTCTGTACTTTCTTATTTGGGGCCATTTTCCTTTCTACAAAGTGGATAGATTAATTAAATCACTTCTTGGGGAAGCTCTCTCCTTGGGAGCATTCTTCCTCCTCCTGGCATATCAGGGCCACCATGATTGAGGATATAGTGATACTGGTCCCATTTTTCAACCACATTTCAAGACAACCCATCTGTGCCCTTGGCCTTTTTCCTCCACTTTCAGCTGATCATAAGGAGTCTCCACATGCAACCACAGGTGTGAGCTAAGGAAGAGACACTGACAAAACAATGAAGGATGACAGGGTGGTGTGTGAAACCTGATCGTTCAGCTTGTACCTGTGCCCTCTGGCTCTCTCTGTGCCCGCTCCCATTGTTGCTTGATGTTGGACTGGTGTTGGACTTGATAGGTCTTGAGACTTGCAGCTGATGGGCAGCTATGACCAATAGTCACTTGTCAGAGGGTTAAGACACTCCATCTCTACCAGGTCCCAACCATACTCCAGAAGCTGATTTTCAAATGGTATATACATTTCCACTTCAGCTTGCATGACCATTTATCCTAATCTTGAAGGCCTGCACCTGATGTTCCTCTTAGCGCTCACCATGAACTTCACATGCTAACTTTTCCCAACCTCAGATATGTTCAAAATCTAGGGTGTGCCTCACCATCTCCCCTAAGCATCGGGGATATCTGTTTGCAAGCCAGACTTACTGAAATGGGCTTTGTTGCCCAGGTTTCTAGGCAAGGCAGAAAATACCCCACAATTGCTGCAGCTTAGAGATTTGCATATACAACCAAGCATTTGAACCTCAGTCATTGCAACTAAGAGGAGGGGAAGGGAAATACATACAACAGTACCTGAGAAATTTGAAAATAAAGTTCATTTTCCATGTTTAAAAACATGTATAGAGAGACAGATTTTTTAATATTACCAATCATAAGGATTTGGAATGAAAATACATAAAATACTGGTAGAGAGGTACATCTCTGGCTGCTGGGACTAAATGTTTATTAATTAATACTCTGTGTAATGTACTCCAGAAGCAAGGGTGGTCTTTTTTATCAGAAAGAAAATTGCAATTATGACTATTATTATTATCACTACTATTTAAACAAAGTTTTATTCCCTTGATTGCTCTATCATCACAGATCTGGGTTCTTCAAATAGCTCTAGCCTGGGATGCCTTTAGAATCAATGAAAGCTCAGTTTCTTAGCATCCTGGGAATGCCAATTTTCCTAAACAAAACCCTGAAATAATCAGAAGAGGCATGTAGGTCTGGGCCTTTGGTAATTTGGGAAATGAAAATACTTCATCTTCTCCCATCATGGGAGCCATTTGCATAATTTGGAGAATGTGTTTATCAGTTAGAAACATAAACATAATTAACAGAAGGAATTTAATGTAAGGATTAACAATAATTAACCTCCATTAATTGTCATTATTTTAGTTATTAAATTATTTTCAATTTGAATTCTGTTTCTTATTTTTGTAAATTTTAATGATCAATTATTATATCAATCTTTGAAGATATTTATGACCATGCTTACTAATAATAATTATGAAAATTAGAAAGAACGGAAAAGAATGGAGGTATGACAGAGATAATAGCTGTTGAAACAGTTACCTTCCTAACAGCTGGAGAGGCAAAGAAAAGAGTTAGAGGCTTACAAGAGACAATATGAAGAGAGAACTGAGGTCTTGGGAACACAGAAGACAGTGAAATGCAAGTAATTAGGGAGTAATAAGTTTGAGATATAATTACCTTTGTTGGGCTGGAGTGATAGCGCAGTGGGTAGGGTGTTTTCCTTGCACACAGTCGACCTGGGTTCAATTCCTCTGCCCCTCTCAGAGAGCCCGGCAAGCTACTGAGAGTATCATGCCCACATGGTAGAGCCTGGCAAGTTCCCTGTGGCATATTCGATATGCCAAAAACAATAACAACAAGTCTCACAATGGAGACGTTACTGGTGCCTGCTCGAGCAAATTGATGAGCAACGAGATGACAATGACAATTATCTTTGTTGGTTTTATAAAGTATTTTTATTTTGGTATGATTATAGATTGCAAGGAGTGGTAGAAATTGGACCCCTCACTAACAATAATATTTGTTGATCTATCAGCCAGGAAAAAATGGCCAAAATAATGGATCTGATTATTATATGAACCTGGATATTATCACACTATATTTATTTATTCACTATACATATCATTATGTTTTATCACATGCAGATTTGTATAGCTACCACAACCCTGATAGAGAGACAACACCATCTCCTCTCCACAAAGAACTCACTCCTGCTCCCCTTTTCCAGTTACAGCTGCATTCTCCTTCCTGAAAGCCTTCTTCTCTTCACCCTTCAATCATTTTAAAGTAGAATTTGTTTCTGAGACATGGGTTGAATTGCTCTCCAGGCACCCTCCTCTTCCCTAGACACACAAAAGGTATGTGGCCATCCTCGTGCTCAGTGTCTTAGAATGTGACCTTATTTGGCTATAGAAGTAATCAAGTTGTTCAAGAGGTAAATTGGATGGATCCTAATGCAATAGGATCAATGGGCCCATACAAAGAGAAAGTTTGCAGACAGACACATCTGTGGGAAGAACGTCTTGTGAACATGAAGACCCCAACTGGGGCGATTCTTTGACACATGAAGATAGGTCTAAGATTCCCAGTTGACCAGCACATGCTAGGTAAGAGGCATTGGACTGATTCTCTCTTACAGATCTCAAAAGGAACCAATCCAAAAGGAATCAGAACCTCTGGTACCCATAAGTTATTACTGGGAGATCAAAATCACCAGTTTTAATCATTGCCCAAGTTGGCACTTCATTTTTAATGACTCTACACACAGGTGTGGTATGTTTGTTTATTTATTTATTTTATTGGATCACAGTGAGATACACAGTTCCAAAGCTGTTTATGATCTTTCAGTCATACAACTGAATGTTCCAACACCCATCACTCCACTAGTGTATATTTCCATTTCTCAGCACTAATGTCCCCAGTATCCATCCAGCTACCTTCATTCTCCTCATTGCCCCCACCCCCTACCAGCCTGCCTCTATGGCAGGAACTTTTCTTCTCTCTCTCTCTCTTTCTTTCTCTCTCTCGGGTATTAAGGTTTGCAATACAGGTTCCAAGAGGCCATCATGTTGGTCCTTTACCCACTTTCAGCATGCATCTCCCATCCAGAGCAATCACGTTCAACCCTCATTGTCATAGTGGTCCCTTCTCTATCCCAACTTCCCTCTTCCCCAGCATCTGCAGTATGTTGATTTAACTTTGAATGGCAACTGGGCTTAAAATGAACTTGAAATTCCTAAGTTTTCTTGAGCAAGTTCATTGTAAGCACAGCATTGCAAGCAAGGTGGCACATCAGAACTTATGCCAGAAGCAGGAGAAACGATGGAATTGGAATTTACTTCCAGAATGGGTGGGTAACACTGACAGGCCCAGAGAGTTACTAGGAAAAAATTCTGTCTTCTCTTGCTCTACATCACTAGTCGTCAGAGAGATGCAGATCAAAACAACCATGAGATACCACCTCACACCACAGAGACTAGCACACATCCAAAAGAACAAAAGCAACCGCTGTTGTGGATGTGGGGAGAAAGGGACCCTTCTACACTGCTGGTGGGAATGCCGGCTAGTTCAGCCCTTTTGGAAAACAGTATGGATGATTCTCAAAAAACTAGAGGTTGAGCTCCCATTTGACCCAGCAATACCACTGCTGGGAATATATCCCAGAAAAGCCAAAAACTATAGTCGAAGTGACATATGCACTTATATGTTCACCGCAGCACTGTTTACAATAGCCAGAATCTGGAAAAAACCCGAGTGCCCTAGAACAGATGACTGGTTGAAGAAACTCTGGTACATCTATACAATGGAATACTATGCAGCTGTTAGAAAAAATGAGGTCATGACGTTTGCATATAAGTAGATCAACATGGAAAGTATCATGCTAAGTGAAATGAGTCAGAAAGAGAGAGACAGACATAGAAAGATTGCACTCATCTGTGGAATATAGAATAATAGACTATAAGACTAACGCCCAAGAATAGTAGAAATAAGTACCAGGAGATAGTTTCCATGGCTTGGAGGCTGGTCTCTCATTCTGGGTAACTCAGAGAAGGGAACACCAAATAAAATGTGGTTGGAGGTCATGTGGGGGAAGGGCGAGGCGGGCGGAATACAGACTAGAGACTGAACACAATGGCCACTCAACACCTTTATTGCAAACCACAACACCTAATCAGATAGAGAGAACAAAAGGGAATTCCCTGCCATAGTGGCAGGGTGGGGTGGGGGGAGACGGGACTGGGGAGGCGGGGAGGGATGTTGGGTTTACTGGTGGTGGAGAATGGGCACTGGTGAAGGGATGGGTTATTGAACTTTGTATGGGGGAAGCATGAGCACAAAGATGTATGGATCTGTAACTGTACCCTCACGATGACTCTCTAATTAAAAATAAACTAATTAAAAAAAACAAAAACAAAAACAAAAACAAAAAAAAAATTCTGTCTTCTCTTCCTCTTCCAGCATCTCAGGCTCGCTCTAGAGCCTCCCTCACCTTGCTTAAGGAGGTTTTGACTGACAAAGCTCAGAGACAGTTTCTAGAGCCCCTGCCCTCTTGCCATAGAGCATATAGACTAGAAAAGCTAAGTTTGGAGCTAAGAGATAAGAGCTTTATATCCAAACACATTGAAACCTTTCATTTTAGTTTGCTTACTATTACTATTTTTTTGCACTGCTGAGGATACCACGCAGGACCTTATGCATGCAAGATGTGTGCTCTATACAAATCATACCTTCACCCCCTCTGAAGATTTCTGAAGACAAGTCTAGGGACTTTCCTAGTGCATTTTATTCAGACCAGCTATCATTATGAGGCTTCCTCTGGATCATAAAGCTGTTAGTTAAATACAGAGAGGCAAAGTATTTCTATCTATATTCATATCCCGTAACTTATCTTGAGAAACATATCACTCGTGACTTATTTCTAGAGTCTTATCATTAAAAAATATATATGCATGGGGGAAAAAAATGCACTGCCTCTTACCTGCGACATATTCCCAAGGCTGGATCATTGATACTTTCTCAAGAAATTTCCTTAATTTTATCATTAAAAAAAAGATAGAAAGTGGGATTTGGAATATGAAAATTTAATTTACAAAAATCATCTTTTGGCGAGCCTATATGTGTTCTTTAAATACAGCGAGACTCCCTCGGGATGCCTGCAAATCCATCACTCCCCTGGAAAGGAAAAGCAACTGCGAGTGCGGCTTTGGGAGCCAGGAAAAAGATATTCACTCCTCTGGTTCTAATTCCCCTGGGGGGTGAATTCTCTCCTTGCTAAGTAGCCTGAGAGATGCTTGGAATTGCTCTTCCTGGCTCCCCAGGATCAGCCCAATATCTTTTCTGCAAGCTCTGAGCATTGCACATCCCCCAGCCCATTCCCGCTAATGATCCAAACTGCTACCACAGCATCTGCTCTTCCGACATTCAGGCTCACCAGCCAGAGGGACTCCAGCCTGCAAGAGGCATTTCTGCTAGCTCCGGCGTCTTTCCTTACTGCACGCCAACCATTTCATTACCTTCCTGGCTCCTTCCTTCCAGTTTGTTCCTGAGAAACAGATGAAAATTTAATTACTCCCCCTGCCCCCACCATTATTTAGGTATTACAGGCTGATATGGAAAAATTGTGGAAAACAAAAATACAATTTGAGACCACGAAGTTTAGGGAAATGTTAGGCGTTGCCTTCAAAGGGGTCATTATTATTTTTTTCTGTCTCATGGAAATGCATATTGGGGGAAAGTAAGCAAAATGAGATTTTAATAGTCTGTTTCTTCCCCGCTTGGCCCAGAGGAGAGCCAGAAACTGCCTTCAAGGCCCCTGACGGGGCTTTTCCGTGGTGCTGCCAATGAAGCTTACCTTTCCTTCCGTTCTGATTCTGGGAGCAGCGCTCAGCTCTCTGATGGTTCAATTTTGATCTAGTGCCCGCCCTGAGAATGATTTGGGCGGCCATTGTACCATGACAAGACTGCTAGAAGGCGTGGAATGCTTTGTCAGAGCGTTATGATCAAGATCCTAGCTGAGAGTGCAAAGCGTCCCCAGCGGGGAGTAAACAGCGCGTTTGGGGAAACGCATCAAGGACGGCGATTTGCTGGTCCAGGGGATGGTGGCGGGTCCAAGACTCCTGTTCCTGTTTTCTGCCTCCCTCGCTGTGGTCCTGGACCAAGTGCTTAGATGGAGCACGGTACCCTCCTTCAACTCCTCCTTTCTTCTTGCTTTTCCAGTAAGGCCCTGTCTTACACCACACTTACACACACACACACACACACACACACCCAGCTGCAGGGAGATGTCCGCGGAGCTGGCTCTGTGGCCATCTCAGCGAGGAGAGATGATGACCATTCATGTGAGGGTTGGTTGCTCTTTTCTCAAGTTGCTCTTTTACAGCAGGAAGTTGGGAGGTGGTATCATAGCAGATAAAGCAAGGATGGATAAAAGAGACTGAGGTTGCAATCTCAACCCTGCCCGGCAATGGCAGTACCACCAATGGTGGGTTATAACCTTCCCATCATCAGTTTTCTCTGTGTAAATATAGGGTCAATATGCTTCTGCAGAATTTTCACCAAGTCTCACAATGGAGAGGTTACAATTTGCCCTCTCGAGCAAATTGATGAACAACAGGAGGACAGTGCTACAGCGCACTGCTCTCTCTCTCTCTTTCTCTCTCTCTCTCTCTCTCTATATATATATATATGTATACGTATATATGCAGTCCCCAATTCAGTCTTTTCTGTAGGCATCACACAGTAAGTATCTATAATGTCATCTCAGAAAGTGAAGGGCTCATCAGCCACTCATACCCTCCAATCAGAGTTGAGCGTTGGCAGAAAGAGTCCCGGGGACAAGCCCAAATGCCCAGTATTTTGAAAAGAGCTTTGAGTTGTGGTTGCTGGGTTGGGAGCTGCTGAACTGTCCAATGGACAGACAAGTTACTTCAATTTGCCTTCGAGCAAGTAAATGAGAACTGGGCTGAGAATGGTGGAGACACATCCCTGAGAGGGAAACTGGGAGAGAGGGGGAGTGTGCAGGCAGAGAAGAGAGGGAGGTCAGGAATTTAAAGGGCCATGGCATTCAAATGTGTCACATGTGTCATTTAAGGTAAACAACCTAGGGTAGCCTGAGGTCTGTAGGCGCCATCCTTGTTCTTCTCTGCATGGTCATGTGACAGGAAGCTCTCTCCCTCCACAGCACACCTGTGCCCTGGTCATCATGGCATTGCAGCCCCTGTTTTCCAGGATGAGAGGAGATGGTTGTTGTGATCACACTTTATTCTGACCACTGCCCTCCACAATCACATATGTTGGTGTTAGAATGTTTTATGCATCAAACCTTACCATTAACAATTTTGCAAACTTTGGTACTTAAAATAAAAATGCAAATAAAGAAAGAAATAAAACATATATTTTTTAAAAATGCATGCTATTCATCATATTTCAGCATCATTCAGTAGAAGTTAGAATAGACAAACACTATCCATTTTCCTAATTTAATATTCTTGCTTTAATTTGAGAAATAAGTTGTTTATTACTTTACAATTGAAAAAAAGTAAAACAAAATATCCACTTCCATTCTCTTCCATTGCTTTGCAGAGGAAGTTTTGGATTTCTTTGCTTTACAAAAGAATTTGGACTGGAGCGATAGCACAGTGGGTAGAGCATTTGCCTTGCACGCAGCCAACTTGGGTTCGATTCCTCCGTCCCTCTTGGAGAGCCTGGCAAGCTACCGAGAGTATGCCGCCCGCACAGCAGAGCCTAGTAAGCTACCCGTGGCATATTCGATATACCAAAAACAATAACAACAAGTCTCACAATGGAGATGTTACTGGTGCCCTCTCGAGCAAATCAATTAACAATGGGATGACAGTGCTACAAAGCTGCAGTAGAATTTATAGAGAGTAGAATTAAGTTCTCACTATAAACCAGAACTCACTGGTTCTGAGTGTTCTCCCATTTTAGACTGTGATAGCACATCTTTTATAACACAAAAATATCCACTTTTCCATTCTAGTGATTATTCTTGGTATGCACCCAACTGAACCTACCATTCATATTTTCCTCTTTGAAACATTTTCTTCTCTTGGCTTTTGGAACACCCTTTTTCATTGCTCTCCTACTTCCTCAACAGTCTCTCCTTCCCAAGCTCCTTTACCAGCTTCTCCAAACTTTTCCCCCAACTTGTTGGAATGTCCCAGGTTTCGGGGTCCATATTTCTTCTTTCTGACCCTTACTATCCTTCACATAGATCCCTCAATCACATTGGCTTGAAGTGTCACCTATTTTCCTATGGATTCACATTTTCTATCTCAAACTCAAGTTCTTTTTTCTCTGTTTTGCTTCAACAGCTGTTGAAGAACTTCCAACTTAATAGATCAGAGAGATTTTATGATCTTCACTCCAAATTTACAGTTTCCACAAATTCTTCCATCTCAATTACATATAATCTACATTTTCCCCAGGTTTTCAGATTCAAAACCATGTTGTTCACCTTGTATGTAAAATGCTCAGACCTATTTTCTATATGTGGGAGGACGGTTTCCTTCAGGACACCACTGAGGATTGGTTGGAGCACCGTCTAGGTGTCCCACCTTCAACTAACTCAAAGTTGTTGCTGTGTCTGGAGGTGGTATTGGATTTCATATGTTACGGGCTCAGCTCCAGAAAACTACTCCCCCTTTAGATGCCAACGTCATATCCAAGTTGCCACCTGGCTTCTGACTTACCAGCCACATCCTGGACCCCCTTCTTCGACTGAAGATAGAATTACCTGTAATTCTGAATACCTGTAAATCAGAGGTTGCCATGAATCCCTCCTTGGGATTTATTAACCAGAGATGTTCACTGAACTCAGGAAACCTGTCTACCCACTAGGTTAGCTGTTTACTATAACAGAGGTAACTCAGGGTCAGTGAGGTGGAAGAGGCACATAGGGCGAGGTATGTGGGAAGGGAAATGTAGCTTCTACTTCCTCTCTGACTGTCTCACTCTCTCTACATCTCCACAGTCACCATCCTAGTAGCTCTGAAAACCCAGTCACCTAATTAGCCACATTTCTAGTGCTCAGTGGTACTTGAGGTTAGAGGTGACAGTATAGGTACAAAACATTTCAATCATTACAGAAAGTTCTGTTGGCTGGCATCGATCTGGATTTAATTCAGATAAAGTGAGTACTATCAAAGAGGGTCTTGTTCTTGGTTTATTTGTATAGGCATCATTTTTACTTCTTAGAGCTGCATAAAATATATTTTCTCTCTCTCCACTTATCTAAGGTCACATAGCGCAACTGTGTTCTGAATCTTATCTTCGTATTTTCTATTCCATTTCCAGTAATTGTGTTAAAGAACTATTCTTTTTTAAAAATTTATTTATTTTTTAATTAGTGAATCACTGTGAGGTACAGTTACAGATTTACACATTTTTGTGCTTGTGTATCCCTCATACAATGTTCGAGAACCCATCCCTCCACCAGTGCCCATTCTCCACCAACAATAAACCCAGTATCCCTCTCACCCCTTGGTCCCATCTCCCCCCACCTCACCCTGCCTCTGTGGCAGGGTATTCCCTTTTGTTCTCTCTCTTCAATTTGGTGTTGTGGTTTTAAATAGGGGTATTGAGTGGCCATTGTGTCCAGTCTCTAGTCTACTTTCAGCATGCATCTCCCTTCCCGCGCGTGTTCTCCAAACACATTTTAATTGGTGTCCCCTTCTCTATCTGAGCTGCCTTTTCACCCAGCATGTGAGGCCAGCTTCCAAGCCATGGAACCAACCTCTTGGTACTTATTTCTATTATTCTTGGGTGTTAGTCTCCTACTCTGTTATTTTATATTCTACAGATGCACAGTGCAATTTTCTATGTCTGTCTTTCTCTTTCTTTTTTTTTTGTTTTTTGTTTTGGGTCACATCTGGCGATGCACAGGGGTTACTCCTGGCTCTGCACTCAGGAATTACTCCTGACAGTGCTCAGGGGACCATATGGGATGCTGGGAATCGAACCTGAGTTGGCCGCGTGCAAGACAAACGCCCTACCCGCTGTGCTATCGCTCCAGCCCCTGTCTTTCTCTTTCTGACTCATTTCAATTAGCATGATACTTTCCATGTTGATCCACTTATATGCAAAGTTCATGACTTCATTTTTTTCTAACAGCTGCATAGTATTCCATTGTATAGATGTACCAACGTTTCTTTAGCCAGTCATCTGTTCTAGGGCACTCGGGTTTTTTCCAGATTCTGGCTATTGCAAACAGTGCTGCAATGAACATATAAGTGCAGATGTCATTTAGACTATACTTTTTTGCTTCTCCGGGATATATTCCCAGAATTGGTATTGCTGGGTCAAATGGGAGCTCAACCTCTAGTTTTCTGAGAATCGTCCATACTGTTTTCCAAAAGGGCTGAACTAGCCGGCATTCCCACCAGCAGTGTAGAAGGGTCCCTTTCTCCCCACATCCTCTCCAACAGCGGTTGCTTTTGTTCTTTTCGATGTGTGCCAGTCTCTGTGGTGTGAGGTGGTATCTCATGGTTGTTTTGATCTGCATCTCCTTGATGATTAGTGATGTAGAGCACTTTTTCATGTGTCTTTTGGCCATTCGTATCTCTTTCTTGGGAAATTTTCTGAAGAACTATTCTTTTTCTTCCTTGTACCTTTAGCATACTTTATCTCAATCAAGTCATTCATAGGAACTTATAAAGGTTTTAAATTGTTTTCAACTTAAGCTAATTAAACAAGCACCCCCTTCCCCACTCATAATACCACCACCAATAATGTTAAAATACCCAAAAGCATTTTGACCACACCTGCCCCATAGATACACATTAATGTATTTTCTCCTCTCTTTCCACCAAGCCCTTTTTTAAAAAGTGATTTTTTTAACAGACTCATCATAAGTTTACAGTATTGCAGAATTTCAGTGACTTAACTTCATACTTCTACATGTATGTAATCATCACCACTTGCACAAACTCTCAGTGCCACCCTACAATCAAAAAAGACCCTGCTAGCCCTTCCTTACAACAGGCCACACCCTCTCCCTCAGATAACCACAATCTCCATCACCTACTAGTAGTTTCATTAGATTTTTGCCAACTTTGGTTATTCATATTCCACATCTGAATATAACCGTCCAGTGATTGTCTTTCTTGTCCTTCTTTCACTTAGCTTGATCACCTTAAAATCCTTCCATTTGGTCACCCAAAGAAAAATTTCATCTCTATTTTGACAGGACATTCTGAATCCATTGAGCATATGGACCACAGTTTCCTAATCCCGTCATCTTTTGTCTCCAAGCACTGATTTTACTGCTGTAAATAACAATACTAAGAACATACGGGTACAATGTATAGTGTTTTTGTGTGCTTTGAAAATCCCTAGGGAGGTATTGCTGGGACATGTGTAATTTCAATTATTATTTTTGAAGGCATATTCATTTGCCATAAAGATTGCACAAATTACAATCCCACTGATTTGGGTTCCTTTTTCTCTATGCCCTTGCCAATACTTATTTCTAGTATTTTAGGTGTAGGCCACTCCCATCAATGTGAGCAAGTATCTCTTTGTGGTGTTGACATACATCTGTCAATAATAAGTGAGGCTGAGCACTTTATCATGTGCCTGTGGGCCATCTGCAAGTCTCCTTTGGAGGAGTTTCTATTCCTGTCTTGTTGCTTTGTTGTTATAATTGTTGCTGGGTATGACTTATTTTATAGTTGTTGCTGGGTATGACTTATTTTAAATATATTTTGTATATATTTTGTATATTATTTTAAATATATTTTGTATATTAGCCCCTTGCTAATATGATAGGCAAATATTTTTTCCATTGTTAGATTTTGTTTTGTTTCTTGTAGTAATTTTTTTGGCTGTGCGTAACCTTTTCATTTGATATGTCATTTGTTTGTTCTTTTTGTTTGTTTGTTCCCATTGCCTTTGGAGTTGAATCTCCAAATACATCTCTGATGTTGAGATCCTGACGTGTAGTATAAGATTGGTTTGTCCTTTCCGCCTTGCCACAGAGAGCTTAGGTTTATTGGGTTGCTCCCATTACAGTGCTCCCATTATTCTGTGTTTATTTGTAACCTCTTTATTTGTGCTCTGCTCTGTTGACTTGTAAATACTGTTTTTATCTTCTCCTTAAGTCCTTTGCATAGTTAATTCAGAGCAATGACCTTTTTGTATGGACACAAGAAGACAGTTAATGCTATGCTTTCATAACTTGGGAGTTAATTGACTTTGAATCATACTTAGTTCCTGGACATCTCTTCCCTCGACTTAAGCCTCAGTTGCCTTTACTTCCTAGAACCCCCAAAGCAGGGTCCCAATGAGGGACTGGATGGACCCAGGGCAAATTGTGAGCTATATGCTACCCTGGCATTGAAATGGGCCTGGCCAAAGCGCCATACTGCTTAACTATAAGTTAAGAGCATGGTCATGGACAAATGCTGTCATGATCCAAACAACAGTCACTAGATTCGGACCCTGATAGGGTTAGCAAAGATTAATCTGGCCTGAGCACTGTAGTATGAGTCTGTGGTAAGATGTCCCCAGGAGAGCCACCCTACAAACTCAATGTATCTCTTACTGTGTCCATACAAAATAACTAGTATTAATAAGTAGAATTAAGATGTTAATCAAGATGTGAATAAAGTTATCGGACTGAGGAAAGGAGAAAAACACCCGAAGTGGTATTTTGCCCCATAAGCAAAGGAAGGACTTTCTTAGGTTGATTTTGCTACTGAACTGGGTGTTAGCGTCTACCCCTAGTACTGGGAAGTTGGAGAGAGATGAGAGAGTTGGCGAGAGATGAGGGAGAGAGAGCAGGGCAGCAAGATGGAGCACTGAGAGACTAGCAGGGGGGACAGAGGGAGAAGAATGTAGAAGAAAAATACAGAAGCAGGCATGGAGAGAGAGAGCTCAGGCTGTGAGATGGAGCGCGGAGAGATGAATGGGAGAGACTGGAGGAGACAGGAATGAGGGGCAGTGGGGGACTAGAATAGGGAGCTTAGTGAGACTGGAACAGGCGCGTGGGGAGAATGGAATAAACGGCAACTGATCACCAACCAACTGGCTTGGCCCTCGTTTCCTCCTCCGTCCACCCTATGGCATCGTCTATCCCGAGCAGGGAAGCAGCTGAGACCACCCAACCTGGGTGGCGAGGCAGAGAGCCGCCCGGGCCCTCCCTAGCCGCCTGGAGATTATACACTGAAGTAAATTACTTATGTTTTCTTTTCTCAAAGGCACCTAATTTTCTATAGTCTAAAACATCATCGCCACCATAAAAGCAAACTCATGAATGTCCTTTTTCTGATGGAGACATCTGTCACATCCTGTTTTCTGTTTTTCTTTTTCAATTTTATGTATTTTTGTGAGTATAACTACAATCCATAGAGTTTTTGAAGCCCGAATCTAATTTGCTTTGAAACACTCTCCTTAAATAGCTACACTCAATCCATTACAAATTCCTATTGATTGTCTTTCTAAATATCTTTTCAACCTGATCACTTCTTCACATCGCTGTTGGCACCCCATCAATATCCTGCCATCATTTCTCTTCAGATGACAATGAAAACCTATATATTGATCTCTCAGTTCTTATTTGACATGTCCAAATTGTATTATGATTAGAAAAGTCTTATATAAAGGCAGATATGACTAGGTGACACCCAATTCCTAACCCCCATCCCCTACCTCCTAATAATAACTCTTAAAGAACTCCCCTTTCCTCTTGGATTCAAACCAGGTTATAAGGGTATTTATTCTTCTGGAAAACTACATATTTCCCTTGCCAGGTTCACCCCAACTTACATTTCAGATGCCACCTGAAGCATCCCCACTCTGGGTAAGCTGGCCCAGAGCCCAGTCTAGTGCTAGTATTTTAGTTATGTTCTGAAACAGAATTTTCTTTTGAGTGCTCATGTCACGGGTTTTAAAAGATAAGAAATACTTTTTCTGTTAACTAAAAGTTCTCTGAGAGTTTGAACTGTATCATATTTTTTATATTTTTTTACAGTTGTATCTTTTTAGGTCAAGAATAGTGTCTTCCGCTACGAAGGTGTTAAAATATTGATCACTTGAGTGCAAATCACAATATATACTATGAAAGAAAATATAAAATATTGATCACTTGAGTGCAAATCACAATATATACTATGAAAGAAAATATCAGAGTATAATAATAAAAAATATAGTTGGGGAAGATGTTTGAAGGGAGCACATTTTACTGACTTTGGAAAGCTGCAAAGAATATAGCCACAGGAAAGGTGGATGAATGTATCTTAAATTAAAAGGATAAGTGTGGGCACAGGGTATGAAGTGAGAGTTCCGAGTACTTAAGGAACAAGGAGGCTGAGTGGCTGGAGTACAGTGGAAAGGAGAGAGCACACAGATGAGCTGGGTACATTAGCCAAGGTCAAGATAAGTTACAATTGACAGGTTATGATAAGACCATGATAAGTGCTTTATTTGAGGTACAATGGTGAGCTTATTGTAGACTCTTGGCGTGGTGTCCCTTTATCTGACTTGAGCAAGATAATACACTGGAGAGGTGCAAAGCTAGAAGCTGGACCACTGAGTGAGGGGGTTAATGTGAAAGGTAAAGGGGGGTTTAGAGACTATTTCAAATTATTTAGAAGAAAATGAAATAGAAATGGATGGAGTGGAGAAATATTTTGGAGGTAGGAACAATGATTGAATTGGAAGAAGAAAGATTAGAAATGAGGTGAGCTACTTTTCTTGTTTGGGTGATTTTGTGTTTAGCAGCATTATTTATCGAGGTGGGGAAGAATGCGGACTGGAAGGGGGAAATGAAGATTTAGTGTTTTTTTTTCTTATTGAATCACCATGAGATATACAGTTATAGAGCAGCTGTACATGGTTGAGTTTCAGTCATACAATGTTCTAACATTCCTCCACCAGTGTACATTTCCCACCAACAATGTCCCCAGTTTATTTTTGGCTTTATTAACTATGAGATGCCTATAGATGCTCAAGTGTGGCAGTTGAACATGTGAGCTGTAATGCAGAGGAATGATGTCTTTGAAGATCTAATTTGAGGGTAAGTAAAGAATAGTTACTTCAGGGAGTGATGTATATAAGGACCAAGTGAAAATATATAGAGAAGAGAACTGCTAAACCTTGGGAATGCTATGATTTGGAGGACTAGATGATGGCAATAAAGACTGAGAAGTGACCAGAGGATGGATCATCAAATGATGCTGCCATTTTGGAAAATGGAACTTCCTCAAGAAGATTTTCCAGCAATACCAATTCCAGGTATCTATATGAAGAATATCAAAACATAAATACAAAAATGTTTACTTACATCAATGGTTTTGCCACATCTACAATAAACAATAGGAATGACCAGAAACAAAATAAACAACAAAAATGCCCACTGAAAGATGATTGGATTAAAAGATTTAGTGTATTTACATGATGGAGTATTATTCAGCTATAAAAGTAAGATGAAAATTTGCCATTCACAAGAAAAGGGATTTGGAGGGGATTGTTAAGTAAAATTAGTCAGAAGGAAAAAGACAAGTAATGGATAATTTCACTCATGTGTGCAATATAATTATTTGAAATTGAACAGACAAAATGAAAGGACAAACCAGTGAGCAGTGACAATAGAACTTGGGCTATCTGAAAAGAAAGGAGGTAGAGGGAGGGGACAAGGTTTGTGGGGAGGACAAGAGTATAACAAGATGAAGGTGAATAAAATCTTTATCAGTCAAATAAGATAAGAACTAAAATTTAATTCTGTGAGAGTAGGGAGGAAGGGAGGAGAGGGAACTTGAGTGGCATAGGGCTAGCAAGGAAGGCATATTAGTGTCAATAAAGCATTTATTTCATAACCCAAATGAAGCTGAAGGATCAAGTGCAGAAAAGTAGATACTGGATTTGGCCACACAGATAAATTAGACAAGAGCAGATGTGCTGGCTGTTGGTGGGAATATAAATTGATCCAGCCTCTAAGGAAAGCAGTATGGAGGTTTCTCAAAAAATTAAAAATAGAACTACCATATGAACCAGCAGTTTTACTCCTAGGTATTATCCAAAGAATACAAAAACACTTATTTTAAAAGATACACATTTGGAAAGTTAGAAATATATATGTTCATTGCAGCGTTATTTACAATAGCCAAGATCCAGAAACAACTAAAATGCCCAATAACAGATAAATGGATAAAAAATATGTGATGCATATACACTATATAACATATTACTCAGCTCTTACAAAATATGAAATATTGCAGTTTTTGCAACCTGAATAGAACTAGAGGAGGTCCTACTAAGCAAAGTAAGTTAGAAGGAGAAAGTCAAATACTAGATTGTAGGATAACACTGGGTTTGTCCTTCTAGCCTTGCTGCAAGGAACTTAGTTTACCTTAAAGCAATGTCCTTTCTGTATGGACACAGGAAGATAGTTAATATTATGCTTTGTAATTTGGGAGTTGATTGACTCCAATAATATTTACTCCTTGGCACTTGATTTCCTAACTCAATTGCCCTTAGTTCCTAGCACCCCAAAGTAGGATCCCAACGAGGGACAGAATGGACCCAGGGCAAGCTGTGAGCTAACCTGGAATTGAAATGGGCCAGGCCAAAGTGCCACCATACTCAACTATAAGTTGAGAGCATGGTCATAAACAAATGCTGTCATGATCCAAAAGTAACGATGAGACTAGGACACTGCTGGGGTTAGGATGACTAACCTGGTCTGAGGACTGTGGTCTGGAATATATAGTGAATGTCCTCAGGAAGAACCAAACTTTAAGTCTGACATATCTCTTACTGTGTTCATGCAGAATGACATTGCTAGAAATAGTAGAAGTAAACTTACTATAGCTATTTAAGTGGGTTACTAGCTGAGGAAGGAACAAAGGGATAGACCCTGACACACCCTTATTTGGACCCCACCCTTGAGTGGATCTCCTAGTAATCTAGGGTAATCTCCTTAGATGAGATTTTGTTAATCTCCTCGAGAAATAGTCTTAGCCTTCTTTGTTGATTTGTTAATGCTTAACCCACCTTTGTGTCACCACCCTATGTGACTGCTATATAAACTAAGACTGTGGGGGAAGAGAAGGCGACAAAGACAGAAGAAGAGGCAGCAGGATACAGACAGAGGCAGCAGGACACAGACAGAAGAAGACACAGCAAGGAGAAGACACAGAAGCGAGGGAGAAGGACAAAGGCAGGGCAGAAGCAGCAGAGAAAACACAGAAGTGGAGAGACAAGACACAGAAGCGGAGAGAGGACACAGAAGCAGAGACAGAGAGAGGTCGGAAGAGACCAGAGGAGAGACTATAGAGACAGAGACAGAGGCAGACAGAAGAGAGCACAGAGGCACACACAGAAGCAGAGCACAAAGAGGAGCCATCCCAATCTGGTCCATACACAGTGGCTCCAGAGCACCGAACTCGAGTGGCATGCGCAGAGAACTGCCCCGAGAGCCCGTGAACAACAACAGAACACAACACAGCAAACATCACATCGCACCCCCTCAAGCGCATGCGTCTTTGTAATTTTTTACACTAGATAATCTGTTATTTATCTATATAAAGTAAGGGTGGGCTGGAGCAATAGCACAGCGGTTGGGCATTCGCCCTTCACACGGCCGACCCGAGTTGGATTCCTCCGCTCCTCTCGGAGAGCCCTGCGAGCTACCGAGAGTATCGAGCCCGCGCGGCAGAGCCCGGCAAGCTACCCATGTGTATTGGATATGCCAAAAACAGTAACAATAAGTCTCTCAATGAGAGATGTTACTGGTGCCCGCTCGAACAAATCGATGAGCAATGGGATGACAGTGACAGATAAAGAAAGGGTGTTATATAAAGAGTCAAAGAACAGACACTATCCAATGAAAATCTCTGACAGTGGAAGTAATGTTACCAAGATGAGCAGGGGTTGGGGGCAGTGAATGGAAAGGGCTCAAAGGCAGTGATAGAGGGATATTGACACTTGGGTGGTGAGTGTGGTATGGGAACTTTGCACCCCTAAAGGTTAAGAACATTTACAGTCTAGTAAACCAATGTTACCTCAATAAAAAGTAAATACATTCCAGGGGAACAAAAAGAGCAGATGGGCTGGGGAAAGGGGACCCAAGAGGAGAAATTGGAAGCCTTGTGCATTGCTGTGGGAACGTAAGATGCAGTCACTATGGAAAATGATGTGGCAATTCCTAAAAGTAAGTAAACAGAATCCAAGAATATGATCCAGCCCTTCTATTCCTGGGTATATACCCCAAAGAACGGAAAGCAGAGATTTGAGCAGGTATTTGTATATCAATGTTTATAGCAGCATCGAGTACAGTAGCCAAAGATGGAAACAAGCTACTCTCATTGGTGCTGGAGCAGACACAGTGAGTGTGTACCAATAGCAGCATCTTCTTCACTACTATGTACCCTGGTTCAAAGGAAAGACAGTCTGTCCCACACTGCAGTGAGAGTGCACCTTGAAAACAGAAGGCTAAGCCAAATAAACATGACTCCAAGGGACAAATAGTGCATGATTCCACTTCTACAAGAAACCGATGTTGTCAGATTCACAGAGACATAAAGCAGAGTATTGGTTGCCAGGTGCAGGAGGAACGGAGAATGTGTTATTTAATAAGTTTCTTTAAATTAGTTTTTATTTAATTTAGTTTGGGCAGACAAAGCATTTCTGGAGATGGATGGTGGTGATGGCTGAACGACACTGTGAATGCACTTAGTGCCACTTAATGTATACTTGAGATGATTAAAATGGTAAATTTTGTATGATGTCAACTTTAACACATGCACGCACACGTAGCAATGTGCGTGGTTTATGCTGGTTGATAGTGCTTCCACAAGGAAAGGGTGAAGGACCGAACTGATTGGGAGCTGAGTCTGTAGTCTCAGGGGCACTTTCTAAAGGAAAACCTATGGCAAGTCCAGGCAGAGCAGGGGACACTAGGAGGGGCACTTTCTAAAGGAAAACCTATGGCAAGTCCAGGCAGAGCAGGGGACACTAGGAGCACTAGGCATTTTTGTCTTGAGTCTGTCATACCCTGGTTTCTGCCCTAATCACTCCAGAGAAGAAGGTCTGGGCAATGTGCTTGTGTCCCCCAGGGCCCCGCAGTGGACACTGCGTATCTCTAGGACTAGTCTGTGTCCGATGACCACAACTTCACTCCTTCACTCCTGGTACTAGGAGACCGAGTAAGCAGTACATTTTTTCACCAGTTGCACCATAATGACTGGGGGGGGGGGGCGTTTGTAACTCAAGCCTGCCTTTCAGTTTATCCAGAGATGAGAGGAGGGGGCTCTTGCCGGTTCAGCATGGAGCCATCTCTGGCTTCTTACACTGAGAGATCTGGGATGGGCTGTGGAGGGGGCCTCGAGTTTCAAAACAGACTTTAAGTGGCCATGTCCTGATGGACCCAACAGATGATTATTGAATGATTATGGCATTCCACACATTTCTTTGACAACCAGTGAGATTTCCTCCTCTTTCTATTTTAACTCAATTTTTCATTTATTTTAAGGGGATCTCCTTAGCAATACTCAGGGGGCCCCAAGGCCACTCCCTGTGACTGTTTTCCTGACCATATAGACTGGACAGTTCAATGTGTAGGCCCAGCTATGCAGTGCTGCCTGGGTCCAGGGGTGCTGGGGACCCCAAAACTTGCACGTCCCAATCCCATCTTCTAATACATCCTCCTGGGAACTAACATATGGACTTGGGGGTCTGTTGTGCACAAACATTGGGACTATAACCCCTACCTGGTTAAGGGATAGCAAACATCTCTGGAAGAAGGATAGCTCTTCTTGAAAAGAGGACAAGGAAAGAGAAAAAAAGCGACATTCACCAGAAAAATATTTTCGAGATAGGTCTAGTCTATAGGAAAATAAAGTACCAAGACTCTAGAGATTTTGGTGGTGATAATGTATAGGGAAAAAGCTGAAAGGCCAGAGTGTTGGTGATCTCAATAGCGGAAGTCTTAGTCTGTGGGTTCAGGATGATGGCATCAAGGCTTTCACTGAAATCAATGCCACAAGGAGATTCTATTGATGAGTAAATTCTACATACAAACCCAGTAGGTGGTTTAAAATGGGTTTATTTTTTACCTTTCAAAAGCTTGGAATTTGTTTGATTTTTTTTTTTTAAGAAAAAGAGGGAGAGATAGCAAGAATATTTGGTAAAAACTGGATCGAGTCCCCGGTTCCCACCTTTTCAAAAAATGATCTCATTGGCTGAGAAGATATTTCAAAGACCTTGAGCGAATGCTTTGCATGTGGGAACCCTAAGTCTGATCCCCAGCACAACAGACTTCCCTAAGCAGTGTCAAGGATGGCCCCTCTCAAAAGAAAGAGGGTTTCCTTGCCTTCTATTTTGTCTTGCCTGGTCTCCAGAAATAAGAGTACACATCTTTTAAAGGTTAGCAGCCCAAATATGATGTCATTGACCTGTGCTGATGGGCAGTCTGAGAAGGTGGGGCAGCCTCCTTCCCACCTCAGACAGCCTAGTAGTGAAAACAATTGGAAAGACAAACATTAAAAAAAAAAAGAAGAAGCTCTGTTTCTTAAAACTTGGAAACTGGACTCTGACTTGGGCTTAAATACTCTCTCTCAGCACTTCACCTGGACTGTAGCTCTGGGGGTGTCCCACCTCCTCTTTACACTGGGAAGTCCCTCACCTCTCCTTCCCGCCAATGCTTTCCCAAGCCCCTTCCTGCCGCCCCCACCACCAGATGTTACAGAGAAATTTTAAAATGAGTTCTTCTTTCATCTCTCAAGTTTTATGTATTCACTCAATAAACATTTAAAAAGTTCTTCCCCTGAGTTAGAAATTGCATTAGGTGCCCGGGTTATAAATATGTGCTTTTAAAGAGATTCGCTGTCAGTGTAAGGATAGAGAAAGTAGAACATGGGGATGCATTTTGATTAAGTCTGTAATGATGGCATGGCTGGGAACATTTATCTGAACTTTCATTATAGAAGACAGGAAAAAGGGCTTGTCTTTTGGTTCAATTGAACTCAGGGTTTTCAAGTCCCACCCCTCCCACACACACTCAGCATCCCACACTTAGAGTAACCTACAAGAGAGCAGAGATCATCCAACCAGTCAGCTGTGCCTCCCCTGTGCCTACAGACCCAGCAGCATCTAGCAGGCATTCAGGGGAAATCCACGGAATGAATGAGCAAATGAAAATGTTTTAACAGAGTGACAAAGTCCCTGACAAGGCGCCCTGGGATGGAGGTTGAGTTCAGTTCCAGGGTGTAAGACTGTCCATGGTACTTTCAGCGTACAATTTCAGAGTCTCCTCAGATCTAGAAAAAGCCTCACCCCCCTTTTGGCATTTGTATTTTCCTCTCTCCTAGATCATTCTCATTGGCATCCCCCCTCTCTCCTCTATCTATTATTCATTCCATCCATCCATCCATCCATCCATCCATCCATCCATCCATCCATCCATCCATCCATCCATCCTTCAAGCAGTCATCTACTATCTACCCACGTACCATCAAGTTCCTTCTTATTCTTGCTTCCCTGGACCTTTGATCTAACTCAGAAATGGCCCTTTATCCCCAAAGGGCCAGAGAGTTCATATTTAAACTTTGAGAGACTCTAACACAAGTAGAGAGTTGGGGTTATTTCCTTGGAGCACAAATAACACAGCAACTGGGGTGCCAGAGAGCTAGTTTACAGTGGGTTATGTGCTTGCCTTGCATGTGGCTGGACTGGATTTGATCCCCAGGACCCCATGTGGTCCTTTGAGCGCACCAGGAGTGATCCCTGAGTGAAGAGCCAGGTATAACCCCTGGGCAGAGCTGGGTGTGGCCCTCAAACATACAAACACAAAACAGAAACAGGAGGCTGTTCATTTTCTAAAGACAGCTTTACTTATACGCTGACATTTTGATCTAAAGTGCTATCTGGTGATAGGAAACATTACTTTCCTTTTGATTTGTGAAAACATGAAAGAAGCATTCTGAGCTGATGGACCATTGGGAAAAAATTAGGGGCAAGTTGCATGAGCCTGGGAGAGTCTGTAGCTGCCTGTGCTCCCATTTCTCCTAGAGTGCTCCTGCACAGAGAACGAGTGGGTCACTCTCTGCTTGAATGTCACCTTCTCCATGAGACCAGCCCACATCTCCCCACTGAATCCATGCAGCCTCCTATCCTGCCTCTATCAACCTTCTTCCTCTCTATCTTCTCTACTGATCCCTTCCTTTTACATACTAATCAATCTTTACCATGGGATATAATTGACTTGTGATATTTATTATGTGCTGATGTATCTTCCCTGTCTTTGTTAGATTCTGAGCCTTATAAAGGTGGGGATATTTGCTTGTTTATTGCCATAAACATGCAGATATCTGGACCTAAACCATAACAAGTCCCTCCAGAAATAGTTCTTGATTGGGTACTTATTATTAATGTCCATTTTTTCTTATTTACTAATTATGGGCTGGAGCAATAGCACAGTGTTTGCCTTGCATGCTGCCGACCCAGATTCGATTCCTCTGTCCCTCTCGGATAGCCTAGCAAGCTACCGACAGTATCACTCCTGCACGACAGAGCCTGGCAAACTACCCGTGGCGTATTCAATATGCCAAAAACAGTAACAACAAGTCTCACAATGGAGACGTTACTGGTGCCCACTCGAGCAAATCGATGAACAATGGGATGACAGTGCTACTGATTATGGGATTTGTTTTCTCTCTGTTTCTCACAAACTCCAGGAAGATAAAGGTGCCCTAAATTTACTCAGGGGATCAGGCAGGCTTTTTGGAGCAGATGACATCTGTGTCGAGTCTAAGGAAAGGGAGGGAGTACACATGAGAGGGAGGAGACCGAGGGGAGGGTGGTCCTGACGGAAGAAGCTATATGTCTCTGGATGCAGGGATGAGTTAGGGGAGAAAGGCTCGCCTTAGTTCAGGATGGCTGGAGGACCACTGGGAGAGGCTTCACTCTGAAGCAATCTGAATGCCTTTCACAGGCTCTTGGCCATCCCAGAACCAACTTCCATCTCTGAGCACCCACTTGCTTCTGCAGGATCCTGCCAAAATGTCATTCCCCAACGCTTGTTCCTCAAGACTTCCAAATCATGCCACCAAGAAGTAAATGAGCAGTGACCAGTTGAACTCTGGGTCCAAAATGTTTTTCTCCCCAAAACTTCCTGGAGATTTGGGCCACCACACCCCTTCACCTTCCGAGCCCCCAGGCATATCATACCATGGTGAACTCCCAAGCAAAACTGGGGATGCCTGTGCTCTGGAAGCCTCTGGCACCTCCTTCCTGGTTTGCCATGGAAATAGCTGAGGCTGGCATAGCAGAGTCACCTCTGCACTTCCGACCGCCTTCAGAGTGTGTTGTGTACAGAGCAGAGCATGAAAAGTGTAGGTTAACATAGCCTCAGGTAGTTTAGGTTTATTGGGTTACTCCCACCACAGTGCTCCCATTCCTCTGTGTTTATTTGTAACTTCTCTCTTTGTGTTCTGTTGACTTGTAAATATTGTTTTTCTCTTCTCCATGAGTCCTTTGCATAGTTAATTCAGAGCCATGTCCTTTTGTATGGACACAGGAAGACTTAGTAAATGCTATGCTTTTGTAACCTGGGAGTCATTTGACTCTACATGATATTTTCCTCCTGGACATCTGTTCTCTCGACCTAAGCCTCAGCTGCCCTTACTTCCTAGCACCCCCAAAAGCAGGGTCCCGACGAGGGATGAGACAGACCCAGGGCAAGTGGTGAGTTGTGTGCTACCCTGGCATCGAGATGGGCCTGGCCAAAGTGCCTAATGCTTAACTCTAAGTTAAGAGCTTGGTCATGGACAAATGTTGTCATGATCCAAACAGTGATAACTAGATTCGGACCCTGCTAGGGTTAGGAATGATTAATCTGGCCTGAGTGCTGTGGTCTGAGTCTGTGGCAAGATGTTGCCAGGAGAGCTGCCCTAGAAGCCTCATTGTATCTCTTGCTATCTCCATACAAAATTAACTAGTATTAAGATGTTGATGGAGTTCTTGGACTGAGGAAAAGAGAAGAGGTATTTTGCCTGCAGGCAGTCAGGAAGGGCTTTGTAGTACCTCTAGGTGGGTTTCCTGTGAGCCTTGGTGGGCCCTCAGGAAGGGCTTTCTTATGTTGATTTTGCTATCAGACTGGGTAGCAAGGGGGAGAGGGCAAGGGGAGAGAGACAAGTGGGGAAGAAACTAGAGAAGAGCAGGATCCAGAGAGCGAGAGGAGCGGGGATGGAGGAATGAGGAGCTAGGAAGGAAGAGTGCGAGAGATGAGAGATGAAAGATTGAATAAATGGTAACTAATCAGCAACCATCTTGGTCCTCGTTCCTTCATCTGCCCAACGCCATCGACCTCCCCGGGGTGGGGGAAGCAGTGTAGGACGACCGAACGCGGGCGACATGAAGCACTGTTGCGGCCTGCCCCCTTTTTGTGTTTACACAGAAAAGACCTTTGCAGAGTGATGGAAGTCTGGCCACTCTGGATGGAGAAACTGGGGAAGGCTTCCCGGAGGTAGTGGCGTTTTGTGTCGCTATTAGTTTAAAATGGGAGGCTATGGGACGGAAATGCCAAAGAGCAGGGTGTGCACACATCCATGCAGACAGCCTCTAGAGTAGCACCCATGCAAGCAACCTACTGATTGCATAAACAACAAATAACGATTGTTTCCCCGGCTGCCAAAAATTCCAGCCCTACCAGATGTTGTCAAATGTATCCATTTTGTCCTGTAATCTTTAAATAATCTTTTCATAAAGTACCATCTGAAGTAAAGACCTAATCCGTCCTCCCCCGGTAGGAGGGGAATTATCTTTCTGATGGTATAAAATAATCCTTTTAGGTGACATGAAACCAACTC
Source organism: Sorex araneus (assembly GCF_027595985.1). Lineage (NCBI taxonomy): Eukaryota > Metazoa > Chordata > Mammalia > Eulipotyphla > Soricidae > Sorex > Sorex araneus. Next base: position 430,168,645 of record NC_073302.1, read on the forward strand.
TCAGTCTAAATCCCTTCTTTTTCCTCCCCCACAGGTGCCATCATTACTGTTAAGAACTGCAGTTAAGAATTCAGAGGGAGGACTTGGAGGGGTTATTTTGAGCCTCAAGCAGTACAAAGAAGTTGGCACCAAATCTCCAAAACAGACAGTCAGGTTCTGAGTGCCCAGAGGGAGGATCTCGCGGCTGTGGGTGGCTGGGAGTTGCTGCTGAGGGTCCCGACCCACTCCCAGGAGGCTCTGTCTCCATCCCTGCTGCAGGACTGTGAGCGGTCATGTGGGAAGAATAACTCAAGACTGGCCAGGGCATAATGGAGGTGGTCATTGGGGAGTAGATCTCTGTACTGCACCTCTCTTTTTGAAAGGCAGACAAGCTCGCAGGGGACAGAGGACACCGAGTTTACAAACAGAGGCCCTGACTTCAAGTTCCAAATTTGCGACTTACTTGTATGCACGGTTTGGGACTTTACTTAAAATCTCTTTTTTTAAAAAAGTGGGAGCAACATTGTACAGCTCCGTCTTGCAGTGCAGAGGGAGGCTGTGTTTGGTGAGAACATCTGGATCAGACACACGTTAAAAGGACTTCCGGGGTCCCTCCATTCCAGGAGCCTGTCCAATTATACCAGATGAGTGTCCTTTTGGTGATGGAAGGGCACCCATTGGTCCTCAAGTCTCCTCCTGGCTCTGTGCTCAGGAGCCAGTCCTAGCAGTGCTCGGGGGACCACGTGGTGCCAGGGGTGGAAACTGAGTCTCTGGCATGCAAAGCCTATGCTCAGCCCATTGAGTCCTCTTTCCAGTCAGAGTATCCTTTTCTTTTAGAGTAATTTGAGCCGAGCAGAGCAGAACAGGGAGAATCCCCTTAGCATTCCTGATTCTGGCCCTTTCGCGCTCGACCTTGTAATTAGTTCACCGTTTATTCTCTCTCCCGCACTCACTGTCATCCATTCTGTGCACCCGCTTGCTGGACCAAGCTTTCATGAGCACACGCTCTGTGTCACTCAGGCTCTCTCTGGGACTCAAACTATGGAGATGGCTCTTGGAGCCCATCAGCAGACTTGGGGAGGGGCCAAAGCTGCACCCCCAAGCATGCAGTGGTTTGCTGCGAGAACTCAAGGGTGGGAAAGAGGGTGGCACTCATAATTCGAACTATTTTCCTCTGACAGGAGGAGGGGTGGGAGGAGCTGGAGCGGCTGCGTGCAGGGAGGGAGGCTGACAGAGATAACTGAAAGAGCAAGTGAGATAGCACTCAGTAGGGGAGGAGAGAGAAAGAGAGAGAGAGAGAGAGAGAGAGAGAGACAGACAGACAGACAGACAGACAGACAGACAGACTGACAGGCAGACAGACAGAGACAGAGATTGGAAGACAGCCAAGGGTTTGGATGAAGAAGATATATTCCAGGGATTGGGAACAGGAGGAATCAATCTAAATCTGCCTGTGCCTTTCTTTGCCCTGGACTGGCTGGCATGAATAAGGGTTCAACAGTGAGTGATGGGCAGTTGGCAGGCCCCCCAACAGAAGGTGTATTGCAGTCCCTAAGGAGTTAAACTTTCTCTCTGGAGCTCCTCTGAAATCCCTCTAAACTGGGGAGTGTCATGATCCGATTTTAGAAGAGAATTCTGGTGGCATGTGGGGCGCAGATGGGAGAGGGGGATTGGAAACAGGGAACCCTGCTTTTGAAGCATGTGCTAATCCGGAGGTGGGGGTGAGGGCCTAAGTGGGGGCCCAGGCCTGACTGTGAGGGGGGCAGTGGGAGGGCAGGGATTACAAAAGCCCTCTGAGGTCACATTGCTGGGGGTGCTCTCAAGAATGGTGGTAGAGGCATTCAGGCAAGGAAAGGGAAGGACGGGTGAAAGAAGAGAGGTCACAATGATAAATTCTGTGCTGGGTCTGCTGAGTCTGAGGCTTTTCAGAAGAGGGGTCCAGCTGGGAGTTGAAGATGGCTTTAGTGTTTACTGGAGAAGATTCATATATTCACGGCACAAGTCTTTACTGAGGGTCAATTACATGTCAGGTGCACATCTGGAGTTTCAACAATGAAGGTGATAAACATGGCCTTTACTTTCACGGGGTGCTTATTCCAAGGAGGGAAAAAATAACAAATGAGCAAACCCACAGGATAAATACTCACAGGATAAAATGGGATGGCGGGTGGCTTGGGAGCAGTCAGCTTGTGGATAGGGAAGACATTTCTTAAGAAAGTAGCATGTTTTCTAATCCTATAATATTTTTTCTGAACCCTAAAATCTAGTTAAAAGCTCCCAAATTAATATATGTCCTTGGCGAACCACTTGGAAAATTTAAAATATGAATAAATAAATGAGATAGTGCTGTCTATAACAAATCATGTTATCTATTATCTAAATATTTTGATTGTTACTTAATACAAAATAACAAACACATATGTATAAATCCATATTGGCTTTAATTTTTATAAGGGAGTTTCACATCTCTTCTACTAAAATTGTAAATATCATATGGCCAGAATTCTATTTCTACTTTTCTTGACCTCCCTCTCCCCTGCACATACTATTCCCCTGTAAGTCTAGCCCCGGCTAGTCAAACACATGCAAAATACAGGTACTTGCATGAATGATGAGCAAGGGAATAACCTCGTGATTCATCTCTCCCACTGGCCCTGGGCTCTGTGATGCACTTTAAGAACCTCTAAGAATACACCCAGAGAAAGAGGGAGAGATTTATGAGTCTGTCAGGGACAGAGAACAAAGTCTGGGCTCTCTGCTCCCCTTCTAGCTGCCTGGGTTCCACATTCAATGGTTGGAGAAGCGTAACAGGCCACTGTCTTCTCCAGGAACCAAGACGGGCACAGAATGTTACTGCCACAGAACTGGGCTCTACGCTCTGAGCGACTACCCGTCAAATTGGCTGGAATGGAGAGACAGAGACAGAGACAGGCAGACAGAGACAGAGGCAGAGACAGAGGCAGAGACAGAGAAACAGAGAAACATCCAAGGAGTCTATCTGTGACTCCCCAGGACATTGGCAACAGCCGCTAATCAAGACACCAGCGTCAAAAATTAAAGCAAGGTGGAAAAGTCATCAAGGGGTCGAGTCTCCAGTAGGAGACATCTTTGAATAAAGCTTCTTCAAATGTGGGGTGTTCTTGGGCTCTGACTTCTAGATGTGGCTCCTCTTCCTTTTATTTACTTATTTACTCATTATTTCGATTGTTGGGGTCAGTGAGATGGAGAGACGGGAAATTTGCCTTTCTCTAGTTTATATTCAGGGGTGGATGGAGAGAGTCTTCAATGGTCAGCCACTTGCCAGGGCCCGCCCAAATCTGTGTCTCACTCCTCTGAATTCTTTACAGCATAATGTTCGTTCCAATTTGTGGTCCCCTCTTTAGCGCCACAGGCAGCAGCTTGGCTGGGCTCCTGAGAGGAGATCTGAGACGAGCGGAAGACACAGACAGGCCAAGAGGCTGGAGCTGGGCTCTCCTGGGAGGCATCTGCCACCATTCCACCCTCTGCGGCCTTCCTTAACTCTATTTGTGTCGACAGGGAGAAGAGAGATTATGATGTTTTGCAGGTGTTCCAAACCCTTGTCATGGCTAATAAAGGTCTGGCAGGAACAGAAGCGGGGGTGGCGGAGGAGGCTCTGGTGCTGGAGATTTGGGCAGGAAAGATAGGCATAGCCATTTCTCCAGCTGCTTCCTGAAGCCAGGAGCCTCGGACACAGATGGAGGGTCTTGGATTTCTGCATTATTCAAGAGGCCTATGGACCCCACAGTGAGGAAGGGTGAAAATGTGGAAGGTGGGGTTGGCCAGAACCAAGTTGAGACCTGTGTGTTCACAAAAGTGTGTGAGGGCGCTCCTTGCATGCATTCAGTGGCCATGAGATGCTTCCCCACCCTGGCCGGCTGCCGCCACCCACAGATGCATGAAGGAGGGAAAGGGCCACCAAAGCTGGTTGGTGATCAGTCACGGTTTATTCCAATCTCTGTTCCCATTTCAAGCTCACACTGCCTCTCATTCCCATCGCCTACTTTCCTCCCCATGCTAGTCCCTCTCTATCTCGTATTCCTGTCTCCCAGCATTAGTTAAGAGCCCGACCTCCAAGGTTGAGGGTAGCAACTACACCTAGGTGAGATAATACAATCCACATACAAAAAGCCCTTCCTTCTGGGAAGCTCTTCTAAGACAAAGATCTCATCCTGCAAGGAGATCCACTCAAAGGCAGAATTTCATCAAAGGGCAGACTTCTCCTTTCCTTAGTCCATAACTATTTAAACAATCATCTTAAATTTACTTCTTAATGATCTTTCTAGTCATTTTGGATGGGCACAGTAAGATATATATCAAGTTTATGGGGTGACTTTCCTGGGGATACCTAGCTATAGATCCCAGACTACAGTCCTCAGGCCAGATCAGTCCTTCCTAACCCTATCAGGGTTCTTATCCAGTTGTTTCTCTTTGGGTCATGACAGAGTTTTTCCACAATCGTGCTCTTTTTTTTTTTTTTTTTTTGCTTTTTGGGTCACACCTGGCGATGCACAGAGATTACTCCTGGCTCTACACTCAGGAATTACTCCTGGCGGTGCTCAGGGGACCATATGGGATGCTGGGGATCAAACCCGGGTCGGCCTCGTGCAAGGCAAACGCCCTACCCGCTGTGCTATCGCTCCAGCCCCCACAATCGTGCTCTTAACTTATTATAAGGTTTATGGTGCTTGGCCTGTCCCATTTCAATGCCAGGGTAACTCAGAGCTTCATCCAATCCCTTTGTCAGGACCCTGCTTTTGGGGTGCTAGGAACTAAGGGCAACTGAGGCTTAAGTCAAGCACGTATGACAGATGCCCAGGAGTAAATATTATTCGGAGTCAATTAACTCCCAAGTTACAAAGCATAGCATTAACTGTCTTCCTGTGTATACAAAAAGAACATTGTGCTAAAGTAAACTACGCAAAGGACATAGGGGAAAGAGTAAATCATGTTTCACTTACAAATACAAAATCCAGAGTCCTTAGAAGAATCTGACCTTATAAGTCACAGGTCTGACTTGGGGATATAAGTGATTAACAGATAGTGGAAGCAGAACACAAAGAAGAGGTTAAGATAGACACAGATGAATGGGAGTTCCTCAGGAGCACTGTGATGGGTGTAACTCAATAAACCTAAGCTCCCTGAGGCAAGGGAGAAAGGACTGAGGAGAAAGAATGAGCTAAAGTTATTCTACAGAGACCAGAAAAGGACGAAAGGAAGAGCCAGAGCATCAGGCTAAAGGCAAGAAAGGAAGGGGAATTGCAAGTTATGTGATTGGAAGTGGACTGTGAACAACAAAATGAAACGCACGGTGAGGAAACTTGTTGCCCAAGGAAGTGTGCATTTCCCTGACCCTGACCTGGCTTAGAATTGCACTCCCAGGGGCTGGGGAAAAGGCTCAGCATGTTAGAGCACATACTATGCATGCAAGGACTCCTAGATCTCTCCCTGAACATGACATGATGGGTGTAAGCCATGAGCACTGAACTGGAAGTACCTCCTGATCATTGCTGAGTGTGCTTCAAAATCCAAAAACATATCTCACACACACACACACACACACACACACACACACACACACACGTTGAGCCTAGGGCTTTAAGAGGGCTTGATATTAGAGTCTAAGATTAACCTTTCTTTTTAATCAGAAGAACTACATATTTATAGATTAGGCAAAGAGAAGAAAAGTTAAGTTGAACTATCCAGAGACTAAACCCCTCAGAGCATTTTCAGAATCTTTCAAAGTAGATTATATTTATGTATCTATTAACTTTATTAAAAAGTTATTAGTATGCCATTATTTTATTTTGTAGGCAAGAGTATATGGACTATTGAAAAGTTCTATTTTAACTGTTACATTAAAAATTTCAAGTCCATCTAAAAAATTGATTACAAAAACATTAAAGACTATTGGGTAACAGATCTTTCATATGGGCGAATATTAATAAAAATGCAACTTGCTTCCTTGTGCGATCAAAAGTAAATTAAATAAAAAGTGATGGAACGATATAAATAATATGTGAATAATTACAGAAAAAGGCCTTGTTTCATTTCTTGGATAGAAAATGCAATTTGGGGGCTGGAGTGATAGTACAGTTGTTAGAGCATTTGCTTTACATATGTGGCCTACCCAGGTCTGATAGCTAACACCATGTATGTTCCCCTGAGCACTGTCAGGAGTAATTCCTAAGTGCAGAGCCAGGAATAAGCCCTGAGCATTGCCAAGTGTGGCAAAAATCTAAACAAAATGAAAAGTACAATTTTTCAAAAATATAAAGAAAAAAGAACAAATTAAAAAAATTTTTGTAAGGAAGGGCCACACCTGGCAGTACTCAAGCTTTCTTTACCTTTGGATCCAAACTCAAGGATCATGTCTAGTGAGATTGTGAAACTGTATGGGTTCCCAGGTTGGACCTCGGTCTGCCATTTGCAAAACACAAGCTCTATCCTTTATACTATTGCTCTGGTCCTAAATTTAAAAATGACATATTTATATATAATAGGAAACATTTAGGAAAATAAAAAAAAGTAAAATTCAGAAACCAAGATGAAAAGAATATACCTCAATATACCCAAAATAAGAACAATTCTTCCTAATGTTTCTTGTATAATTTTATATTGATATAAAAGTATATCATAAATATGTCTCCAGAATTTTGTATGATTGTGATAAATATTGTTTAAGTGTCTAAAATATAGTCTAAATGAATGTTCATTTTTCTTTAATTATTGCCCAGTGTTGGATTTTGAATGCTTCAGATCACACTATTATAAAAATACTATGATTAACAATTTTGTACATGTCACTTTTTTGGATGCCATTTAAAATTATATCTTCAAAGTAATTTTGCCTAAATGAAATAATTGTGTTAAAATGTTTGGACTTTTTATCATTCTTGATTAATATTGCCAAAATGCTTTTTAAAATGATAATATAATTTATAGGAAGATAGGTTAACTACAATTTTACCACCTAAAAATGTTCATTTGAAATTTTTTATTGAGGTATAAATTGCAGGAGATTAAATGGCCATATTTTAAGAATTTAGTTTGATGATTTTTGGTAATTATATTTGCAATCTTAAAACCTTTAAAAGCACTACCCAAAATAAGATATAGATTATTTTTGTCACTCAAGAAAACACTTTTGGAATATAGAATTCTTAGACACATAAATGAAAATAACAGAAATCATGTTCTTTTTGTCTAGATTTTGTTGTTGTTTCTTTAACAGAATGTTTTTGAGACCCAAACATGTTTTTCTGTATCAGTGGTTCATTCCTTTCTATGGTTGAGAAATTTTCTATTGAATGAATATGCAAGTTTGTTTATTTGTTTTCTCGTTGACGAACACTTGAGTTGTGGAAAATTTGGTGCTATTTGTTATACCCCGGTTCAGATGGATTCATGGGTGAATTGAGCCAAAAATTTCACTGTATCACTGTCATCCTGTTGTTCGTGGATTTACTCGAGCAGGCACCAGTAACATCTCTATTACTTACACTCAGCCCTGAGATTTTAGCAGCCTCTCCTTACTCGTCTTTCTCAGCTATTAGAGGCTCTTTCAGGGTAAGGGGAATGAGACCTATTGTTACTGTTTTTGGCATATCGAATATGCCACGGGTAGTTTGCCAGGCTCTGCCGTGCAGGTGGGATACACTTGGTAGCTTGTCGGGCTCTCCAAGAGGTATTTACATATCTGTTACTGTATTTTGGATATGAATATGCCACAGGGAGCTTGCCAGGCTCTCCCAAGTGGGCAATAGACTCTCAGTAGCTTGTCAGGATCTCTAAGAGGGAGAACTAGGCTATTAGATGTCGCACGGCCACATTGTGGCCATGCACTTCTGGGAAGTTGGCTTTATAGCCAAAAAATTTGGGCGAATTGAGCCGAAAATTTAAAGAAGAATTAATGTAAATACTTTTTCAACACACATACACACTATTTCAAACTCATTTTATTACACCAGATTTCCAGAAGCCAAAGACTGACAGATACCACACAAAAAACAATCATATGTCTAAACCCTTATGAACACAGATACGAACTCTTCATCAAAAGTTCATCAGGATATTAAAAAGATCTTATATTGTGATCAAGTAGGGTTCTTCTGTGAATACAAGAATAGTTCGACATATACAGTGTTGATATAGCACATTGACAGAATGGAGGATAAAAAAATCAATAAATCCAAAAGATGAAAAAAAAGCATTTGACAAAATTTAACAGCTTTAATGAAAAAAAACTGATAAAATTAGATATAGAAAGAAACTATTGCTATCATTAAGGCCAGATTTGAAAAAGCACAAGTAATATTACTTTGCTGTCAATTATAAAAATTGGAAAGCTTTTCTTCTGAATCTGAAAAACAAAAAGATTGCTCTTCACACTTTTATCTAATATAGTACTGAAAGACTTAGCTAAGGCAAATGAGGCAAGAAAAAGAAATAAAAGTTATCCAGAATGGAAATATGTAAAATTATCTCTATTTGCAAATGTTATGCTCTTAGATGTAGAAAATCCTAGATTCCAACAAAAAGCTTGTTAGAACTCATAAACAAATTCAGTAAAATTGCAGTATACAAAATTAACATTAAAAAATCACTTGTGTTTTTATATGCTAATAATAAATTTTCTGAAAAGGAAATCAAGATAACAATCTCATTTACAGCAGCATAAAAAAGAATAAAAAGACTTGGAATAAATTTGACTAAGAAAGCAAAAGAATTTGTATTTCAAAAACTTTAAATGTTGATGTAAATATAAAATTATAAAAGACGCAAATATATTTGATAAGTATTTAAAATTTACAAAATTTTAGTAGACACACATAGAAAGACATCTACTCATGTGGATTTCAATCACATTTTTACATCAATTAAAACATTTTCTAAAATTTATGTGAAGTTGCAGAGGACCTTAAGAGTCAAAGAATTTTTGAACAAGAAGTATAAAGCAGGAGGGATCAGATTTTCAGATTTCAAAATGTACTACAAAGCTATAGAAAACAAAATAGTAGAGTACTGGCATTTAGAGAGGTAAACCAATGGGATAGAAAAGAAAGGCTATATATACATATACATATGTATGTATGTATATATACATATACATACATATGTAAAAAGAAAGGCTATATACATATACATATGTATGTATATGTATATATATGTAGAGAGAGAGAGAAATGGAGAAAGAGATGTTAAGATGTCAGTTCATCTTAAGCAACTCATTCCCAGCCATCCCCCACCCCCAGAATACATAGTGGGAAAGAACAAATCTTCAATAAAAATGTTGAGGAACGTATTTATTTGTAATCTTCATATGCAAAAGAATAAAACTGAACTCATACCATTTATAAAATTCAACTCAAAATAAATAAAATATTTAAGTATAAGACACCAAACCATAAAACTCCTAGAGGAAAACATTAGAAAAATATTTCTTGATATTGACCTTGGCAATAATTTCTTGGCTATGACACCAAAAACCACAGACAACAAAACCAAAAATAAGTGGGATTGCATCAAACTACAAAGTTCTTGCACAGTAAAGGAAACCATCAATATAATTAAAAGGCAACCTGTTGAACAGGAGAAAGTATTTTTAAATATGTATTTTTTTAAAGCTGATGTATGGGGGAATTGATTCACACAATTGAGTTGGGGTAGATGAGAGGGAGGTACATTGGGGCATCAGGACAGAGGGTACACTTGTGATGGATGTGGTGTTGGTATTATGTCCACGAGAAAACCATTATTAATAGTACTGTAAACCAAATAAAATTAAATAATTAAGAATATTGTAAACCAAATAAAATAAAATAAAATAACGTTCAAATGGGGCTGGAGCAATAGCACAATGGGTAGAACATTTGTCTTGCATGTGGCCAACCTGTGTTCAATTCCTCCACCCCTCTCAGAGAGCCAGGCAAGCTACTGAGAGTATCTTGCCTACACTCCAGAGCCTGGCAAGCTACCTGTGGTGTATTTGATATGCAAAAAAACAGTAACAAGTCTCACAATGGAGCCGTTACTGGTGCCCGCTTGAGCAAATCGATGAGCAACTGATGACAGTGACAGTGACAGTGGAAAGTTAAAATGAAATTTAAATAGAAATCTTATATGGTATACTATAGACTAGTACTCAACCATTAGAGTCAGTGGAAGTTTTCCTTTTGCTACAATCACAATGAGAGACGTTACTGGTGCCCACTCGAGCAAACTGATGAGCAACGGGATGACAGTGACAATCTGGAGGTGGAGGTGGGTCATAACAAGTAAAGTAAGTCAGAGAAGGACAAATAACCTCATTCATGTGGTAAAAAAAGAAAACAAAGAAAAGGGCTGGGCCATGTCTCATGATAAACATTTGGACTTTATTACAGAACTGAAGTTTCAAGGGATCTGGGGAGAATTAGGATAAGTAGGTAGGGAAGAAGGAGGTAGATCACCAGTGACAAAAAAAAAAGAGGTGGAAGGTTTTTGGGCACTTTGGTGGCAACAAATGCATAAACAAACACTATTGTGATGATGTTACCTCAACTACAATAATATTTTTTAAAGAAAAACCTTAAAATGAGCATTATTATCTTCTCATTCAAAAATTGTAATCACTTTATGTCAACAATCAGTCCCTAGTTGTTGGTTAGAATTAAATCTAGAGAGGCAGGTCCATATTCCAGTTCCTGTATCTATTTTTCAGGAAAATAAAATTATCAGAAGCGTGTTTCACAGATATCAGGATTATTGATATTTCTCATCAGGCCTCTCCCCTTGTTCTAATTTTATGAAGAAAACATAGCCCTTATCCTTAAATAGACAAAGAGATTGGATTTCTCAATTCACCATATTGTAGAACTTTCTTTTTAGAGTTCTATTGAAGTGTTTTCCACCATACTATTACCAACTTGATAAAAGTATGTTTAAACCTACTATTAGTCTCTACCTTCAAATAAACAAGCTGATTCTTGGGGCTGGAGAGATGGTGCAGGTGATAAAGTCTTGCTTTGCATATAGCCAAGTCCAGTCTAAATCCCCAGGACAGCATACTTTTTCCAAACACCACTAGGGGTGATCCCTGAGCACAGCCAGGGATAGCTCCTGAGCACTGCTGAATGTGGAACCCACAAAAAAACAATAAATATTTGAAAAATAAAAATTAAGTTCCTTTGGGGGTAAAGGGAGAGACACAGGGTGCCAGCTGATGAGTCGTTGTTCAACAACTCTGGAACAAGAGAAATAGAGACGTTTATGACTCACAAGTCCTGGAGGAAAGAAATGTGTGCCTCCAGAGGTAACATGGGAAAATCAAAGCCAAGTGCAGAGAGAGAGAGAGAGAGAGAGAGAGAGAGAGAGAGAGAGAGAGAGAGAGAGAGAGAGAGAGAGAGAGAGAGAGAGAGAGGCAGTACTTGGCATACATGTCCCTAATTAGACTCTATAGGCTGAGTGCTCTGTGGTTCTGAGCTAGAAACTGATCTGCCAATGCAAATTAAGAGTGTATTTTGGTAAATATCAAAATGGATTCGCTCCCTACAGACATGTCCCTGGACCCCAACAATTTACAAATATTAGAATTCCAGAAGCCTCTCATGATATTCATAATAAGCAACAGAAAATTAATTATCTAGCATCTGCCCCTGGCAGGCAGGTTTGAATGGCGGTGGGAAAATTCAGAATAATGGTGGTGGGAAGGTGTAATGGTGGTGGGATTGGTGTTGAAATGTTGAATATAAGTAATGTGAACAACCTTGTGAAAATATTTTTTTTTTTAAAAAAAGAGTGCATTTGGGGTCTGGAGCAATAGGACAGGAGCAGGAGGTAGGGCACTGGTCTTGTGTGCAGTTGATCCAAGTTTGATCCTTGGCATCACATATGACCCTCTGAGCACTACCAGGGGTAATTCCAGAGTATAAAGCCAAAAGTTACTCCTGAGCATGGCTGAGTGTGGCCCCAAAATGAAAAACAGAACAACAAAACAAAAAGATTGCATTTTGGTGAGGGCCTGCAGCAGTCTTGTTCCGGGGCCCATAAAGCATGTAGGCTCTGGACAACTGGAGGCCCTCTGCTTACAGGAATTGTTGAGGAAGCCTGTTAAGAGAGAGCACTCTCCTTGGGAAGGTGGGAGGCACCGGCCCCTCCCACTGCTGAGATGTGATCCCGGGGGCCGCACGCGTGTGCGGCCTCTCCGCAGCTGCACAAGTGTGAACCCAGACCCAGCAAAACCTCTTTCGGCATGGGCAGCTCCTCGCAGAATGTCTCCAGCCTGAGAACTAAGCCTCGGCCCCGTGCCCGCCCATGAGAGGAAAGGTATTTCTCTCTCTCTCGCCTCTTTCTCTCCGGGGATGAAAGGCGCGGTGTCCGCCATATTAAGACGACGACAGATTGGGTTTTGAAGCCTGCAATGATCCAATATCTGGAAGAAATCTCCCTGAACTTAGTTGTTAAAGTACAGAAATTCAAAACCGCAGTAGCGGCCGCGCGACCTCATTTGTCTTCACGGTAGGTCTGACTCTAGTGGGGTACTCCTAACAACAATAGTGAGGGTTGTGTTGAAATATTGAATGTAACCAAAGTAAACAGAAAGTAAAATGAAACTTATCAGTTACAAGGCAGGGGGTGGGGGTGCGGGATGGGAGGTGTACTGTGTGGTTTTTTTTTTTTGGTGGTGGTATTTGGGCACTGGTGAAGGGATGGTTGTTTCAGCATTGTATAACTGAGACCTAAGCCTGAAAGCATTGTAATCTTCCACATGGTGATTTAATAAAATAAAAATTAAAAAAAAAAAAGAGAGAGAACACTCTCACTCCAAGGCCTGTCCAAACGGACGTTCTTGCATGAGAGGCTGGTGTCAATTTTAGGTCCTTGGACAAACTCAGAGGATGCAGAGTCATTGATATCAATGAATAGCGTAGAAGTTTATGATTCACAAGATCTGGAGAAAAGAAATATGTGCCTTCAAATTCAACTCAATATAACCCAATTTGAAAGGGGCCAAAGTACCAGAGTCGACATTCCCCCACCCCGTCCCCCCAAAGAAGACATATATAATGCCTCCAGGTATTTGAAAAAACAATTCATGATCACTAATCACAAGGGAAATGAAAGTCAAAGCAGAATGAGATGCCACCTGACACTTCTCAAGAATGGCTGTTACATATTTAGTGTTCTATATAACAAACTGAAGGGAAGCCATGGAAAGGACGTCAGAAGAGGCACCTGTCACCTGGACGCTAGGAGGTGCAACCCCTGTGAATAAGTGGATGTGCCGCTAACCCTTGAGTTCCATTGAACAGGATGGTGTTGTGTGACTTAATGTAAAATTTCTGCAAGTGTGGATTTTGTGTGGCAATCTTTTGTTTGCTTTGTGTTTGGGGCCACACTTGGCTGTGCTCAGGCCTTACATCTGGCTCTGAGCTCAGGGATCCCTCCTGGTGGGACTAAGGGGACCATATATAGGGCCCGGAATCTGGCCTGGGGTTAGAGTGCAAGCAATCAGCCGACCTACTATAGTATCTCTCCAGCATTCTTACCAACCCTCCTATTTAAAAAAGGAATGAGAAGCTCCGGGAAGTGATAGGGACATTCACGGCACTGATTGCAACGATGGCTTCACGAGGGTGGACTTTCCTCCAAGTTCACCCAATGTGTGTAGTTTCTCGTAGGTGAATCCTACTTCAATAAAATGCTTTTAAAATATTTCAAGCTCTTATGGCCAGACTGGTATAAACAATCACAAAGTCTTTTGATGGACACAGCTTCTTCATTTCTCCTACACCTAGGAGTGGAGTTGCTGAGAAACAGAGTGGGTGAATGCAAATTTTGTGAGTCCCCAGAGTGATCATGCATTTTACATGTCAATAAGGAATGTGTGAAAGATGTAGAGGTTCTCTTACCTTGCCACAGTTTGAAATTGTCCACTGCATAATTCTAGTCAGTCTCATGGGAATGAAGTGCTGCTGATCTAAGATGGAAGCACCCAGCACCCCTTCCACAGACTTTTCATGTTCTGATGAGTCATTCCTTTTCTGTTTCTATTTTTTTCATTTTTTGGATGGTTTCTGACTTTTTGCTGTTAAATGCAACTTAAGGTGCACATATATTTATATTGCAAATAATTTATGAATAACTTATAAAATTATATATAAATTAACTTTAAACAAATTGCATTAAATTTATACATTCTAGATATTATTACCTTGTTATATAAATTTAGAATATGCATATTAAATGCCTGCTGATATATAGGAACTTATAATGCCTGTATATCTATATATACACATGTTACGACAAAGATAATGTAAAGGAATAAATGTAGTGTATATATAATATACACAATGAATACATTTCTAGATATATAAATGTATTTATTATTTAATATTTGATATAACATCTCATATATTGTGATGTTATTTCCCAGACTCTGTTATCCCTATTCATTTTGCCAAGTGTAGTGAACAGAAAGTTTAAATTTAATGAAATCTGTTTGTCAATTTTTTTTTCATTTTTGAGATTGACGTTTGTATTCTAAGAATCTTCTGTTATTGCAAAGTTGGGAGATGTGTTTTTCCTCTCACCTTGAAAGTTCATGTATTTAGCTTTTTTATTCAGGTTTTTGACATATCACAGATTATTTAGTGAAGAGAGTGAATTAAGGATTGATGTTGCCCTTTGTAAAAATACCCAGAAATTCTAGTCCTACTTGTTTAAAAGACTTTTTTTCCCTCTTAAATTGGCTTGGAAACTTGATTAAAAATTAGTTGATCATTTGTATGTGAGTCTCTTTTTGAACTTTCTGTTCTGTTCAGTTGATCTATTTATCTACCTAGATGCTAATACCATGCAATCTTAATAGCTAATAGTTAAGTCTTCAAATAATGTAGTATATTTCTGCCTACTTTGTTTTTCACTATCAATATTGTTTGACTATTATAGATTCCCTGCATGTCCCAATAAATATTGAAATTGGCTTATCAGTTTATATCGAAATAGCCTGCTGATGTTTTGATTAGAAGTACTTTGAATTATAGGTCAATTTTGAGAGGATGAACATTTTAACAATACTGAATCCTTCAATCGATGAACATGATGTATGTTCCCATTTAGTTATATCTTTAATTTCTTTTTGCAATATTTTACATTTTCAGCAGAGTGGCCTGGACTATCTTTCATTAGATTTATTCTTGGGCATTTGGCAGTTTTGATGCTATGGTAAATGCCACTTATATTTAAATTTAAGCAAGTACACTGAACTATACTACTTTTTACTCTATTTATTAAAAGGATCCTGTAGCAGTTGTTTCTTTTTTTATTTTTAGATTTTGACACTTTTTTTATTTGTGATTTTTTTTATTGGATCACCGTGAGATACAGTTACAAACTTTCATGACTACGTTTCAGTCATACAATGATCTAGCACCCATCCCTCCACCAGTGCACATTTTCCACCACCAATGTTCCCAGTGTCCCTCCTGCCACATACACCCCATCCCACCTCCTACCTCTGTGGCAGGTACATTTCTTCTTACTCTTGCTCTAATTTTGGGTGTTATGATTCTCTGCATGTCCCAATAAATATTGCAATAATGACTTCACAGATACTAAGTGGCCATCATGTTTGGTCCTTAGTCTTCTTTCAGTACACATCTCCTATCCCGAGCGATCCCTCCAACCATCATTTACTTAGTGGTCCCTTCTCCATCCCAACTGCCTTTCCCCCCAGCTTCCAAACCATGTAGTGATCCTCCTGGCCCTTATCTGTACTGTCCTTAGGTTTTAGTCTCATATTATGTTACTTTATATTCCACAAATGAGTGCAGTCATTCTATGTCTGTCCTTCTCTTTCTGACTAATTTTCACTTAATATGATACTCTCCATGTCCATCCACTTATACGTAAATTTCATAATTTAATCTCTTCTAACAGCTACATAGTATTCCATTGTGTAGGTGTACAAAAGTTTCTTTTCTTTTCTATTTTTTTAATGTAGGAGTACTGCTATTTATTCAGCCATTGATTAAGCTGATTAAATTGGGCATGAACTCCATATTACTTTTTAAAATTCAGAATGTTAATTTAATTTTTGTTATTTTTTGTAATCACCATGAGATGCAGTTAAAAAGCTTTTCTGTTTGAGTTTTGGTAATACAATGATCTATCACCCAACCCTCCACCAGTGCACATCTTCCACCATCAAGATCCTAAGTATCCCCCCCTTCATCCTACCCCCTCCCCCTGCCTCAATGGCAGGCAATCTTCCCCATACTCTCTTTTATATTGCTTGTTATGAATATCATTGCAGCCACATGCTTCTGGAATTCTAAAATTTTAGATAATTAGGGTCTGGAGAAATCTCTGCAGCGAGCTGCTCAGTTCAGAGATTCTTTTGTGTGTCTCTGGATTATGGCCAGTAAGGAGTTTACGTAGCAGGAAGAAGTTTGTGGGCATGACCCTCAGGGTCCCATTGTCACGGGGTGGGGGGTGGGGGGTGGGATGAGAAGGATCTGTCCGTCCTCTATCTCTTGAGGCCTGGAGTTTGTCGTCACTGAACCCGAGTACCCGCACTTCTCATTGGGTTCTGGAAGTTGGTGGTCGCTGGGGTTTTAGGGGGCAGATGGATGTCCTGCAGTGTTTCTTATACGTTCAATTTGGTGTATTATACTGGTGTTTATTTTGATGGGCAAACAAATGTGGGGCATTCCTGGGAAAAATCTCATTTCTTATTCTTTGTTGTATTTGATTTGCTAAGATGTGTTAAACATATTATAGAAATGTTTACATTTCTATAAGTCCAAGTTTGACTAAATGACTGAAGACAATAGGAAGAGGATTTTCCATTTTATAATTTCTTTTTCTTGCTTGGGGGGTGGAGTCGGGGCTGGAGGGATGCTTGGGCCATACCTGGTGTTACTCAGGGGCATTTGTTGGCTCTGGGCCTAAAAGTAACCATTGGTGATACTCAAAAAACAATGTAGCACCAGGGATAGAACAAACAGTGGTCACAAGGAATGCAAGTGCCTTAATCCCTGTAGTATCTCTCCACTCCCTCCCTCCCTCCCTCCCTCCTTCCCTCCCTTCCTTCCTTCCTTCCTTCCTTCCTTCCTTCCTTCCTTCCTTCCTTCCTTCCTTCCTTCCTTCCTTCCTTCCTTCCTTCCTTCCTTCCTTCCTTTTTTTCTTTCATCTTCTTCTGAGCTACATCCATGGCATTTTTTTTGTGTGTGTGGTGGTTTTAGCTTCTAAATTACTAACTCAATTTTTAAAAACTTTTTTATTGAATCACTGTGAGATAACCCTTATGAAACTGTTCATGATTGGATTTCAGTCATACAGTGCTCCAACACCCATCCCTCCACCAGTGTACATTTCCCAGCACCAATGTCCCCAGGTTCTCTCCCATCACCCACCCCCACCCCCTGCCTGCCTCTATAGCAGGCCCTTTTCTTTCTTTCTCTCTCTCTCTCTCTCTGGGCATTGTGGTTTGCAATATTGATACTGATTGATACTGAAAGGTTATCAAGAAAATCCCTTTTCTCCCACCCTCGGCACCATCTTGCCACATTCAACAGAGAAGGGGCCAGGCAGTCTGGTGAGCAATGTGGCCGGAGAAATGCTCCGGACCCGAAACCGGGCCAGCAACACCGGGGATCCAGATGGAGGAGGTACAGCGGGTACACCTTCTCCAGATGGAGCCCTGGCGACACTGAGCAGCAACTAACATGGCTCCGGGTTGCGGGACTGGAACACATCTGAACCTCGAGGCTGCTACCGTGGCCGTGCGACCTTTTCTAAAAACTGAAAACATACAATCTTTTAATGGAAAACCAATTATCAAATGCTTCCTTAGTAGGGTTGCCTTTCTTGGGGGGGAAACTCCAACAACAATAGTGAGTTTTGTTTTGCAATATGGAACGTAATCAAGGTAAAGAGAAAATGAAGTGAAATTCATCAGTTATACATTTGGGTGTGGGGGCGGGGGTGGGGGGTATACTGGGGATTTTGGTAGTGGAATATGGGCACTGGTGAAGGGATGGTGTTTGAATATTGTATAACTGAGACATAAACCTGAAAACTTTGTAACTTTCCACATGGTGATAAAATAAAATTTAATAAAATTAAAAAAAAAAGAAAATCCCTTTACCTATTTTTAACCCTGAGATCTTGTCCAGCGTGATCATTCCCAGCTATTATTGTCATACTGGTCTCTTCTCTATCTTACCTACCCTCAGCTCCCCCACATTTGTGGGCTAACTCAATTTTTAAAGTATGTTTAGGACTATTTCGAATTCTTTATTTTACCTTGGGTGAGTTTTGGAAACACTGCTTATTCAAAAGGTGTTTCTTTTATGTTATTAAAGTATTTACATAATCTCTTTACTCCTTAAAGTATTTATAATGTCTCTTCATCTATAATGATAGCATTTCTTTTACTCTTGGTAATTTGTGAGCTCTTTCCCAGCCCTACCTGATCAGATTTGTTAGAAGTTTACATATTTTACTAATATTTTCAAGAGGCTAATTGTGAATATATTGTTTTCTCTTCCCTTGATTTCCACTAACTTCATTATTCACTCTTTTCTATATTGTATTTTCTTTGCTCTTCTTTATTAAGCTTTCCAATGAGGAAACTTGGCTCATTTTTACTTTATATTTTCCATCTTTTCTAATATAGCTATTGAAAGTGACACATTTCGAATCCTTGCTTTAACTCAACTCCATAGATTTTGGTGTTCTGTGTTTTCATTACCTCTCTATTTAAAATATATCTAATTCCCCTTGTGACTTCTTAAGTATATTTGGACACATTCAGTGTCACTGGGGGAACTGGAACTACTCTTGAGGGCCCTCGTTGTCCAGAGACCATACACAGACCACACACAGTGTTTCTTGGGGTGCTGGGGACTATACCTATAGGTGCTGGGAGTGGAGCACCCTGTGCCCTGGCTGGTTTGGAGTTTGCATGTGGTAAACAGGTGTTTTACCTCTTGAGCAATCATATCCCCACACCCTGTGACTTATTAACTATAGAAAATTTTATTTTTAGATTTATGTGGTTCAGCTAGAAAATATTTAGGAATTTTATAAATATATGAGCATAATTGACTTTAAACTGGTAGTTTGTGGTCAAAGAGAATACTTTGCGTGATATTAGTCCTTTGAAATGTATTGAGAGTTAGTGGGGGGGCTCACCCTATTGTTTATTAACTTGTTTATTTCATAGGCAATTAAAAAGCTTTAGAAAATATTTGAGCAAAATGTTTTATAAATAAAATTTCCCCCAAGACCACAGCATTCTTATTCATTTTGTGTATCCATTATAAACATAAATATTTATGAGAGAGATATTAAAATTCTCAACTTTGTAGATTTCTCTATTTCTTTAGTTTTGTTATATTTTTCTTCCTGCATATTGATGATAATCAATATATAAAGAGGGGCCAGAGCAATAGTACAGTGGGTAGGGTGTTTGCCTTACATGTGGCCGACCTGGCTTCGATCCGTGGCATCCCATATGGTGCCCCAAGCACTGCCAGGAGTAATTCCTGAGTGCAAAGCCAGGAGTAACCCCTGTGCATTGCTGGGTGTGACCCAAAAATAAAAAAAAAACCAAGATTTTATCTTTACATATTGATTGTAACGATAATATAAAGATAATGTAAAGATACTGTAATGTAAAGATACATGTAAAGATAATCATGGTTATCTTGCTGAACTTTCCTTTTATTTGTACAAGTTATGTCTCTTTGACTTCGAGTGTGCTCTTAGTCTGGGACTCTACTTTTATTTAGTTTGTTTTTTGTGGGTTGGAGTCAGTAGTGAGCCCTGGCTGAGCCTAAATGACCGTATGGTGTGGAATTAAACCAAGGTGTGCTACACACAAGGCAAGTGCTTTATCTCCTGTATTATCTTTTCAGTCTCTTGAACTCCACCTTTTATGTCATTGTTGGAATCACATTTTGTTTGATAGTTGCTGCATGGTGCATTTTATCATCCTTTTCCTTTAACCACTTTCTGACTTTTTATTATAAGCCAAAAGTATTCCCTTTAATATAATTAGCTCTGCCATCTTGGTGTGTTTTCACATGCATTTTAAATGAAATGTATTACATTTATTACAACTAGGTCTGCTATCTTGGTATGTGTCAATATGTTTTTTAAACTGCATTACATTACATTTAATACAATTAAGTTTAATATCTGGTATGTGTTTTCTATTTGTCCCATATGTTTCCCCTAAGTTCCTCCTCTTCTGAATTCCTCTGGATAATTTAAGTAATTTCACTGTATCATATTATCGCCTCTATTACCTTGGTAACTATTCCCGTTTTTATTTTCTTAGTGGTTTCTCTAAAGATTGCCCCATGAACCAGTTATTTATCCTTGTTCACTTTCAAATAACAATATTCTACTTTACAATTGCTCCAAGTACTCTATTATAGTACCATTTTATTTATCTCATACCCATCTTCTATCGCCATATATCTTCTGCTACATACCCACTACAAATTCTATAATTTATTGTTATAATCTTTGTTTTAAACAAAATTAATGGTCTTTTAGAGAATCAACAACATAGCCATTCTCTCTGATAGTTTCCATCTCTCTGCCAAAATTTCTTGTTCCTTCATGCATATTTATTTTGTTTACTTGACAGTCATTGTCTAGATGATTCAAACATCTGGGCCATCTCTGAATCCTTTTCTATTTGTTGTTCCTCTCTTGACCCTAGCCCACATTTTCTTGCTATCTTACGGTCTCTTAATTTTTTATTTATGTTGGATACTGTCTGTAAAATATCAAATTACCCACAGAGGAGGTTATGTCCTTTCTATTAGACAGCTAATGTAAGGGAATGAGACAATTAAAGCTATATTTGAACTGGGCATGGGCTTTATTACAGTTCCAGTTTGATGAGTTCAACACAGATTTCAAATGTTTTGAGATAGTATCAGACTTTCCCCTCACTGGGGCTTGACCTCAAGCACCGCCAAGACTCAGGAGACTTTTTGTGGCTCACGAGCCTGGTGTCAGCTTTCTGAGCCATAGAAGGAGCCCCCTTTTTTGTCAATCTTAGCAGATAATGAACTTGAGGGCTATCCTAGATTCCCCCAAGGAAATTGTCTCAGTTCTGCTCCGCCTTTACCCTTCAGTCTATTGTTCTTGTTGACGAATGATGAAGGCGCCTCTGTGAAATATTCACCTGTGGGCAGCTACAGGCTTGTTCTGTGGCTGGAGGTCTCTGGAATTCTCACTGGCCACTTGAGTTCACATACAGCCGATGAATGTTCCCAAGTTGGGAGGCAGCTCCTCACTCACCTCTTCCTGTCTCTTCTTCATAGGTAGAAGCAGACATGGATTTTTTTTCAAGCTGAGGAAGAACTTGCCACATCTGGGAGTTCAGTTTATTTAGTCTTCTTTACATCCTGAATACTACAGTGATTTTCAAAACCCTTATACTAAATGGTGACTTCTTAACAAGTTCTCTTTGCTAGGAAAGATTATATAGTCCTTCTTAGCTTTCTGTAGTCTAATCAAAAACAAAAACCCCAGAGATATTATTTTACACATTTTAAAGCTGAATAGAAAAAAATGTAGCTTGGTATTTTAATTTACATTTTTATCCTCTGGGAACTGAACACCTCAAAAATTTGCAAGTGATAAAGACTTAATTGTTTTCTGACCAATATATAAAAAAATCTTAAATATAGTATCTCTTGATTCACTGCATAGCCTTTTGCTTGATGTTTGCTTTTATACTTTAAAGTTTTTGTAGTGAAACTTGGGTTCTTACACTTTTTTAAAACTTCTTTTACTGCCTCTAAGCCCATAAAGTTACTCTTTCTCTAGAGGTTTGAAAATACTTAGTTCTATTTTTCTGAGCATTTGATGTTCAAAAAACACATTTAACTCTTCTGCTCAATTGAAATATATTTTATTGCATAACATAAAGTAAGATTCTAAAATTACTGTTTCTCCAAATTGCTAGTTAATTGTCCCAACACCATTTATTGGGTAATCCTTTCTTTCCCTCATTGAGCTGTAATGAATCTTACATCTTTGTACATAATCAGGTCCATTCCAGAGCCATCTGTTCAGTTACAGTGATCTCTCAGTCTGGTCCTGAGTGGATACAGATGCACTTTTGAAACTGTAAAGCTAAAGGAGCTGCATGTGGACTTGATACGGCCTCACTAGTGGCTAAGAGTCTCTAAAGCATCTGAAGGCTGCTCTGGAACTTTTATTTATTTGTTTGTTCAATATTTCAGTTTTCAAGTCTCCCAAATTAAATCTGGCTGTGATTGTCTTAGACAATGTTCAACTACCAGAGCCCTGACTTCCAGGAAACAGCAATGATTGATAGACTTACATACTTTAGTGTTCATGGAAATGACCATGAAAACTCAGCCTACCCATGATTTGATAAGTTTGATTAGTTTGTTTCCCTATGGAAAGGATACACACTGCCCTCTAAATTCCACCTCTGTGTGTCATGAATGATGGGCAAAGAGTTTGTTCCCGCTCATGTATCTGAACAAAATACACAAAATCTTGGACTAACTAAAAATATATTATTGTTGCCTGGGTGGAAGGAATAAACACTTTATTTTCAGTGTTTAGAGTCTAGGAATCCTTGGAGAAAGGGTGAGGGAGAGAGAGGGAAAGAGAGAGAGAGACAGACAGACACAGACACAGAGACACAGAGACAGAGACAGACAGAGATAGAGAGGTAATATAGAGACAGAGAACAGAGTGAGAGTGATAGCAACAGAAACGGACACAGACACCCCCACCCCTTGCAAACTCCAGTTTATATATCACTGTGACAGGTGGGTCATTATAAGTAGAGGAGAAATTGATATTAAAGTAACAATTGAGGGTTGAGAATATGGCTCAATGGTACAATGCATGTTTTACATATCTCAGACCTGGATTCAATTCCTGCACCACAAATCAAACAAGCAACAATAAAATAAGTAATAATAGTTAAAGGTAAGGTGGAAAAAGCATTTGTCTTTGGGCAAGTAATTCCAAGATACTGGCTGAACAATAAGTATGCATTTTGAAATGTTGAATGTTGAATGTAATGTTGAAGTCTTTATGGCAGACCCATTCTAGAATGAGGCAATGTAAATCGAGTAAGATGTTTTAGTTGCATAGACTTCTGGCCTGGACTCTGCAGCTATGGTGGTGGGTTTGTCTTCCAGGTGGTTGCAGTCAGCCAAGGGCTGGGATGGAGCAGGGCTGGGGTCTTGGAGCTTTCACAACCATTGAGGGAAGAGCTGCATTATTTTTATGGCTGACTCAAAACGCCTGACACTTCCACCATAGTCATCTCCAGTGGGATCAATTTATCCCATAATCCCTTCTGCGGTCAGGCATTCACCCAAAAGTTGCTAAGGATAACCGGTTCACACTGATAGAAGCAGACACAGTTCCCTTTTCCCCCATCCAGGGAAGATCCTGTCCTTCAAGTTCATTTTAATCGAATAATTGGAATTTGAGAGATTGCTTCTGTTGATGCTTTTTCTTACACCCACATTCAGACCTGACACTCGGATAAGACTAGACTACAAATCTTTCCCAAGGAGAATAAAACCACGATGAATCTCATTTATTTGCTAGACAGTTAATATTTTTGTGGAAGTGATGTGTGTACCAATTATAAACAGGATGTGAGCGATTGTATGTAGAACTACAATTATTGTAAGAGAAAGAAGGAAGCATTTGAAGTTGAACTAGAAAACCAACTGAATATCTTCACCCAGAGAAGGCAAGATATCATCTATGAAAGTAAGTTGGTTGGGTCCTCAGATGATTTTGAAGATGAATAATATTGGCAGAGATACAGGTGCAGTCAATCAGCATTTATAATGGCACATGTGCCACCTTGGGAAAAAGTAAGGATATCTAAGGCCACCTGGGTCTAGAAGTCACTTGACATCATGGAGACTTCTGCATTTAATATTTCCTTACCATGCTGGCAGTCAGCGAGTACCAGCTCTGTACATTTGAATGTCTTAAATCCATATGCCTGTCAGGTGGGAGCTCATTATAGATTATACAGGTCATAGAAGAAAAAATTAAAGGAAATTAAAATTTGGCTGCACAGCCCCATGTCTGGTGTCTTGGGCTCTGCAGTCACCTCTATGTTACCTGCTTCATTATCCTGAGCTGAGATAGTCTGAGCCTGCTTGGGTCCTTTCTCATAGTTTGCAAAGAGTTCAGGAGCTGAAGCAATTTTCTTAAGTTCCAGATAGAAGATTCACTTTTGAGAAGGCCTGGCTCAGGCCTTTATATAAATGCACTATCCTTCCAAGATTTGAAAGGCATTGTTGTTGTTTTTTATTTTTGTCATGTTTTGTAAAAAATATAGAGACTGTCATGGTAGAGAGATAGTACGGGGTATAGGGCACTGGCCTTTTTGGTGGTCAACCAGAGTTTAAGCCCCTGCATATGGCCTCCCAACTCTGCTAGGAGTATGTTCTGAGCACAGCCAGGTGTAGCCCTCCAAACAGCCAGATATGGAAACCCACCCACCCCAAACTATACAGAGAGTTTTAGATTAATTGGACAGTTTTTTTCCTAAGTACTTTATTACTAAATTTTCTTTAATAAAATTTTTATTTTGCTCTTTTAATTTCAAATTTATTTGTTTTGGGGCCACACCCGGTGGTACTCAGGGCTTACTCCTAGATCTCTGCTCAGGAATCATTCCTGGTAGTGCTTGGGAAACCACACAGGGTGTCTGGGATTGAACTTGAGTCAGCCCTGTGCAAGGGAAGTGCTTACCCACTGTCCTAGGGCTCCAGAACAATTAAGTTTTAATTCCCAAAGTTGTTTGTCAAATTAAATAGGCATCTATGCAATATTAAAGACATGTATATATGCACATTGATACTAAATCACTGAAGTCCACAGTATTCTTTAGATTTTAGTAATTTTCCCATCTTCAAAATTATATTTAGCATCACTAGTTCTAATTTTTGTAATTTTGTCTCCATCCTTCCTAGTACAAAGAAAATTAGTGTTTTTTAACATCTACTAACATTACACCCAGACATTTAACTTTGGGGAATTTAATATGAATTTTTAGAGCAATTATATTAACCCCTGTATAAATATAACATAAGGAGACTTAATTTTGATCTTAACTTTATTATATGAATTTTTAAACTTCATTTTCATGTTATACAGGTTAACTTTATTTAATATATTTATTTATATCATTTATTTCCTACAAAGAGAGTATTTCTTTTTGATAATTTTCAGGCATGGAATCTTAATGTGATTAATGTGAAACCAAGCTAGTAAGATTATCTTGCTTGAAATAATACTGTCTTTATTTTATTACTTAATTTAACATAGTTCTAAAGTTTCAAGTTATCAAAAAAAATTCAGAGATAATTCCTTGCTGTTGTATGTTTTAATCTTTTGACTTTAAGTTTGGTAGCTTTATTTGACAGACTAACACTGCTGGATGATGTGAAATGTCATACAAGACTTCATCCTTGGTCTACCCTGTTCAGATTAGCCACTAAAATCTTGCAAAATATGTTTTATTTTTCTTGTTTAGATAATATGATAACTTTGCCTAACAAACTCAGGCAGAATAAGAAAATTATAATTATATAATTCTAAAGGCAGACATGTTTTACATTATGTTATTAACTTTTAAACTAGTTTTTTATTTACCAATTTACCAATTTACCTGAGGCTATCGTATATCTTTTCAACTATTTGGGTTGGTTAAGTTTTCATGAAATATTTTCATTTTAATTATGCCATCTGGAGATCAAATAAATCAAAAGGGGGACAGACGAACATACATACAGAGACATAAATCTCTTCATTTTTATGAAAATTCTGGTCACATGTACTAATTTTAAAGAAGTAATGTCTCTTGCCAGTATTTATAAAGATAAGGACTTTCATTGATTTAATTCTCAAATAGTCTTTTTTCTTTAGTTCCAAGTTTCTCCTTAATTTCTTAATAGGCTTTTTAGTTCTAAGGTGGAAATAAAATTTTTGTATCATAGAAGTAGAGTCTGTTATTAGGTGGTGTAAATTTTACTATTTAAAAATTCTTATAAATTTAGGATAGATAGCCATTTTTCTGAAGCAAATATTTTAACCTACTAAAAAACACTTCACTTTTTAAAATTTATTTATTTTTAATTAGTGAATCACCGTGAGGGTACAGTTACAGATTTATACATTTTTGTGCTCATGTTTCCCTCATACAAAGTTGGAGAACCCATCCCTTCACCAGTGCCCATTCTCCACCACCAGTAAACCCAGCATCCCTCCCACCCTCCCCAATCCCATCTCCCCCCACCCCGCCCTACCACTGCGACAGGGCATTCCCTTCTGTTCTCTCTCTCTAATTAGCTGTTGTGGTTTGCAATAAAGGTGTTGAGTGGCCATTGTGTTCAGTCTGTAGTCTAAATTCGGCAAGCATCACCCTTCCCCCTCATGGCCTCCGACCACATTATATTTGGTGATCCCTTCTCTGAGCTGCCCTCTCCCCAGAATGTGGGGCCAGCCTCCAAGCCATGGAGTCAACCTCCTGGTACTTATTTCTACTATCCTTGGCTGTTAGTCTCCCACTCTGTTATTCTATATTCCACAGATGAGTGCAATCTTTTTATGTCTGTCTCTCTCTTTCTGACTCATTTCACTCAGCATGAAACTTTCCAAGCCGATCCACTTATATGCAAAATTCATGATCTCCTTTTTTC
Organism: Sorex araneus; assembly: GCF_027595985.1. Lineage (NCBI taxonomy): Eukaryota > Metazoa > Chordata > Mammalia > Eulipotyphla > Soricidae > Sorex > Sorex araneus. Next base: position 430,195,374 of record NC_073302.1, read on the forward strand.
TAACAGCTGCATAGTATTCCATTGTATAGATATACCAAAGTTTCTTCAGCAAGTCATCTGTTCTAGGGCACTCAGGTTTTTTCCAGATTCTGGCTATTATAAACAGTGCTACGATGAACATATAAGTGCAGATGTCATTTCGACTATACTTTTTTGCTTCTCTGGGATATATTACCAGCAGTGGTATTGCTGGGTCAAATGGGAGCTCAATATCTAATTTTATGAGAATCGTCCATATTGTTTCCCAAAAGGGCTGAACCAGTCGGCATTCATTCCCACCAGCAGTGTAGAAGGGTCCCTTTCTCCCCACATCTTCTCCAACAGCGGTTGCTTTTGTTCTTTTGGATGTGTGCCAGTTTCTGTGGTGTGAGGTAGTATCTCATGAAAAACACTTCATTTTTAAGGCAAAGATAGAAAAATTCATCAAAGAACTTGGGCTGTGTATCACTGGGTCATAAGGAAGCAATAATTTTACCCAGTGATTCCACTTTTTGATATCTACTCCAAGAACACACAACAGAAACATCAATTTGAAAATATATATGGTATCTGTATTCATTGCAGTGCTTAGTATAGTAGCCAGGGTATGGAAACAATCCAAATGTCCAGAGATAAACGCATGAATAAAGAAGCCATGGTATATCTACACAATAGAGTACTACAGAGCTATAAAAAGAGATGACATTTTTCAGTTTGCTCTGACTTGAGTGGAACTGAAGGGTATTGTGTTAAGTGAAGCAAGTGAGAGGGAGAAGAATAGATATGAGGTGACCTCATTCATCTGTGGTGTATAGAGAGCGGAACAAGGGAATGACTCTATTGAATGATAGCAAATCCCTGGCAAATGATTGCAGTACTGAGATTACCAAGTAGTGAAGGAAGGAGAGAAGGAAGAGGTGAACTATAAGTGATGTAAGGACAGTGGTTGATGGTCTTATGCATTTTGGTGGTGGTTAGGTACTGTAACTTTGTACATCAAACCCATAAAATTTAATATACCAATGTAACCATGTTATCTAACCCACAACAAAATAATTATTTTGTTGTGGGTTAGATAACACTATTTTACTTTTTAAAATGATAATTATCTTTAAAGGAATTTGGGTTGTAAATACTAAAGGAGTACCCTGTGTTACTCAACTACATAATCTCTAATACAGTTTCATACATAGATGTTTCCTGTTACAAGATCGAAATCAAGATTCTTAAGCTCTAGAATGTGTACTAGTCAACTGCCTATTAAGCTGCAATTAAAAAATCTTATGGAAAAACTTAGAAGGGGCCAGAACAATAGTTCAGCAATAGTACAGCAGCTAGGGCAGTTGCCTTGCATGCGCACAACCCAGGTTCAATCCCTGGCATTTCAAATGGTTCCCGAAAGCCTACCAGAATTCAGTCCTGGGTGCAAAATCAGAAGTAACCCCTGAGTATCACCAGGTGTGGCCACAAAAAAAAATTGATAACTCCCAAGAGTTCCCAGTACAAGTGGTTATCCAATACCATGATTTTTTTGTTTTTCATGTAGATCACAAAAGATGAACTGGTGGTAAAAATGGATGCTAAAGGAGAAAAAAACAGACTGGGATCTTGCTCATTTAAAATCTCTTTCCGGGGCTGGAGAGATAGCACAGCGGGTAGGGTGTTTGCCTTGCACGCGGCCGACCCGGGTTCAAATCCCAGCATCCCATATGGTCCCCTGAGCACGGCCAGGGGTAATTCCTGAGTGCAGAGCCAGGAGTAACCCCTGTGCATCACCAGGTGTGACCCAAAAAAAAGCAAAAAAAATAAAATAAAATAAAATAAAATCTCTTTCCAAGGTGAGATGAGGATTCTGCAGGAGGATCTCAGGCACGTTGGTGGTGGTGAAGGTGCAGTAACTTTATACATCAAAACAAAAAACCTTAGTGCTATTATAAGCATGTCACCTACAGTATAATAAAAAGTTAATTATTATAAAAAGAAATTAACTGTAATATATACCAATAAGAAATCCACATTGAGAGGTCTCTAAAATAATTCCCCCACCCCATAGTCCAATTGATAGTTCCAAAGCAATTTTCTCCCAATAAAATACGTGACAAAAGGAAAAGGGTCAATGTATAATCCATAGTTTTAGTTATTTAACAAAATGAAACTTTCTATTCATCAAAGTCTTGAGTTTTCCATCTTAAATCTTTTGGAGCCTACATTATAATCTAGAAGGGATTTTGTTTAGTTTTACCAAGTACCTCTCTGGAATTGCTTTGCTTGCATGTACATCCTGCTTGGTCTTTCCAGCTCTGTTGGAGGATTGGTCTTCCAGGTGGTTGAGATCAGCCAGGATTGAACAGGGTTGGAGTTTCACGGCTTTTACGGTCAATGAGGCACAGGTCGCTTCTCTTCATGGCTCACGCGGATGGCCTGACATCCTCACATCCTCACCTCCTTCCTGCCAAATTTCAGCCCACACTTGCTAGCCTGTCTCGGCTTTCCTTATACTCTCCACTTGCACTCTGTGAAGTCTGAGCCGTGCTTACCTAAGCAAGCTCTGAAATGGGAATAGCCCCTCATGGTCCTGCTGGAAACAAGCTGGCCATAAAGTCCAGCAGTCTGAGCCCTACCTGACCACACCCCTCTTGCCCACTCCCCTTCATCCTCTTCACCCTGGCTAATGCTTGCTTCCTCCCTCCTATTAAAAAATTGCATCTTTTTCTGCTTAGCTTAAGCATCTTAGGGCTCTTCAAGTCAGATGATTTGTTTCTATTACCACGGGCTCACTCCCACTAGTGTCACACCCCTTCCATTACATGTCCTAATTTACTGTATGAAGAGATACATCTTTTCCCACCGTGTTCCTAGTGTCTAAACAATCCCTTCGTGGAGTAGGTACAGTGCAACGAATGATTTCAACTAGATCTTTGAAATAATAAGAACAAGATTCCTTTGCCCCTCTCGGAGAGCCCGGCAAGCTACCGAGAGTATCCAGCCCGCTCGGCAGAGCCTGGCAAGTGCCCCATGGCATATTTGATATGCCAAAAACAGTAACAACAAGTCTCACAATGGAGACGTTACTGGTGCCTGCTTGAGCAAATCGATGAGCAATGGGATGACAGTGATACAGTGAAGAACAAGATATAAGCATTGAATTATTTTTTTAATCAGTAGTCCTGGATGATATAAAATATAATTTTCCTATCACTCAATTTTTGTCCTTTAAAAGTAGCCACTATTAGCATTTTGTTTTTATCTTTCACACTTTTTTATTTTTAAGTGATAATATTCATATGTATATATCAGAAATAAAACCACAGACCATTTATACTTAATATAGTTCAACTTTCTGTGCTCACTTATCCACCAGCTCTGTGCCAGTCTGTCTTGGGTCTACTTTTCATATTAGTTAGCACTGAGTTACCTCATTCTGCCTCATTACCTGAAAATGACACAGGATTCCACTTCAAATGTACTGTAATTTACTTATTTTCTTCCAAGTTTTTAACATTATGAAGGACACTGCTGTAAAAATAATTATGTACAAATTTATATATGTGTATATTTAAATGTACCAGGATAAATTCCTCTTCTGGAAATATTTATTTATTAGAAAAAATTTTTTGAATTGCTGTGAGATAGACACTTACAAATCTGTTCATGATTAAGTTTCTGTCATACAGTGTTTCAAAACCCATCCCTCCAACAGTGTACATTTCTCAGCACCAGTGTCCCCAGTTTCCCTACCATCATCTCCCACCTCCCTCCCCTCCCCCTCTCTCTCCTTTTGGGCATTGTGATTTGCAATCCAAATACTGAAAGGTTATCATGTATATCCCTTTACCTACTTTCAACATTCAGTTCTTGTCCAGCACCATCATTTCCAACTATTAGTCATACTTCTTGTCCCTTCTCTATCTTATCTACCCTCTGTCCCACATACACACTTGTGGTTGATTCCGGATATAGAATGACTGCATTCATTTGTGGCATATAAAAAAATAATATGAGTCTAATATCCAAGGCCAGTGAACACAGGGGGCAGGAGGACTGGTCAATGGTTGGAATCTCCTGGAAATATTTAAAAGTTTACATTTTTGGTTCATTATCAAATTGTCCTTTAGCTGTATACTTCCACCAAAGCTAAATGAAACCATTTAAAAGATACTGGAAATTATTAGATTTTGCCTATAGCATAGATTTTTTAAAAAATGACTAGTTTCCAGGACAGTTAGTGAACATTTCCTTTAATTGTATGAGATCAGCCTCCTTTTGGGGGTGGGAGACACAGATTGTGCTCAGGACTTACTCGTGGCCCTGCACTCATGGTTCACTCCTGGTGGGTTTAGGGAACCATATGGAATCTGAGGATGGGACCCACCCGCTAAACTATTGCTCTGGATCCTCAGATAGAACATTTTTTTCATATTTTTAGTTTTTAATGGATTCTTTTTTTCCTTTTACAGTACTTTCAATATCTAGGAACACATGATTGTATTTTAATAGTCTATCTGTGCATCTATTCATCTTTTTGTATTGTGCTCTATCACTTTCAATTCCTTGTGCAGCCGTATCATAGTTTACTTAATCTAACTTTCATGAAGATTTAAGTTGTTTTCCACTTCTCAATTCCTTCCGTCAATATTTGAAGATGCATATTTATACTCATTGTTGACTCTTTCCTTTGGGTAAATGTCTCAAAGTGTTATTTTGGAATCTAAAGGTGTGAACATTTCCAGCACTGAATCAGCCTGGGCTGATCAAGGTCACCAATTTTCAGTCCCTTTGGGGCCTCCTGATGGGATCTCATCACCACAAATGTGTCTTTTTGCTCCACAGAGTGAGATGCTGGGGATAAACAAGGCACAGAAAAGAACAAAGGGACCCAGGCAGGAGAGCATATCTAAGGAGGCAGCAGAGAGACTTTCTCCCACTGCTGTGCATTCAAATTCGCATTTTTTATCACTTAGCTATTCCTCCTTCTGGCATGCAGTGCTGGAGGGACTTATTTGGTGTTCTGAAGCTGTGGGGGCGAGGATAATTAGCATCTTGCCAGAGACTAGAGTTTGTGCATCAGGAGGCTGACTTTGGGAGCAGCAGCAAGAGTGGACCCCTTTCTCTCCATTTTCCTGCTCTCTGGAAACTCATCGTCCTTCGAATTTCAGCCCTCTCTGTCTTTACTACTCCATCAGGGCAAGAGACTCAGGGGTGTTTGACTCAGAGCATGAGACGCATTCCAACTATTTGTAGATCATGCATTTGGAAGAAATTGAATTTCTCTCCTTTAAATATAAACAAGGGGAGAATGAACAAATCCTGGCTTGTGGCTGGTGTCTCAGCTGTACACCCAAGTCCATCATGCATTACCTTACCATCCTCTCGGAAAACATGAAGCTGGATTTTCTCTCTCTTCAGAATGGGAACTAGTGTTGGCAAGGAAATACCAAAGCTTTCATTGTATTCAATTGATCCTGATTCCATCCCTGGTATCCCCTATGGTCTCCAGAGCACTGCCGGGAGCAATCCCTAAGTGTAGGGCTAGAAGTAAGCCCTAAGCACAACTGGGCATGGCCTCCAAAATAAATAAAAACAAGGATAAAAAGAGCAAAGTCCCCAATGAGTCTGGTGATTCCTTTTCAAGAACACTAAAGACAAGAGAACCGTACCTGCAGACACTTAGCCTTTGTTTCTAAGCCTCCCCTTCCAGTCTGCCACTGCTTGCTTCCCAACAAGACAGTTCTCAGAGCACAGACCCTCCAAGCTGGAGCAGGGGGTACCTTGGTGAGATCAGTAAATGCCAGTCTGACAGTTGCTGGGGTCTCACAGTGGGGAGTTCTGGTTTGTCCTAATCCTGCAGAACCTTCTCTTTGCCAACAGCATTCATGGTGTTGCAACTTTGGGCAGAGAAATGTCACCCAGGTAGAAACATACCCAGTTGTCCTGGATTTGTCTCAGCTCAGAGCTTGGGGGTTGTTCCTTTGCCACTGGTGATGTTTGGGGGAGTCTGTGGTTCCAGGGATCAAACCCAGAGCTCCTGCATACAGAGCAAGAACTCCTGCGTTGGACCATCTCCCCAGAACTCAAGGAATATTTATTGGACACCAGTGACTCTGTAGATCATTGACTAAGTGCTGCCCAAAGAGGAGGGAAGAATCAGATGTTATTGCATACACACCTCTAGGAAGCAAATCATAAAATTTACAATAGGCATGGCCAGAATGGGACCCCCTCATCTCTAGTTTTGCCTTCATCTCCTCATGCAAATAGGATAATTGTAGGAAGGTTGTGTGTTCTCTGTACTCCCCCTTCTCTGTAAATTGGTAAACCATTTAGAAAGGATTCGTTTGCTCATGTCTTCGCACTTTATAGTTACCTTTGACAAGAGTTGCAAAACTGCCTCACGCTACTTCTCTGACAGTGATTAACTTGGTGTTTGTGACTCTGAACTCTGAATCCAAAAATCTAAATAACCTAAGTCAGGAAAACTGACCTTGGCTATCTTCCAGCTTCACGGGTTAGAACTGATGTTATAGTCTCTAAATGAAATGTGTCAACTACCAGGAAGCTTAGTCCTTTGCCATACTTGTAGCAAGAAGAAAGTGAATCTATCATGGACATTGATTTCACCAGTCATCTCCTTCTCCAGACTTTAAATATCTTGAGGGAGGGACCATATTATTTAACTACATTTATTAACAACCCATGGTGTATAGTCCATGTGTACCATGAGCTGTTTATAAATGTTTTCTCTGAATAAATTAACAAATGGAGAGCCCCTCACAACTGTCTTACTCTTTCAGTTCATTCCTATTTTACTTAATATTGAATGCTTTCTCCCCATCTCTGCCACTGAAACCTGGGTTGCTGTAGGTGAGAACTGTCGCTGCTGCAGGTGCCCAGCTCATAGTCGATGTCCACTATATTGATTGATTGCTTAAAACTAAAGAGTCTGGTCCTTTAAGCAGGCTACTTCACCTGCAATGATCTCATCAGTGATTTGTCTCAATTTTCTCTGGTTTATAGAAGCAGCTCCAAGTCATTTCTCGAATACTTACCACATCTGGGCACTATATTCAAGTTTGGATTGGAAGTATGCTGAGCTGGGGAAATTTAAAAGGACTCTATAGCTAAACTCTAACTCTCTCTCCCTCTCTCTGTCTCTCTCTCTCTCTCATGAACTAGAAGGCAGGAACTCTTCCTAGCCACCTAGGCTTATTTAATAATAGAGAACTGAAGCCGAAGGAGGTTAGGCAACTTGCCAAAAGTTAGAATTTGAATCCAGCTTGTTTTTATTCCAATCCAATATTCTTGCTCTCCATCCATGATGGTATAATCTCTGTAAAGGACAGAGCCACCTAGGAGGCTTGGACCATTTCTGTTCTCCCCTACTGATTGTGGCATGAACCAGGGATTATCCCTATTCTCCCCTGCAGATTGTGGTGTGATTTTGAGGGTCAACTGGAGCTTGAGTCTATGTTTTAACAAGCAAACACCCAAGGGGATTCCTGTACAGGTGGTGCTGTAGGCACATTGCCATCATCAACACAAGGCTTAGAATGCCCATGTCTCATGATGACATAGCTCTCACCACCCCTCCTAGAGGTGAAGGATATGTGATTTTATGACTGCATTTTCAAAAGACTGGAACAAAGCCATACAGAGGGTACATCCAATAGAGATTTTGACATGAGTGCTTTCTACAAAGGGGAGCCAGTTAAGAATTGCCAAAAGCAAAGATCCTAATAACTGAACACTGGCCCAGCTCATGAAATTATTTTTCCTTTCCATTTTGGCACCTTGGATAAGATTTGCTTGGGACCCAAGGAAAGGCAGGTAAAGAGAACACATGTGCACTGCAATAACTGCATGTTGAGCAGACTAGAATTGTGGAGGACTGTTTGGAATGAAGAGAGTAGAGTGAAGTCTTTCCTGGGGCTCAGGGAAGAGGGTCAGGGAGGGCAGGTAACTGAGACACAGACTCTTATTCCAGAGGGAGGGCCTCCACGATTCCTGGGAGGAGAAGAGTTCAGACCAGTTGCCTCAAATCCTGGCTCATCTGTCCACCTATTGGCCAGATCAGCTATTTACCTGCCATAGCTTAAGTTTCGTCATCTGTAAGGTGCAACTACTAATACGTTTGTGGTAGTGTGTGTTTTAGAATATATCAAGGACACTTGCTCAGCATCCTTTACTAGAGGTCCCCATTAGCCTCGCTCTGAGGCTTGCAAGTGCCTGGCTGGGGGAGAAGTGAGCCTTCAGCGTCCCCCTGAGTCTGCACTAAGAATCCTTCATGGGAAGCCATGAGGAGAATGCTGGCTCCCACACTAACTCATCAAGTGGGCATAAATATTTATGGAGAGTCAGGCAACCTCACGAAATTTCTTTCCTAGCCTTTGGCTCTACTCCCTTCTCCTAATAGGTGATTCCTGCAGTATTCTACAGAAGCAGCAACATGGGGAAGAGAAGAGAAAGGGAACTAGAAGCCAGGAACTTGGAAGAACCTTTGAGCCAGGGTGAAAGGTGCAAGACGGAAAATGCTTCAGAGCCTGAAATTGAGTAATGATCAAGATTTGCTTCAGAGCCTTCAGTTTGCTGCTGGCATATTTATAGGGGACTCTGGACCATTAAAGGATGTGCGCGCCGGGCCACCTGCCAAGAAAACCCTGGCTTGGTTCCTTCTGGAGTGCTCCAAGTTTTTACTGCCTTTCCTGGTAGCCTTGAAGTCAGGGGACAGTCAGAGGCCCTCAGAGAGCACTGGAGAAACATTGTCAAAAGCTATAGCCACTTGTGTCGAGAAAGATCCTGTCATTGCTACATTACCGTATTTCGTCTTCAAAGCAGTGCTGCAAGTTAGATAGTGGAAGTAGTGATGTCTCTGATTATTCAATACAACTGAATCCTGGCTTTCCTTCCCCGTGAGGACATGACAATTCCTTCACCTCACTAAGCCTCACTTTCCTCATCTAAAACAAAATGGGAGTCCCATTTCATCCCAATGGATGATTTTGAACCTTTCCAAATCAAGGGAAGGCCAAACCTGTAGCGGATAGAATTATAAATTCAGACCATGTCAACATTGTTCTTGACTTCTAGATCCAGACACACGAGCTCTCACTGAGGAGGTGGTGTGCCCGCAAGAATGTGGGACTGGAATGGAGAGTCCAGAATGCAAGATCAGGGATGAATAAAATGACCGGCTGGTGGGGTTCTGAATCACTGGAGAGCCCATGCGAGCTGGAAAAATTCCCACAGAAAGTCGCGTTCCTTTGGAAAGCCAGGGAAAGACTTGGGTTCTGGTTTCCCCAAATTCTTTAAGCAAGAGAATGACCAGGCCGGGCAGGAGTGTGTTTTTTGTACACAGTGTGGGAGTCTTCTGATGGGATTTTGGCGTGACCACCCAGAGAGGCCACAGCCAGTGTTTTGCTTTCCTGTGACCTTGCTCCAGGGCCACTGTCTCAGGACAGAGTGGTTGGTGAAATGGGGCGTTACTGTCAGTGTGTGGTTATATTGGCCAAATGGGTGGAATAGGATGCACTGAAGCTGTTCTCTCCTCACTCAGGCCCGAGCCTGCCTCCTTCTTCCCTTTTCCTTCTCTCTTTCTCTCTCAGGCTTCCCTCACAATTCCTAGCAAAAGAGCAAAGAGGAGCAACCAGGAACCTTCCTGCCATCTACTCAGAATCAAGGGCTATCACTGGTACTGCAATTCTAAAAGGAGCTGAGAAAGAAGGAACGTGGAGAATTTCTTGCAGAAGGAGACCTTGATCAAATATATATTTTCATTTATAAAGCACACGGTCTTTAGAATATGCTTCTGGTAGAGTGGAATAAAGAGTTATAAAAATAGGCATCATTTTGATGGCAGTTCCGAGTAGAACAGGCACATGGATGAGCTCAGGCAGTGCACTGGGAAGTTTACTCTCAATGTCCACGCTTAGTGCATGGTAGGCTAGGACCCAACAATTTGCAGCCTCACATGCTTTGGGGAAAACTCAGGTCGGCTCTGGATGACTTGGGGTAGGAGCCACCCCTTATCTTGAAGCTTTTATGAGGGTCTCATCCCAGAAAACCCACAGGGGGCAGGTCTGTGTCTCAGCCAACAGTTCAGGGATGATCATGCTTGTTTCAGTTATCATTGTCAAGAACAGTGATCAACATGAGACCAGGGATGTGCATAAGAGCGATGGCCGTCCTCAGCTGAATGCAATCCATAGAACCAAGCAGCGTCTATTCTCTGGGTTCTATTCCCTACCACATGGCAGAAGGCCCCAGAATGGGGATTGATAGACACCAAGGAGCTTCCATAAATAATTGCCTTGAGGTTTAGGTTCTGGGAGGGCTGAATAGGCTTCTTATCTTTACCTCTGATTGGCACAGTGGAGGTATGCTTGGGGAGGGGGGATAGAGGGGCGACATGGGCCCAATCCACACACTCCTGCTGTCAGGGACCTGAGAAGTGCGATAGCTTATCAGATCTTCTCTCCCCTTAACCTTGTCAGCCTGCCTTCCAGTTCCCACAGTGCCAGCAGTTGACAAGAGGAAGAGAGGATGATGGGAAATTCCTCTCCAAGCAACAGGGAACCTGTGATGGGGTACAAGGGAGGGGAGCTTCCACCTGCCAGTTGAATGAAACATTCCTCAGATTAGGTTCCCACCCGTCTACCTTTCTGCCCTCTCCCATCGCTATCAGCTGTTGAGCTCAGACTGTGATTCTAGCTTGATTTTGGAAGAAGCCCGGTGACAGGAGAGAAAGTGAAAGAGATTCTGCAGGTATCAGCCTCTCTAAAAGTCACATAAACCCCACCTACTTGCTGCTTCTCCTGACCAATGCCCAGACCCACTTCGCATGGCTTATTCAGTTGCCATCAGAGAGCGCTGCTTCTGGTTGATTCTCGGTGTATTTATAGCACACTGTATGACTGACAGGTCCTAACTCAATCAGACAAATGTGATGATGACTCACTCCTAAGGCACCCCAGGTGGGACCATTCTGAGCTCTGTCATATTGCCTGGCTTTCCAAAATGTGCCTTCAGCTCTCAAAACACAGGGCAAAGCTCCTACCAAGAGGAAAGCAATCTTTTCATAAATCAGTGGCGGAAAGCTTTTGCATCTGCCTTAGTTCCAGCCCAAACTGGAGGGGAAGTGGAGTCTCAAAAGAAGAGCTCAGAAAAAAGAAAGAAAGAAAGAAAGAAAGAAAGAAAGAAAGAAAGAAAGAAAGAAAGAAAGAAAGAAAGAAAGAAAGAAGGAAGGAAGGAAGGAAGGAAGGAAGGAAGGAAGGAAGGAAGGAAGGAAGGAAGGAAGGAAGGAAGGAAGGAAGGAAGGAAGGAAGGAAGGAAGGGAAGGAAGAAAGGGAGGAAGGGAGGAAGGGAGGAAGGAAGGAAGAAAGAAAGAAAGAAAGAAAGAAAGAAAGAAAGAAAGAAAGAAAGAAAGAAAGAAAGAAAGAAAGAAAGAAAGAAAGAAAGAAAGAAAGA